>NC_084802.1:209018361-209330633 GCF_963169125.1 Humulus lupulus
AATTTTATTTTATTTGTATTTTAAAATATACAAATTAAGAACATTTTTAATTTATGAAATGTTGTGTATTTAGTTTAGATTGTATATACAAATTTGGAGTTTAGAGTTTTGATAAGAAAAGAAAAAACTAAAGAAAAGATAAGAAAAAAAAATGTTTATACCTTTTTAGACCCTGTATTTTGTCTAATTACTTGTTTGGACCCTGTGTTTTGACAAATTATTTTTTGGACCCTATATTTTCTAAAATAGTTCAAAATAGACACCTAAACTCGATTTTGATCAAAGTTTTTTGAACTAAAATCACAAATAATTCATCAAACTAACAACTCAGAACAAAAATATTGTCATTCTGCCTAAGAACTGTGTTGTTATATTCAATTTTTTGTTCATTAAAATCAGGTTTAGGAGCCTATTGAACTATTTTACAAAACACGGGGTCTAAAAACTAATTTGTCAAAACACAAAGTCTAAACGGGTAATGAAATAAAATACATGGTACAAAAAAATATAAAACCATGCATGTGAAAAAAATGAATAAAATAATTTATATTTTTTTATAAAAAAATTTCCCACATTTTCTGATAGAATAATTTTCGTCAGTTCTTTTTTCTTTTTCCCTCCTAAAATCCATTCCACAAACATGCCCTTAAAAAAAGTTAAAGGTCAGAGTTATGACCATGACAAATGGACTAATAAAATTGGTCCACGTGGAAAGTCATTATACATCTCGGCGTAGCAATTAAATAGGAAAGGAATGTTATGGGACCGTGAGACATACATACATGGTAATGGTAGCTAGCTGTTAACTTGTTACTCACTATTAGCTTGATCCAGCTGGCCAACCAGTCTTATTCTTCACCTTCTTATTATTATTATTATATGAATGAGTTGGCTACCTCTTCACAACCTCACGAGTTTTCTATGTCTCACTAAATAGCACGATAGTTCCATTAATAAACTTTTCAAATTACTCTACAATAAAAATGATTTCGATTGTATTAAATTGTCATTAATTTTAATGACAATGAGGGGAGGATTTTAATTTACAATGTAGCAGCTAATTTTTTTTCTTTCTAAATTTTAATTTAAAAAGAATTTAAATGTTAATAATTTAAAGAATGCATTTTCTAAATATCCCTAATGTATAAAATAGAAACTTGGTAATTTGACAAGATCAAGCTCAAATTTTAATAATAGATAAGCCTTTTTTTTAATAAAATAAAAAAATGAGAGTTTTTTTTATGCACTCTATTTTTGGGTGTACAAGTGTATCATGCAGTATCTTTAGTATGTGGATAATTATAACATTGTAGATAATTATAATTATTTATTTGTCAAAAAAAAAATAGACGGATAGACAAAAATAAACAAATTTATTTAAGAGATTGTTTCATTGCTTGCGTCATTATTGACAAATTAAAAATATTTGCAAAATCAAATATTTAAAAATTAAAAAAATAATAATAATAATAAGTATACAGTGAGCGTAATTATGTCACGTGCTAAGGTACCTCGGATACCCACGGCCTGAGATAAGCCAGCCATTGCCATAAGAGAAGTGCCAGTTGGGTCATTGAGTCCGCGCTTCCCTATGACAAAACACATTTTTATTACCCTCCAGCCTGTTATCGCAACGTCTATCTCCCTTCTTTTACCTACACTACCCCTTCCATCACGAGCCATTGTACTTCTACACCGAGGGTATTTTAGTCAATCCGTCTTTTGCATTCTGTAGTGAAGCTGTATTGCTTTTTTGTTTCCTAGTGGACGAAGAAGAACGTTAGAAAAATGAAAAGAGAGTCTGTTCTCACGCCCCATTCCTTTTAAATTTTAACGCGAAAAACGCTTGCGCGTGGTAAACAAACGCGTTAGAAGAAAGTGGATTAAAATTTGGGGTTTTGAAATAAAGAGACGCGCTTGGGAATTGGGGGTGAGAGTGAGTAAGTAAGTACCGTTGGATTGCCTTTCTTGCTGGCAAAGTCGAAAACTCGTAAATGGCAAAATCACATAAAGACACTAAAATCACTGCCCTTTCATTTCACGCCACCTTCCCACATACACTTCCCTTCCTCACCTTTTTTATTTATTAATTATTTTTTTTAATATCAATACTTTTCAGCTATATAAATACCATCTCACACATCCTCATATATTCATTCCAATCCAAAACACTCACTAAATATCTCCCTTCTTCTATAAGCTCAAAGAAAAAAAGAGTTTTTAAAAGAAAAAATGGCTTCTTTTCTTTCTACCCAAAGCTTTCTAAAGCTAGTTTTTCTTATCTCAATGTGCCAAATCTGTTTGGCTAGTAGGAAACTGAGTGAATTAGTTCAAGACCAACCTCAGCTCTTGAAATACCATAATGGGCCTCTTCTTTCAGGCAAAATCTCTATCAATCTAATCTGGTATGGAAAATTCAAGCCTTCCCAAAGAGCCATTGTCTCTGATTTCATTACCTCTATGGAGTCTTCCTCTTCTGCTCTTTCTCATGAGAGCCAGCCATCTGTTGCCACGTGGTGGAAACTCACTGAGAAGTACTACCATCTTACCTCCCAGAAACGACACCGTTCTTCTTCCCTCTCCCTACCTTTGGGGAAACAAATCCTCGACGACAGTTACTCTCTTGGAAAGTCTCTCACCAACAAACAGATAGTTCAGTTGGCCTCCAAGGGTGACCACAGCAACGCCATTAACGTGGTATTGACCTCTTCTGATGTCACCGTCGAAGGGTTCTGTATGAGCAAGTGTGGGACTCATGGCTCGTCCTCTGTTATGGGTCCAAAGAGTGGTCATGTCAAGGGAAAGAACTCAAAGTTCGCTTACATCTGGGTAGGAAACTCCGAGACCCAATGCCCAGGTCAATGCGCCTGGCCATTCCACCAGCCTATTTACGGTCCCCAAGCTCCGTCCTTGGTTGCGCCAAACAACGATGTGGGGTTAGACGGGATGATCATCAACTTGGCGAGTCTTTTGGCTGGAACAGTGACCAACCCCTTCGGTAATGGCTACTTCCAGGGCCCAGCGGAAGCGCCACTCGAGGCTGCATCGGCTTGCCCTGGTGTGTACGCCAAAGGAGCCTACCCTGGTTATGCTGGGGACTTGCTTGTCGACCCAACTACTGGAGCTAGCTACAATGCGCATGGCTCCAATGGAAGAAAGTACTTGGTTCCGGCTTTGTATGATCCTTCTACCTCTTCTTGCTCGACTTTGGTTTGATGAGTAGTAGTTCTGCTAGTAGAATTTGTACACGCAATATGTAGGCTAGAGTAGAGAAATTCATTGATTTTTTCTTTTCTTTTCTTTTTTTCTTTTCTTTCTTTGTTCTGATTATGCGGATTATAATAAAATTTTAAGCAAATTACGTTGGTTTGCTTACTTAATTAAACGAGTGCCTTCTATTTTGAAAATTAAAGTTCCAATCTTGATTGCAAAAATGGCATTTTTTGCTCATGAAATTGCTGTGTACGACCTCGTGGAGCTCACTGAGAATCGTAGAGATAAATCAAATTTACTTTAGCCTAACTAACTTCTATATTAATTAATTAGTTTAGACATAAATTAAAGCACTAAAATTAGAAAGATAATCTTAATTCAGTAGCATTAAATACGCCTTCCTACTTGAGTAAAGAGGATTTATCATAAAGAAAAAATAGCTTATTTTTCCTTCTAAAATGGAAAAAAAGGATATGCTGTTCTCAACTTTTTTAGAAAAAAAACGACTAGTTTACGAAACGACCTCATATAAGAAAACGACAATATTATAAATGCTCAAAGATCAGCAACTTATGTACGAGGCTATTCGTTTCTTGAGATACTTCCAGAACGACAATCTACTAAACGACATCACTGGACCAGCGACGATAGCGGAAAAGACAAAGCATAGTTAAACGACAAGCACATGAATAATATACGTATTATTATAACTCGTTAAATTAATGCCATAATTTGTGACAAGTTGTTTGCACACCAAAAAAAAGAATTATTGAAATGATGAGCACAACAATAACAGATGGAGAATTAGCCTTTTCCTTTATATAAATATCATAGAAGAGTTCAACTAGAGATGTTAAAACGAATCACTTGAAACACATGGATAACGTATGGGAGAAGATGTAATTAAGCATGCTAAATATAATTTATAATCAAAATCAAATATAGGGAATTTAGTTTGTTCTCTCAATTTTAGTTATTACCACACTTAATCCTCCATTTTAATTTTATTTAATAATAACACATTAAAATTAACTATGTGTTGGATTTTATTTAATATGAATGTTTATTATTTGATATAATTTTTTTAATGGCATTATTTAATATAATTGTATATATATAAAAATGGGCCCATCAATTTCAACTAAATATTAAACTTAATCCCATATTTTTATAATATTCTAATGATATATTTTTTCTTTTAACAAAATCAAGCGTATGGTTAATTTTGTTTTTTATAGATTTTGTAAAATAAAATATATTTTCTAAAACATGAGGTTAAGTATGATATTTTATTAAAATAAAAAAGACCAAAATATATTTTTTATTTATTTATATTAAGTAATTTAACAAAGAGTTTGACCAAAATTCAGTGTATGGTTATTTTAAGTAGAATGTGTAAAACAAATTATTATTTAAATTTGATAAAACGTATGATATTTAGTTAAAACCAAGGACTTGAATTAAAATATGAATATGCAACTTTACCTATGTGTATGGTTAAATATCATTTGTTATTTCTGTGGTTTATATAATGTCATGTATTTTTTAATTTTATCAGTTAGTGCAAAATATCTCATTGATTTGTATCAAAATTGGTTTTAATATAGAATTAGTACTAGAGGTGGCAATTTGGGTCACGACACGATGACACAACACGACATGACACGATTAAGGTAAACATGAACACGACACGTTTAATAATCGTGTCGTGTTCGTGTTGACCCGTTTAATAATCGTGTCGTGTCATAATCGTCTCAAACACGATAACACGAATAATTTACATAGATTTTATGATTTTTTTTCATATAGTTATGATTAATCGTGTCATAACCGTATTATCGTGTTCGTGTCGTGTTGACCCGTTTAATAATTGTGTCGTGTTCGTGTTCGTATTTTTTTACATGTTTAATAATCGTGTCGTATTCGTGTTTACCTAATCGTGTTGTCGTGTCATAATCGTGTCGACACGAATCTGACACGTTTACATGAATTGCCAGCCCTAATTAGTACCCTCCATTTTTTTGAACAGTTAGTACCAGAGGTGCTCAGGATCTAAACAAATTTAATTATATTGAATCAATCCAATTACAATTGGATTGGATTTGATCGGTTGTTGGATGATACTCTTAAAATACAATTAGGAATCGATCAAATCCAACATTTATTATAAATATATATATTATATTAAATATAAATATATTTAATTATGTTAGTTTATATTGATTCTCATTTAGTAAATGTTATTATTGTTGTTGTTTTGATGCTAAGTTAGCACTTTGGAGATATTTATGTTGTTGTTTTCATGATATATTAGTACTTTAGTTATTGGTTTGAACCTTATTAGTTTTAAATTTTAATGGTTGTGTTATAAATTTAATATTTCAGTTGTAAATGCATCATGTTAAGGACTTAATATGATAATTTTAATGTCTTAATGTAATATTATTACTAAATATCGTTAAATTTTTGTATGATTTTGTTTTTTATAATATTTTTATTTGTTAATCTTTTTAATATCAAAATTCAAGTTAAGGGATAAAAAAATTGATTAAAGAAAACGATCAAATCCAATTATAATTGGATTGGATTTTGAAGCCGAATTGAATTGGATTGGATGCTCATTTCCAACATAACATTTACTTTGATTGGATTGGTTAGAGACAAAATATTTGAATCAGATTAGATTGAAAGAGAGCACCCTTAGTTATTATTAATGTAAATTATTTTATATTATATTTTATAAGAAAAAAATCTATAAAATATTATTTCACAAAATTGAAATAAATGCATTGGAAAACACAAAAAAAATATATTATTATTTCATAACATTTAAATTATAAAAATAATAAAAGTTTGACTTTCAAAGATAGTAAATGATTGTTTCTTTCATAAACGATAGTTAAAAAAATTCACAAATTAATCTATTTAATAAGAAAATTATTTTTTAATTAAAAAGTAGATTTAACTTTCACACTACCACATGCATAATTATACATGTATCTTTAACTCTATTTATAGTATCACATATATATAGCAAAATTGTAATTTTAAAAAAGCATTATTATAAGTATACTAAAGATTTTATTAAAATTATAAAAATACTAGATTTTAAATTTATTTACATCTAATTTATTTTTAATAAAAATCACTACAAGAAAAAGACTCTATAGCGACAATATCTATTGTGACTAAAGTCGTCGCTGTATGTAGTCGAAATCCACAAAAAATTATTTTTTAAATTTATTAAAACAAAAAGCTACAACGACAACATATCTTCGCTATAGGGTCGTCAACAACACACAACCAGACCCTCCAAATTCCTGGTACCCTACAGCGACGACATGTCGTCGCTGTAGGGTACCATGAATTTGGAGGGAACAAGAGACGTCGTTGTAGGGTAAGGAGGGAACTTGACTGCCAAAAGTTAGTTGTTAATTTTCACTCCCTATAGCGATGACATGTCTTCGCTATAGGGACTCATTTTCTCCAGTGAGCAGTTAATTTTTTAGTGTATAGCTATAGGGTCCAAAAAACACAGACGGAAAACGAACCGCCAAAAATTTCAGTCAAATTTTTACTTGTTATAGCGACGACATGTCGTCGCTTTATGGCTCGTGATTGATAACTGAAACGATGCGTGTATTGTTTACTTCTCTATAGCGACCGCACGTATGGTAACTGAAACGATGTGTGTATTGTACAACGACGACTCACTCATACTCTATTGTGATGACATGTCGTCGTTACAGAGTCAGGCGATATATCCCCAACCCGAGTCTTCTTCTTCATTTTTAATGGATTTTTTTTTGGTGAAACTAGAGACGGTTACGCTACACCTCCACCACACCTCGTCGCTCCAATGTGTCCCAGCCCATTTTTTTTCTAATTTCTTCCAAGTTTCGGTAGTCTAAACCCATTATCTTACATTTATAGCCTTTAAAATGTATTTTTTTTTCTTAATATATGTATGTGTTTTGTATTTGGTGGAAATGGGTTTTGACATTTTTTTTTTGTTTTCTTTTCAGATTTTGGTATTGGATCATCATCCCGAGCCTATGCCTTTGGATAATCTCCCAGCCCGAGCCTTGGGTAATTTTTCTTTTAAAGTTATTTTGTGATTGATTAATGGTTAAATTACATTTTTAATTGTGTAGTTGGTTATTTTAGATAGTGTAGATTTTTGTTTTTTTATTTTAGAGATTTGTATTTTTAATTTAATTATATTTGTGATTTTTTATTTTGTTAATTTTGTTTTATGTTAATTTAATTTAATTAAATGTTATGTTATAAAAAAAATGTATGATAGGTTAGATATATGTATATGTATGTAAATGTGAATATGTTTATATGTATATAAATGAGAATGTGAAATATATTTTTAAATTGTGTGGTAGGTTAGATTAATATGATTAGATGTTATTATAATTTTTTATTTTCAATTGTATATATGATAGGTTAAATAAAATTTGTGTTTTGAATTATATATATGTTAGGTTAGATAAATAATATGTTGATTTAGGAATATGTTTATAATATGTTTTTGTTGTTTATTTGTGAATTCAAATGATTGTATTAAATTTTATGTATGTTCTGGGACTGGTTTATATGTTTTTACGTAGATTTTAAATTTTGGGATAGGCTAAATTATAGTCGTTATGCTGCCAAAATTATTGTAGATTTAAAAAACTAAACATTACAAAATAGTTTTAAAGTTAGTGTGATTAAAATTTTTAATTAATAAATTTTAAAGTAATTAATAAAAATTAATTAAAAAATTATAAATATAAATTAAAATAATAATTTTACAAGTATAAAACTTTATTAATATTTTTTTAAAAAAATAAGTAGAAATTAAAATAATAATCTTTAATGGTAAATTAATAAATTTATAAGATTAAAATAGATAATTAAGTTAACTTTACTCTTAGGGGATGTTTGTTTTGAGTAGTTGAGTTGCCTTGGAAATTGTAGATGGGTTTACGATTGAGGTAATATTAAACTCTTGTGTACAAAAGGTTTCACTTTACATTTAAAATAGATGTGAGACCTTCACAAATTAATCAATTTACCCCCTTAAAATTTGAACCAAACATAAGAATGGTTTTAGATTCTCATTCTCACATTTACTTTACCCCATACCAAACACCCCCTTAAAATTAAGTTAAAATTAAAATAATAATTTTAAAATAATAAAACTTTATTGTTATTTTTTTAAAAATAAAAAGTGAAAATTATAATAAGAATTTGATAATTATTGAAGAACATAATAATAATTATAATTAAATATTTGTTTAAATAATGAAACTTTATAATACATTCATAACTAACAATAATATATATTCATAAAATTTAATAATTTATTCATAAGATTCAACAAGATTTCATAATTTACTTAAAAAAATTAGTGTTTTGGTGATAAAAAAAATTATTAGCAAATAAAGGTAGTATTTTATGATTATCACATTGTAATAATTTATTTTTCACTTGAATCAATTATGACGATTGACAAGAGTTGGATAACTAAAATATGACGTAACTCTGATGAGTTTTGGAACGGTGTTCAAGCATTTATACAAATGGTGAAGAATCATGTGAATGCTTCGGGACAAGTCAGGTGCCCATGCATTCAGTGTGTCAATATGCTGAATTAGAAACTAGATGTGGTGGAGGCTCACATACACAGAGATTGGTTTTTGCAGCAATACGTGAAGTGGACCTACCACGATGAAGTTGATATGCCTCCAGTAGTGGACGGCGGGGCTCTAGTGACCAATGAGATGATTGACATCATCAATGATGGTATTGGTGAACAGGACACTAACAAAGAAGGCGTAAATGAAGGAATTTCAGATGGTGGTGGCAATAGTGCGGAGAATCAATTGGATGATCTGTTTCAAGAGGTTGAAGCTGAGTTATACTCTGGTTGTACTTGGTTGTGTTCCTTGAACTTCTTGGTGAAGATGATGCACAAGAAGGTTATGAATAAATGGACAAATAGTTCTTTTGATGAAGTTTATAAAATTTTCATTACCGAAGGAGAATAAGATTCCAGCTTCGTTCTATGAGTCTAAGAAAAAAATGAAGAAGCTAGGGTTAGGTTATCAATCAATTCATGCGTGCAAGTATGACTGTTGTTTGTTCTGGAAGGAGAATTCTCATAAACAGGGTTGTCCTGTATGTGGTGAGAGTCGATGGGTTAACAAAGACACAAAGGGGAAAAAAGTTGTCCACAAAGTGTTGCGGTACTTCCCTTTGACTCCTAGGTTGAAGCGTCTTTATGGTTCAAGGCACACAATAAATGATATGACCTGTCATAGTACGGGATGATCGAAAGAAGATGGTGTGATGCACTGTGATAGTCAGAATCTCGTGATCCGCAAGGGGAAAGATCGGGTAAAAAGCTGTGCAATCCCACATCGCCTGGGGAAGGTCAAGTACGATGATTCTAACACTGTGTGGGTATGGGACTACACAGTTGAATATGACTTAAATGTTATAGTATTTTATAATATAATGTAATATTATATTATATTATAATATAATGTTTTAGATTAAATAAATGTGACAAAGAGTGTCACATATTGTAACATATAATAGAGAGTTACAATATTTAGATATATGAGATATATCCAAATATGTAACATATTCGGTGTTACAAATTTGTAACTTCCAAATATCACCCGTTATTGTGTAGATTTGTTGTTACACAGTATTGAGATGAATTTCTTAAAGCCATATGTGAAATGGCTGATAGAGATGTGATTTTAACTCTCATATTGTGTATGGAAGTTACAAAATCAAGTGGGAATAAATTTGGAACGTTTTGAAAAAATTGAAAAATTGGTTGCTGGAAAAGGTCTTGGGTCGTGGTGCATGCTTGTCAGGCTGCGGCCCAAGAAGCAGAAACACTCTGTGGGCCGCAGCGCCTGTTTTTCAGGCCGCGGCCTAGGTGGCTGACAGCATATTCCAATTTTTGGTTTTATCCAATTTTGAACGTTTCCAACAGCCAAATAACTCCCAAATTCTCTATTTTAATTCCATAAACATCCAATCATTGGTAACAGCCATGGGGGTTGGTGGAATTTGAAATTCAAATGGTGTCTCAACACTCTACAAATAGGAGGCTAATGCTCACTTGTAAGACACAACTTTTCTATCCATTAGAGCACTTGGCTAGAAAACACCTAGAGGCTTGATTATTCCAGAAAACATTTCCAAAAATCTGTGAGAGATCCCTTAGTTCTTGAGTTAGGGGGAAATAAGCTTTTGGACAAATGTTTCAAACCTTGTTCAAGTTGGTGATTCCCAACACTCTTCACTTTGGTTGTGTGAGTGAGAGTTTCTTATTATTTTGTTCTTGTTCTTATTTTTCTTCTTATCATTCTTGTTATATTTACTTGTATCTTTGTTTAGAGTTGTAATCCATTTTCTTTTTGTTTCAAACACTTTACTTTATTTGTATTCTTTTGCATATAGTTGTATTTCTCTATTCTCTTATTCTATTTCCTCTTTTATTTATTTGTATTTTCAGTCATAGAGTTGTAACTTTATTTACTCAATCAATATTTATTTGTAATATTTTGTCTAGAGTTGTATTTTCTTACCATTTCCATTGAGGCAAAACTATTTTTCCTAACATTCAAAAGCTTACCCTTGTTTGTTTCAATGGAAGGTGACACCATCAAGATTATGAATCAAGACCTAGTGAGATTGGATAGGTTAGATGGGTCCAATTTCACTAGATGGCAAGACAAGGTGAGGTTTCTTTTAACCACTCTCAAAATCGCCTACATTCTAGAATCCACTCTAGAACCTCTCCCAACACCATCCGACAAAGACACTCCCGAGGTGGTGGAGAAAAGAAGGAAGAGGGAGGAGGACAATCTCCTTTGTAGGGGTCATATCCTCAACGCCCTTTCCGATAGGCTCTATGACCTCTACACCGAGACCAAATCAGCAAAGGAGATATGGGATGCACTTGAAAGAAAATTCAAGGCGGAAGAGGAAGGTACCAAAAAGTTTTTGATATCGTAATATTTTGATTTCAAATTTTTTGGTAATAAACCCATGTTTCCTCAAATACATGAATTGCAAATTATTGTTAACAAATTGAAAGTGCTAAAGATTGAGCTTCCCGATGCCTTTCAAGTTGGTGCTATAGTGGATAAATTACTACCAACTTGGAAGAGCTATAGGAAAAGAATCCTTCATAAAAATGAGGATTATTCTTTGGAGGAAATCCAAAAACATAGTCGAATCGAAGAGGAATCGATATGTAGATGTAATGCCCCGAATTCTCCGGTATGGTTTAATGGCGGGATTAGTAGGCCGGGAGGGCCATACTTGTTTAATTAAGTCATTAATTCATAATATGCATGTATATGTGAATTATATTATGATATGATGTTATATGCGTGCATGTGGGTCCACATTTGAATATTATGCTGTTTCGATGATTTGGCCCGTTAAGGGTATAGTTGTATATTTGGGTGCATAATGTGATTTTTGAATGAGATCCCATTATTATGGAGATATATTCGAGCTATTCGGCATGAGACGGTCATATATAATGGATTAGCATTTTTGTCATAACGTGGTCAATTTTGGGGTAATATGAATGTTTATTTGATGATAAATTGGGAATATTTGAGATCAGGAGGAAATTTTGACTATAATGTCCTCAGGAGTGTTTTCGGGACCCCGAGCACTAGGTTTTATTTGAGGTTAATTAAGCTTGAAGTAGCTTATCAGATAGAACGTACGTTAGAAAACCTATCGTTCTCCCTTTCGTTAGTTCATTTTACCGTTTGAGCCTTTTTGAAGATATCCCGAGTTCTAGGAGTCAGAATCAAGCAAGGATCGAGGTATAGTGATTCTAGGAAAGATTATAAGCTTCTTAACTGAAGGATTTGACGGAAAACAACCCAATTGAAGGTAATTGAAGTTTAAGTTTTGAGTTTTTCGAGTTTCTAAGCTTTGAATTAGATTTTGTAAATTGTTGAGTTTTTGGTTGGTATGAACCTTGGATTTTGAGGGTTTTGGAGCTTTGGGAAGCTTGAGAACTTTGTTTTGATGATTGGGGAATGTTTGGGTATGATTTTGGAGGCTTTGGAGTGTTAAAAATACGTTTGGGAATGGCCCAGAGTTGGGGGCCGCAACCCTGTTCTTGGGGTGCCGCGGCCCTGCTTTGAAGAAGCAGGTGGGAGTGTTGTACCTGCTGGGCACCGCGGCCCTTGCTTCAGGAAATTCTGGGGGCCGCGGCCCAAGGTGCCAGGGCCGGAACCCTTGCCCAGTTTTCACCCCGTTTGCATGTTTTGACCCCGGGAACTTAGTTATAGGCCTCGGGCGTATTCCTACTACTTGGATTAGTTTGGATTGATGTCTCGGAGGCTAGATATTGGTTTGGAAACCTATGTTGATCATTATTATTAATGATGTCCCATGTTTGGTTATGATTAGGTGACCGCTAAAGGACTAAAGGTTGATCGTTCTCAAGGGTCTTTCTTTTTATCATTCTAGCTCGAATCTGAGGCAAGAAAACAGTGTATGAATACAACTGCACCCTGTATATGTATATGACATGCGTGATTGTTATTGAGGCATGTTGATTGATAAATGTGGACATGGATTGCATATTATATGCTAGCTAATGTTGATACTTGTATATGTACTGACTAGTCAGGGATACTGACCTAAGAGTCAGAAATGGCATAGCGTCATGAACATAAGGCCAAATGAAGATTAGATCTAATCGATATCAGCATTGAATGGCTCTATTGCATTAATGCTGGACCGACCCTAAGGTCGATGAAACTTATAAGTGCTTGGCTAGTCTAAGACTAGTTACTCAGAGCCAGGGCATGAGGCCCCGGTGACTGTTGTCACAAGGCTAGGGAATGATGTTCCAGGGTTATGACTCTATGGTCATGAGGAAGGTTATGTTGGTGACTAGTCACCATACACCTATCCTGTTCAAACTTATGAAAGGTTCACTTATTTGTTAAGCCCTGGTGATCCTATCGTCACATGGCTAGAGGGGGCTGTACCCACTTTCATGACTTTTGCGACTGTCACTTATCTGTTTTGGACTGGTAGTCCTGAATGATTATTATGATCATTGTTGATATAATATCATGCTATATTGAGTTTTCTTGCTGGGCCTAGGCTCATAGGTGCTATGTGGTGTAGGTAAAGGGAAAGAAAAGCTCACCCAACCTTGAGTGGAGAGCTTAGGTGGTGATGTGTACATATGCGGCCGCTTGACCACCACGGCCAATGAGTTCTCAGAGGAACTAGGGGGCTTACCCTATTTTGCCGCTTAGGTCGGCGGGATTGTATATTTGAAACAGTAATGACCATTTTGTACCGAGAACAACTTGTAAATGTTTTGATTAGCTCTGCAGAGCAGTTTGTAATGAAAATACCCTTTCCTTTTTATTGTTTTTCTTCCACCTTAACCTGTTAATCACATTTAGAGCACATTTTTAACCAAAGGACTCGGGTAGCGAGTCAAATTTCCAGTTCACCATTCACCGTAACTGTTCTGGGGTAACCAGGGCGTTACAGTAGAGAAAAACTTGTGGAGGGGTCTAATGAAGAGACTTCCAAAGCAAATGCGGTGTCACAACCAAAACATCCAAAAAACAAAGGGAAAAAGGGTAATGAGAAACCTTTGGGTCCAAAATCCAACCCAAACAAGTTTAAGGGCGAGAAAGTCCTTGCTTTGTGTGTGGGAAAAAAGGTCACTATGCTAGAGAGTGTAGGCATAGAAAAGACCAACAAGGTCCTAAGGTAAACGCAACTCAAGAGGAAAATATAGTTGTTACCCTTAGTGAGGTGAATGTGGTCCAAGGCAAGGTGAAAGGATGGTGGTATGACACATGTGCCACCGTCCATGTCACCTATGACAAATCATTGTTCAAGACCTTTGAAGAGTCAAAGGGCAACCATGAGATTCAAATGGGCAATGAGGGTAAATCCAAGGTATTTGGCAAAGGTACCATTGAAGTCTTTTTCACCTCCGGCAAGAAAGTTACATTAGTGAATGTACTTTATGTTCCTAAAATGAGTAGAAACTTGGTAAGTGGTGATTTGCTTGGCAAACCCGACATTAAAGACGTTTTGAGTCCGATAAACTTATACTTACCAAATCAAATGTATTTTTGGGAAAGGAGTACTCTTGTGAGGGTATGGTTAAATTGTGCACCAATGATGTAACTTTCAATGTTATCAATAAAAATGCAAATTCCGCCTATATTGTTGAGTATGATTTTTTATATTTGTGGCATCTTGGACTATCGCATATAGGTTTTTCAACAATGAAAAGAGTAGTAAAATGTGGTATGATTGCATGCAATATAAAAACTATGGTAAATGTTAAACATGTGTTAAGGAAAAAATGATTAAGAAACCATTTCCTAGTGTAGAAAGATCATCTAATTTACTAGATTTAATCCATAGTGATCTTTGTGAATTAAATGGTGTTTTAACTAGAGGTGGTAAAAGTTATTTTCTTACTTTTATAGATGATTTTAGTAGATATACCTATGTGTTTCTTTTAAAGCATAAAGATGAATCTTTTGATGCTCTTAAATTATATAAATTAGAAGTTGAAAATCAACTAAATAAAAAGATTAAGGTTGTAACGCCCTGGATAACCAAGACCGTTACACTGTGTGTTTAAAATAGTGCAATACTTGCTAATCAAGTCATTTAAAAAAAATGTGAATTCAACGTCATCAACGGATTAGGAATAAAAGATTTTGGTCACAAGCAGGCTATTTTCATTAAAAATGACAGTTTAATACATGGAAACTCAAAACAAGGTTTAGATGACTTAGTTACAGCAAATTCCAAGAGTTACAAATAATTCAAGCCACTCTAATGGCAAAATATACATTTTAGGTTTTCGTCCCTGTACAATTCCGCGACCGTGGCGACCGAGCAGCTAACAATGTACATTTCGCCCCCAGAGCTCTCCAACTCATGGTTGACTCAGCCTACCCTTTCCTTTACCTGCACCACGTAGCACCCGTGAGCCGAGGCCTAGCAAGAAAGCATGATATCATAGCAAGATTAACATCATTAATCAAATATTCCACAATGCACAACCAGGAATTCAGCAATTCAAAACATTTATCCAATCAGTGATAACACTCAGCAGATTAACATTTTATCATCAAGACAGTCAACCAATCATATCCATAGCACAATATTCACGTTCATAATCAACAGTTTATCACAACCATCAAATAATATTCAGGGTCGGCGCCCTTAGTTCGCACCCTCTATTTAACACACTGTCTTCGACTCACTTGGGCCACCCCCAGTGTAATACTCACTGACTCCGGACAACTTAACCGAGCTCAGTGATAAATAAGCTGCCTCAGCTACCAGTGGCTGAGCCGCGCCCTGTGCACAAATATTGATTCTGACACCCTTAGGCCGGTTATCGCATGTCCCCTGGCATAATAATACCATCTCATGACATGATATACAAATATAGGGAGCTCTTAGTCCCATCGTGTCCACATGGTTAATCACATTCACATGACAATGCATACAAACATAGGGAACACTTAGTCCCAACCTAACCACATAATCAGGTGCAGCTTTCTTACCTTTAGATCTCGCTAGCTCGTTCAAATTGATCCTCAAGCTCGATCTCGTCTGAACCTTAGCGCGTACCTAGTCACATCCATAGATCAGAATCACCACCAAACTTCAAATCCAAAACCTAGCCTCGGGACCAATCCCGAGCCCCCCCCGGGAAGCCCTAATTCCACCAAACGGGGTGGTGGAACCAAACCCCGAGCCTCTGGGCAAAAACCCTAAGGAAAAACTCAAAAACCCATTTCTGGAGACAGGGTAGTGCTACGACGCTCTAAGGAGGGCGCTATAGTGCTACAAACAGAACCAAAATGCCCAGGAAGTCCTAGCCTAGCATTGTAGCACCCAAAGGCTAGCGCTATAGCGCTAGTCACAGACCAGCAACCCTCTGTTTTTCCCTTCTTCGATTTTCTCAAACCAAAACCCCTTGGAACCCTTCCAAACCTCAACTACACAAAAAATTGAGTCTACCATCACCTATATCTCATCCCAAATGACCCAACAACCCAAAACTTAGCCACATGCATCACCAAACTAAGAAGACAACCATAGAACTCAAAACTCAAGAACTCATCTGAAAACCAGCAACTACCAAGCAATTCAAGATAGCAAAACCCAGAAACCTTACCTTTTATGGAGAGCCCAACTGAGGTTGCCTCTAATATCCCTCCAGTCCTTAGCTCCTCAATCCCCAAAGCTCAAGTCCCTTAAGTTCCATCCAAAGCCTCAAATTAGAAATCTATTCTAGCAAAGTTCAGAAAACTCAACAGGACCCAACCAATCCCTGATAACTCCTTAGCTTCACCAAAGTCTCTAGCCCCAAACTCCAATCTGAACTTTCTCTAAGATCCTAGCTCCAAAACTCACAGAAAAATGATAAGGAGAAGAACATACCGAATAGAGAGGAGAAGTCCCTGTTTTTCTTCTTTCTTTCCTTCTTTCCCTTTCCTTCAGCTTCTCACACTTTCTAATAATTCCACTAAGGCATAAAGGCAGATGTTACTTATCTCTTATAGTCAAATGACCATATTTCCCTCCCAATTAAACCAAGCTTTTAAACATCCTAAGGGCATCTTAGTCATCGCCCCCAATTCCCACTAATTCCTCAAGTGTCCTAAATATTTACCACTTAATTCCCATCATCTAATTATTCACCATCTATTTTTCCTCATTATCAAATAATTTCCAATACGTTCTCCAAATTCTCAAATACATCCCCAGGCTCACCCCGAGCCGGGTATAAATCTCCGCTGTGACCTTCCGCTAAACCGCTTGTTAGGATCGCCTCGAATCACAAGCTACAAACATATCCACATAATAATGTGGTCTCAACATTAGCCTACCAATATACACACAAGTATACAATTACGCTCTCAATGAGCCAAATTACCAAAATACCCTCACCACAAAGTATATAACCCCATGCATGCCTTTATCATCATATAATAATATGACCCACATAATCATGCATGTAATCATATAATAGCACAATAAATCAATTATGGCCCTCCCGACCTCCTAATCAAGGTCCTAAATCTTATTAGGGAATTTGTGTCGTTACAAAAGTGCTAAGAAGTGATAGAGGAGGAGAGTACTTCTCTAATGAATTCAATACATTTTGTGAAGAAAATGGTATAATTCATGAGTGCACTGCACCTTATACACCACAATATAATGGTGTTGCCGAAAGGAAAAATAGGACTTATCTAGAGATGATAAATTCTATGTTGGTGTTTTCTAAGTTGAACTTCAACTTATGGGGTGAAGCACTTTTAACCGCGTGTCACATTCTTAATCAAATACCAATGAAGAAAAATGAGATATCTCCATATGAGTTATGGAAAGGAAGAAAACCCAACATAGGTTATTTCAAAGTGTGGGGGTGTCTTGCATATTGCAAGAAAAATGAACCTAATAGAACAAAGTTAGGTTCAAGAGCTATAACGTGTGCTTTTGTTAGTTATGCCAACAATAGTAAAGCTTATAGGCTATTAGACTTAGAGTCTAATATTGTGATTGAATCTAGAGAAGTTGAATTCTTTGAGAACATGTTATGTGACAACAATTCTCAAGCTTCAACATCTCTAAAGGAGAATTTGTTATATGAGAACAATTCTCAAGCTTCTACATCCAAAATTGATTCTCAAGAGGAGAATTGTAAAGCCCTACTTCCTTAGAGCCGTTACTAAGTGAGTTTTTAAACGAAAAATGTGCAATGAACTCGCTAACCAAGGTTTTTAAAACAAAAGTGTGACTAAGCAAAAGTTAAGGCTGTAATCTTTAAAAATGCGTTATTTCATTGAAAACTTCTAGTATTTAACATTTGGGATCCCAAAATAAGGTTTGAAAACTATTTACAACTTAAATAAGTTTACAGTTGATTAATTATTAAAATCATAGATTATTACAACCATTTCTTGAATAAACCCCCAACCAAAGCAGTTGGGCAGGCCAAACATGTACGCGTCGCTTCACGCTCTCCGTACTCATGGCTGGTTGACTCAATCTTTGCCCTTACCTGCAACACAGAGCACCCGTGAGCCGAAGCCCAGCAAGAAAACTCATACAGTATATAACATATGCGAATTATATAGTTAACATATCAGATTATCCACAGATAAACAGGTATTCCATCAGACTAAACAAACACGGCCATGCCGTCCCAGAGGAATTACCTAAGCCTGGGGTCTCGGTCCTCATCGTAAGGATATCCCCTGTATCCATTAGGGTCCCACCCTGTCTACAAGCACTTCACATGCTAAGTGTTACTTCCGGCCCAGCTTCCGTTCTCGGCTTTTCACCGTTCTCGGCTCCCTTGCCGTTCTCAGCTCCTTGCCGTTTCGGCTCTGTTGCTGTCCCCGGCTCCGTTGCCGTTCCCGGCTCTTTTGCCATTCATTCTTACTATAATCACAAATAGTATAACTCAAATAACATTCAAACATATATCAATTCAATTAAGTCTGCACCCTAACACGTAATGCAATATAGGGCCGTGCCCTGCAATCACACTATGGGCCCATGCCCTGTCCTACGGGTGCTATAGTTTTCTTACCTGTCAATTTGATAGCTTGATCACTTGACTCCTTGAGCACGATCCCACACGAGACCTTGCGCACACCTAAACACAACCATAGGTCAAATTCATCACCGAACCTCAAGTCCGAAAACCTAGCCTCGGGACCAATCCCGAGCCCCCTGGGAAGTCCTAGATCCACAAAACAAGATGGTGGAATCGAACCCCGAACCCTAGGTCAAAATCCCTTAAAAATAACCCAAAAACCCCTTTCTGGGAACAGGGTAGCGCTACAGCGCTCAAAAGAGAGCGCTATAGCGCTACAACCGGAACCGCACCACCGAGAAACAGGGCCTAGCGCTACAGCGCCCAAAGACTAGCGCTGTAGCGCTAGTTGCAGGCAGGCAACTCCCAAATTCTTTTTCTGCGATTTCTTTGAGCCAATCTCAACCCAAACTTCCCCAAATCTTTACCAAACTCAAAATCAAGCTTATAAACACTCTCCACTCATCCCAAGCATCCCAAATCCTCAAAACCCAAGCACATTCATCCCAAATCTCAAAATTTACCATGATTAACCCTAAACCCAGAAATTCAGTCAAACATCATAGTTAAAGGCTTAGAATTCATACCGTTGATGCAATTTCGACCTTGATTCAATTCCTAGACCTCCTTAGCTTGCTCATCCTCAAAGCTTGCCCAGAAATTCCCCTAAAGTTCCCATCATTCAGCTTAATTACACAACTTAAACCAGCCAAACCCAAAACTGAAAACTCTAGGATAGGTCAAAAGTTCCCATCATTCTTGCTAATCCCTTGCCAAATCTTCAAGTCTAACTTAGGATCCTTGATGCTCAGCCTATCCTAGCTCTCCACTGAGCTTTGCTCCAAGAAATTTGAAGAGAAATGGTGCTAGAATCCACAAACCGCCCCATTTGGAAAAACCCCTCTGTTTTCTCTCCTTTTCTTTTTCTTCCTTTTTCTTTCTTTTCCACAGCCATCTCACTCTCTCTATCAATCTCACTAAGTATATAAAGCCTCAATAGACTTATCTCTAAGAAACCAATTGACCAAAATGCCCTCCCTATTAATTCTAAACCCTTTTGTCCATGTAGGGCCATTTTAGTCATTTTACCCAATTCCCACTAATTCCTCAAGTGTCTCTAATATTTTCCCATTGCTTTCCAATACCTGATTAATCACCAAATATGTATTCCTCATCATCAAAATTAATCTCAATATATTCTCTAAGTTCCTGTTTATACCCCTAGGCCTGCC
The DNA here is from genome assembly GCF_963169125.1 of Humulus lupulus. Taxonomy (NCBI): domain Eukaryota; kingdom Viridiplantae; phylum Streptophyta; class Magnoliopsida; order Rosales; family Cannabaceae; genus Humulus; species Humulus lupulus. The sequence continues at coordinate 209,038,474 of NC_084802.1, forward strand.
CCGAGCCGGGTATAAACTCCCGCCTGGACTTTTCCGCTAATCTGCTCACTGGGATCGTCTCAAGTCACAAATCACAGATACATCCACATCACAATGTTGTCTCAACAATCATCACATATAAATACAGTTATGCCCAACATGGCCAAAATTACAATTATGCCCTTCTAACACAATCAGGGCGTACATGCATACTAATACACATAGTCATGCATCTCAAATAGTCAAATAACATGCTTTAAATCATAACCATGCATTTTACTCATTAAAGTCACACATAAATCCCAATATGCCCTCCAGGCACACTAATCAAGGCCCTTAAGCCTTATTAGTGAATTTGGGTCGTTACAAGAATTCTCAAAAGAATGTAAAGCAACCCTTTGAACTTAGAAGAAGTCAAAGGCTAAAAAATAATGAGAAAAGTCTAGTAGTGGATGAGATAGATTCTCAATGAATTTCATTCTACATGGTAGAAGGAAATAGAGAGGAAGTCATTAGGAAAATTCATATTGTACTTCTTGTTGAGGATGATCCTAAGACTTATAGAGAAGCTATGCAATCAAGAGATAGTGCATTTTGGAAAGAAGCCATCAATGATGAGATGGACTCAATTCTTTCCAATAACACTTGGGAATTGGTTGGACCTCCCACCAGGGTCTAAGCCAATTGGGTGTAAGTGGGTATTTAGGAGAAAATGCCACATTGATGGCACTATCCAAACCTTTAAAGCTAGATTAGTAGCTAAAGGGTTTAGGCAAAAAGAGGGTATCGATTATTTCGATATCTATGCGCCTATTGCAAGAACAACTTCTATAAGAATTTTGTTCGCTTTAGCTTCTATACACAACTTGTATGTTCATCAAATGGATGTAAAAACGACATTCCTTAATGGTGACCTCAATGAGGAGGTCTATATGGAACAACCCGAAGGGTTTGTCCTACCAAAATATGAACATAAAGTATGTAGACTTGTAAAATCCTTATATGGATTGAAACAAGCTCCTAAGCAATGGCATGAGAAATTTGATCAAGCCATCATGTCTAATGGGTTTAGACATAACAATGGAGACAAGTGTTTGTATTCCAAAACTTGTAAGGGATATGTGATCATTGTTTGCTTATATGTGGATGACATGCTTATTCTAAGTGATAACATAAAAGGGATAGAAGAAACGAAGAGGTTTCTATCATCAACTTTCAAGATGAAAGATCTTGGAGAAGTTGACACCATACTTGGTATCAAAGTAAAGAAACATAGTGGGGATTTTGCGTTAGGGCAAGCCCACTTAGGCAAGCCCACTATGTTGAGAAAGTATTGAACAGATTTAACCATCTCAAGGTTAAAGATGCCAATACTCCATTCAATCATAGTATAAAACTAGAGAAGAATGAAGGAAGAGCGGTGGCTTAATTGGAGTACACTAGTGTTGTAGGGAGTCTAATGTACGCTGCCCAATGTACTAGACCTGACATAGCATTTGCGGTAAGTAAACTTAGTAGGTTTACAAGTAATCCAAGTGTGGATCACTGGAAGGCGATTGGAAGAGTCCTAGGTTATCTCAAGAAAACCAAAGGACTAAGCCTTCACTATTCCAAATTTCCTTCAATCTTCGAAGGATATACAGATGCAAGCTGGATATCCAATCTTGGGGACAACTTGTCCACAACTGGTTGGGTATTTACACTTGGTGGAGGTACAATTTCTTGGGGTTCCAAGAAACAAACCTGTATATCTCATTCCACTATGGAAGCTGAGTTTATAGCTCTAGCTGCTACCAGCAAAGAGGCTGAATGGTTAAGGGATCTGTTGATAGAGATACCCCTAATCAAAGAGAATGTATCCACTATATCGATACATTGTGATAGCCAAGCGACATTGGCTAGAGCATACAGTGGAGTGTATAATGGGAAGTCTAGACACATTAGTTTAAGACATGGATATGTAAGAGAATTGATTCAAAGAGGAGTCATCTCAATATCCTATGTGAGAACAAGTGAAAATCTGGCGGATCCTTTCACCAAGCCACTAACGATGGATTTAGTGGCTACATCATCTCGAGGGATGGGACTTAAACTCCCTAAAGAGATTCACGATTGATGGCAACCTATCTTAACACTAGTTATTTAACTAGTGTTAGGTTCAATAGGTAACAACAAGTCAATCAAGTGAATATTAGTTGTACTCAAAACAAGTCCCATCTGAGATGTTGAGTACTTGTGAGTTACCAAGTTGAGAGTTAAAACTGAAATATTTTTAATAGAATTCAGTCTTGTGAAGACAAGTATTTTTGGTAACAAAATACTGTAAGAATTCTATCTATATGGACCTAGGGGTGGTGCTGCCTCTCATGAGAATTGGGAGTATTCTCAAGAACGTCCATGAATGGAAAGTGCACATGGCCATTAACGGTGTAAAGCGAGACATAGAGGTCTCAAGTGAACATCACAAAGGTGTGTGTGTTATCACTGATTTGTTATAATGAAAAGATGGTTCAATGCCTAGTGCAACCAAATTTTCGACAAATTTTGTGATAATTACACTATAGTAAAGTTCAAGTTGAAAAACAATTTGCTTTATGCACTAATGCAATGACTCCTATCAGAGAGAGTTATTATTTAATCAAGTGGGGGATATGTTATATTTTAAAATATAATGATTGATTAAATAAGTGTTACAATAGATAACTAATTAATCTAGTGGGGGAATGTTATATTATTTTATAATATAATATAATATTATATTATATTATAATATAATGTTTTAGATTAAATAAATGTGACAAAGAGTGTCACATATTGTAACATATAATAGAGAGTTACAATATATAAATATATGAGATATATCCAAATATGTAACATATTTGGTGTTACAAATTTGTAACTTCCAAATATCACCCATTATTGTGTAGATTTGTTGTTACACAATATTGAGATGAATTTCTTAAAGCCATATGTGAAATGGCTGATAGAGATGTGATTTTAACTCCCATATTGTGTATGGAAGTTACAAAATCAAGTGGGAATAAATTTGGAACGTTTTGAAAAAATTGAAAAATTGGTTGCTGGAAAAGGTCTTGGGCCGCGGTGCATGTTTGTCAGGTCGCGGCCCAAGGAGCAGAAACACTCTGTGGGCCGCGGCGCCTGTTTGTCAGGCCGCGGCCCAGGTGGCTGACAACATATTCCAATTTTCGGTTTTATCCAACTTTGAACGTTTCCAACAGTCAAATAACTCCCAAATTCTCTATTTTAATTCCATAAACATCCAATTAATCATTGGTAACAGCCATGGGGTTGGTAGACTTTGAAATTCAAAGGGTGTCTCAAAACTCTATAAATAGGAGCCTAATGCTCACTTGTAAGACACAACTTTTCTATCCATTAGAGCACTTGGCTAGAAAACACCTAGAGGCTTGATTATTCCATAAAGCATTTCCAACAATCTGTGAGAGATCCCTTAGTGCTTGAGTTAGGGAGAAATAAGCTTTTGGACAAAGGTTTCAAACCTTGTTCAAGTTGGTGATCTGAGAGTTTCTTATTATTTTGTTCTTGTTCTTATTTTTCTTCTATTGCTTTTCTTCTTATCATTCTTGTTATATTTACTTGTATCTTTGTTTAGAGTTGTAATCCATTTTCTTTTTGTTTCAAACACTTTACTTTATTTGTATTCTTTTGCATAGAGTTGTATTTCTCTATTCTCTTCTTTCATTTATTTGTATTTTCAGTCATAGAGTTGTAACTTTATATAGTCAATCAATATTTATTTGTAATATTTTGTCTAGAGTTGTATTTTCTTACCATTTCCATTGAGGCAAAACTATTTTTCCTTACATTCAAAAGCTTACCCTTGTTTGTTTCAATGGAAGGTGAGACCATCAAGATTATGAATTAAGACCTAGTGAGATTGGATAGGTTTGATAGGTCCAATTTCACTAGATGGCAAGACAAGGTGAGGTTTCTTTTAACCACTCTCAAAATCGCCTACATTCTAGAATCCACTCTATAACCTCTCCCAACACCATCCGATAAAGACACTCCAGAGGTGGTGGAGAAAAGAAGGAAGAGGGAGGAGGACAATCTCCTTTGTAGGGGTCATATCCTCAACGCCCTTTCTGATAGGCTCTATGTAGAGTCCAAGAACTTTACTTAGCGAGTTAGATAGTAGTAGTTATAGTAGGTTTATTACTGTGGATTTTGGTTCAAGCTGGGACTTAGTTGGACACTCGTAGCAACACTTATAGATTTTATAAGTTTAACCTGTAGTTTAAGAATATTAATTATAACCTAAGGTTTGATTAATATGACTGATTATGGAGATGATATTTATTATACTATAAGGTTTAGATAGACCCAATAAGATAATAACACTTGTCATATGTATGTTTAATGAGAAATTAAGTATTTTTTAGGAATAGTTTATTAAGAATAATATTTGAAAATTTTAGAGTCTGTCAGCAGCTTTGAAATCGTTAAAGGACTTAGTCAAGGCTGTTTACTCATTTCAAATTAGGCTGAAAAAGTGTAATTACGTAATATTTCAGCGTATGCCGATATATCGTAGCTTTAGGGTGCGATATATCGCCACACGGGGATACGAAAAACACGTAACTTCGCACGACCATTTTGACGAGCCTCGGGAATATGAGCCTAGGCGATATATCGCCTATGGTAAGCGATATATCGGCTCTAGGGCTGTATTTTCAAATGATTTTGAAACAGAGCTCATTTTATTCCATAAACCTCTTGATAAGCCATAATCTTTTTGATCGAGTCTTCAGCCTCTGCTGAACGATTATTCAAATGTTTTTCAATTAAAAAGCCATTATTTTATTCAAGCTAAATGAAGATCTTTTCATTCTTGAACTCTATAAATAGGACCTAGTACCCAGCCATTTCTTCATTCTTCAAGCTGAGTTTAGAGCCTACAAGCTGCTAGGATTACTTTAGAGTGTTAAACACTTGGGTTGGGGTTATAAGCTTAATCATTATAAGCTTATCAAACACTTGGGAAGTAAGGATAATAGAGTATTTCAGTTTCGAGGTATAGTTCGGTCATAATACATTAAAGGTATTCCTATGCTTAAAGGTCCTTTCTGTATCGTTCCATTAGTTTTTATAGTTTATCTCTACTCAAATCCTAACTCAGTATTCTTTATTCTTGGTTAGGCATCTAAGTTCTTTGAACTTGAGGTTCTTGTTGGTAAGTATCTTCCCGATGGTTTAGTTCATTCTTTTCATCTCTTTTCTTTTAGAATACTCACCTCTCTATTAATGGTTTTTAGGAGTGTTCCAAAATCCCGACCTTGTTCTCATCATCCCGGTATTTTTGGTAAGGAAAATAGGATAGTTCTTATGTGATATGTGTTATGTTTATATATAAATGTTATGATTATGCTATAGTATGATTTTATGTGTTATGATATATGCATTTTTTGGGGCTTATATTTGTTATATAACAAACCCTAACACTTTTATGTTTTGGGCTTATAGTTGTTATATAGCAAACCCCAACATTTTTATGTTTTTGGGGCTTATAGTTGCTTAACTAGCAAACCTCATTGTAGTTTGAGGCTTATAGTTGCTTAGTTAGCAAACCCCAATAGTTACCATGTACATGGGTTAGAATTATGATATATGTGTTATAGTATATGATATATGTTCATAGTTTATGTGTATGATTATGTTTCATGCTTGTAGTAGATTTTCCTTGCGGGGCATTAGGCTCATTCCTTTATATTTTATATGTGCAGGAAAATAGTTATGGCAGCGGGAATGTTCTTGGTAGCTTTGTTTTGTAACGAATTTTAAGATTTGAAGTTATGATTATTTTAATATTTTCAAAACAATGGGATCCCATATCCTAAATGAATTTTCATGTATTTAACCTTTGCTTTACAGTTTATAATAAAGTTATGGTTATTTCATATGTATGTTTTCTTAAGATTAGTGTCTGTGTATAGTAGTTATTAATGGTCCAAAGTCTAGAATAAGTTGGGTCGTTACAGTTGAAATCTCATGATTGTCACATTCTTATGCAACATTTGTTGTAGGTAGGAGTGCGAGGCTACTTGGATAAGTCTATTTCGAAGACAATCATTGAGCTTTGCAATTTCTTTAAGCAAATTTGTGCTCGTACATTGGTTGTTAAGGACATGGAGAATGCAGAAGATCAAGTGATACAAATTTTGTGCAAGTTGGCGTTAATTTTTCCTCCAGCCTTTTTTGACATAATGATTCATTTAATTCTTCATTTACTGCAAGAAGATATCATCGGAGGACCAGTTTACATGAGGTGGTTGTATCAGTTTGAGTGATATATGAAGAAGTTGAAAAATTATGTCAAGAATAAGGCGCGTCCTGAAGGTTCTATAGCGGAGGGTTATGTTGCCGATGAAGCTTTGACTTTTTTTTCGCAATATCTTCAGGGCGTAGAGACTAAATTTAATCATCCAGAAAGAAATGAGGATATTGTTATTCCTAAAAGACAGTTGTCAGTTTTTGAATCACACTGTCGTCCAAGTAGCAAAATGAAAATCATATCCCTTGACTATCTTCATCGAAAAAAAGCGGAGTGGTTTGTACTTAACAGTTGCCCTGAAATCCAACCATATATGGAGTAAGTAGCTCAACACATATATGAATTCATTAAATTTAATTCATAGTCAATTGTTATCTTACCTTAATCCTTGCGTAATACAGTGAATGCCTTCGAGAAAATTAAAAAATAAATCTTCAAAAAGATTTCCCTAGCCGGTTTAAATTGAAGCTAAATTATCGAAAGTCTTGAATTCCTACGAAATGCGTATCGATTAATACTCATCTCATTGTGTTATATTTTTTTGTGGCATACTCTATAGATGGGTCGTCTGCGACAAGTACAGTCAACTGAGCGTACTGATAAATTATTTGCTTTAGCAAACGAGTCCTATCAGAATGCATACTCCTACATTGCTTGCATTGTTAACAGTGTGAAGTTTTTGGTACATAGTCACGATGAAAGACGTACCACTCAAAATAGTGGAGTTTCTGTGCCAGGAACCGATGATTTCACTTTCTATGGCCAACTTGAGCAGATTGTAGTTATGCTATTCCCATGGTTACTCGGTAGTATTGTTTCGATGCAAATGGTTCAACACTGATGTAAGCAAGGGTCAAAATGTGACTGAGAATAACATAACTAGTATCATGATTAATTATGAATGGTACAAGAACGAGCAGTTTATTCTCGCCACTCAATCAAAACAAGTTTTCTACTTGGAAGATCCTTGAAGAAACAAAAATTGAAAGGTAGTAGAAGAAGTAAATCATTGAAAGATCTGGGATCATCCAAGTATCGATGATGATAACAAGGTTATTGTCGTGCATGATATTACTTCATCAAATTTTGTACTCACTGTGGAATTAAGAGAGTTGGAGGTTATGCATTTGGATCGACCTGGTTACACCAACATAATTGGGGAAATTTCTCGTTCTATTCCGGATGTGGATGATGATTTCATCAATGACGATGATGATGATGACGAAATTAGTGAAGATGATTTAGAAAGTACAGATGATGATGATGATGTAGGAATTGACATTGATTGTAACGTCCCAAATTACCTAATAAGGCTTAAGGCCTTGATTAGGGGGCCATGATGGAAAATTATGGAAATTATGTGATTATGTGATATATATGTGCAACATTATATGCTTATGTGAGTTATATTATAATATGACTTTATATGCATGTTTAGGCATATTAAATATGCACGTCGGCCCGTTTTTTATTAAAAGGGAATTTTTTGTAATTTGGCCCGTTATGAGTATATTTGGCATATATGTGATATATGTGTGGGACCACATCATTATGTGGATATATTTGAGTTACTTGGCACGAGGCAATCCTAGGGAGCAAGCTAGTGGGAAAGTCACAACGGGACCAATACTTGACTCGGAGTGAGTCATGGGGTATATTGAGTATTTAGTACATTGCCGGGTCATTGGGTAATGGGAATAAATATTTGAGAATATATTCGGAGTTAGTGAGATCAGGAGGGAATTATGGAGATTTTGACTATTTTACCCTAGGGAGCATTTTTGGGGTACCCCGAGCATTGAGATTTGCTTAAGGTTACTTAAGCTCGAAGTAACCTGATAGAAACAAAATACGTTTAGTATTCTCTCTCTCTCTCTCCCCCCTTCGTTCATTTGATGCCCGTTAGCGTTTTTGAAGGAAACTCGAGTTTTAGAGCTCGGGTTCAAGCATGGTTAGAGTCATAACGATTCTAGGGAAGATTAGAAGCTTGATAGCTGGAGGATTTTACCGGAAAACGACTTAATCAGAGGTAATCCAAGCTTTAAGTTCTGAGTTTTTGAGTTTTTAAGCTTTGATTGGATTTTATAGTTTTGATGAGTTTTTGATTGGATTGTAACTTGGGCTTTGATGGTTTTGGGCTGCTGAGTTGTTTGGGAACTTTGTTTATGGGATTTGGCTATGTTTGGATAGGTTTATGGAGGGATTTGGTAAGGGAAAAACTGTAATGCCCCAAAATCCCTAATGCGGTTTAATGGTTGGATAAGTATGTCGGGAGGGTCATAATTGATTTATTATGCCATTAAATGATTAGGTGCATGTTTATGTAAATTATATTATAATATGATGTTAAATGCATGCATGTGGGTCCGCATTTCATTATAGGGGCATTTTGGTAATTTGGCCCGTTGAGGGCGTTATTGTATATTTTCATGCATGTTGGTGATCTATTGATGAGGCCACATTATAATGTGGATTTGTTCGAGTCATTCGGCATGAGACGATATTTTAATGCAGGTTAGCAGTTTGGTCATAACGGGGATTGAATTCGGGGCTTGAGGTGAGTCTCGGGGTAATTTGGTGATTGGAACATTGCCGGGAATTAAAGGGTAATGAGATATGGTTTAGTGGTATTTGAGAATAACGGGAATTGGAGAGCGTTAATTATGATTAACGGGATAGGCGGGAAAGGACAGTTTTACCCTTGGAAACCTTTAAAAGGCTTTAAATGACCTAGGGGCAATATAATCTTTTCACCCTAAGAATTATATCAACCATTGAAGGCTGTAGAAACCTTCCAAAAGAGAGCATTAAACTTTCTCTCCCGTACACCATTTTCTCCTCATTTTCTCTTTGGATTTTTGAGCTTCTTTTGAGGATTCAAGCTAGGGAAGTGGACCTTGAGGGCTTGGGTTGTGTTCCACCATTGAAGAGGGTTCTAAACTGAGCTTGAGGTAGGGTTCTAGCCGTTAAAACTCTGGTTCTTGCCCTGTTTTCATTTTTGGTTTCAGCTGGATTTTTTAGTTGGATAATGGGAATTGATGGGAGTTTTTGGCAAGGGTTACTTGGGTTATGATGTCTAGGACTTGTGTAAATGGTTTTTGGGTTCATTTGGGGGTTTAAATGAGGTTTGGAAGCTTGTTTTTCAGGTTGGAAATGGAGGAATCGAAGGAGGGAAAAACCAGGGCAGTTCTGCCTGGTCCTAGCGCTACAACGCTAACCAGGGCAGAACTCCCCTGCTTGTAGCTTTGGGGCGCTAGGGGGGCAGCGCTGTAACGCTACCCTGCTTTTCCAGATTTCTATTTTGGGCATTTTTTAGGGTTTTTGGCTCGGAGTTTCAATTCCTAAGGCTCGGGATCAAATCTACTCACCGTTTGGGTACAATTCGGGTCCCGAGAATGAGGTTTAGGTCAAGAACCTTTTATGGTTGATTTTCATTAATGGAGGTTATATTTGGTTATGACTAGGTGAACGCTAAGGAATCACAGGGTCGATCGTTCTCAAGGGTCGTTCTTGTATTAATTCTCGCTCGAACCAAAGGTAAGAAAACTGCACCCCATATGTGACATGCATGGTTATTAATGAGGTATGTTGAGTGTTTAAATGTGGACATTGATTGCATATTAAATGCTTAGCAAATCTTGCTTACTTGTGAATGGCACTGACTCATTAGTCAGAATTGGCAATGGTGTCGGTATTAACTGTGAAGTTGTAACTCATTAGTCAAATTCGACAGTAGTACTGAACACTGGTCGTATGGTATTGACTTAAGAGTCAAGAACGGTATTAGTGTGTTTAACGCAAGCCGAAAAGATTAGATCTAATCGACATCAGCATTGAATGACTCATCATAAGCATTAATGCCGGACCGACCTCAAGTTCGATGAAAACTAAAAATGCTTGTCTAGTCTCATGACTAGTCACTTAAAGCCAGGGCCAGAAGGCCCAGGTGACTGCATCGTCACATGGCTAGGGTGCGGAGCCCAAGTTAGTGACTCACTCATTGGTCACTCATCTAATTCAAGTTGTGACTCCATGGTCACTCATCTGATTTCAAGCTAGTGACTTACTCATTAGTCACTCATTTGTTTAAGCTAGTGACTTACTCACCAATCACTCATCTGATTAGGGCTACAAGCCCCAGCAAAGTTATCAAAACCTTGAAGTGATATTCACTCATCTGTTTAGGGTTATAAGTCCTGTATGATTATCATGATCATCATTTGATATTATATACATGCAGTAATGAGTTTTCTTGCTGAGCCTTGGCTCCGGGTGCTATGTGGTGCAGGTAAAGGGAAAGAAAAGCTCACCCAGCCTTAGTGGAGAGCTTAGGTGGCGATATGTACATATGCGGCCGCTTGACCACCACGGCCAAGGAGTTTCTCGGAGGAACTAGGGGTTAACCCTATTTTTGTCGCTTAGGTCGGCGGGTTGTAATTTTTACACTGTAATGACCGTTTTGAATTGTATATAACTTGTAAACGCTTTTATGGGCCCATGAACAGTTTTATGTTTTAAATAAAATATATCCTTTCCTTTTGACAAATTTTTTCACCTTAGCTTGTTAATAACACTTAGATGCACGTTTATAACCAAATGACTCGATTAGCGAGTTAAGCACGATTTAAAGCTCACAGTAACGGTCTTGGAGTAACCAGGGCATTACAAAAACGAAGAAAAAACTGAGTTTGCAGGTTGAGCCGCGGCCCTGTTCTTGGGGCGCCGCAGCTCGAATTTGGTGAAATAAAAGTAGGTGTTTCTGGCCTATTGGCACTGCAGCACCTGTTAGGGCGCACCGCGGTGCTTGTGGAGGCACAGAAGAGGCTCGGGCCTCTGACTTAAGCGGGTCGTAGCTCAAATGTTTGGGGGCCACGACACTTAAGGGATTTTTGGCCTTGGGGAGGTTTTGAGTGGGAGAACTCAAACCTAAGGGCTCGAGATCGATCCTACTACCCAGTTTAGTAGGATTCGACGTCCTGAAGGCTAAGACTCGGTTTGGAAGCCTGTGTTTACTCATTATTGACGGGATTCTATATTATGGTTGTGACTAGGTTATCGCTAGGGGTTCGAATCCGGGATCGTGCTCGAGGGTCGCTCATTTGTCACCTGTACTTGGACCAAAGGTAAGAAAACTGCACCCGGTATGTGATACATGTGATTATGGCTTGGCCCAGAATATTGAACAGGAATATGAATAGGGCATGAACGCCTGAGAATGTGCATGATTATGATTGTGCTTGTGATTATTGATTAAGCATGTTGAATGCTTTGTATTTGGATATTTGATATATGATATATGCTAGTCTACAATATCTAATTGAGAAAGGCTTGACTTATCAGTCAAGGACGACAATAGCGCTGAGTGCTGGTTGTAAAACATTGACTTATTAGTCAAAGACGACAATAGTGCTAGTCGTAAAGCATTGATTTATCAGTCAAGGACGACAATAGCGTTGCTGGTTGTAAAACATTGACTTATCAATCAAGGACGACAATAGCGCTGAGCGCTGGTCGTAAAGCATTGACTTATCAGTCAAGGACGACAATAGCGTTGAGCGCTGGTCAATATTGTTATGCTTAACCAGGAGTGCATCATACGCTTGACCGATCTATTGGTCGTAGGAAAACTCAGCGCCAGGTATGGTGGGCCAGTTCCAAGGCTGGTTATATAGAGGATAGAGCAATGGGCCCCGGGGTGACTTATTAGTCCTATATCCTAGGCTAGAGTTGGGCCCCATAATTGACTAATGAGTCAAGAATGACATTAACACGCTAAGTGCAGTCGAAAAACATTGAATTACAAGTCAAGGACGGCCTTAACACGCTAAGTGTTAGTCGAAAAGCATTGACTTATGAGTTAAGGATGGCAATAATGCGCTAAGCGCTGGTCGTTATGGTTATGCCTAACCAGGAGCGTATCATACGCTTGACCGACCTATTGGTCGAGAGAAAACTAGAGTGCCAGGTACTTTGGGCCTGTTCCAAGGCTGGTTATACTGAAGATAAGGCAAAGGGCCTCGGGGTGACTCATTAGTCCCATATCCTAGGGTGTTGAACCCCAACATGACTTATTAATCATGTATTTTGGGCAATGGACCCTGGTATGATTCATTGACGTTTATCTTGGGCGATTGGCCCATATGACACTATAGTCATTTATATGAATGGTATGCATGCATGAGTATGGTTATTACTGCTAGGCATGATTATTATGATTTGGTAATATGTTATTAATTGCTTATGAGCATGCTTAAGTTTTCTTACTGAGCCTTGGCTCACAGGTGCTTTGTGGTGCAGGTAAAGGGAAAAGAAAGTTGGATCATCCTTGAGTTGAAGAGCTTAGGTGACGATGTATACATATGCGGCTGCTCGACCAAGACGGCCGAGGATTTAAAGAGGAACTAGGGTCAAACCCTATTATATCGCTTAGGTCGGCTGGTTGTAACTTTTTCATTGTAATCAATTTTTTTTAAATGTATTTTGGGATCCCATGCATGAAGTAAACATTTTAGTGAAACGATGGTACCTTTGACCAAAAATTTTAACTGTAAATTGTTAATCACATTTAGTTACACGGTTATGGCCAAATGATTCGTTTAGCGAGTTTAACACTATTTAAAATACACAGTTTAATGATCCCTGAGTAGTAGGGCATTACATTGATGAGGAATAATATTTTCTTATGCATATTCTTATTGTATGTTTAATGTGTATGTTTTAATTTCAAGATTTTTCAATCAATATATGATTTTTCTTAACAATGTTTGTTTTTCAATAGTTTCAAATGCATTAGTGAAATTATTTAAGTTATGTAATTAACCTCCAACTATAACCGATTTTAAGTTAATAATTATTTAAACTATAAAGATATGTCTGTTGCTGTTGCTCGTTCTCATGGCGGTGATGGAGCGGGTGATACTCCTCCAGATCCTACGCGAGTTCCTACTTTCTGTGAGACAGGTAATATACTATAATTAGTCTATGTTTTATTAATAAATGCAAATTGTTATTATTTTATTCAATTTAATTTTATTGTTTAATTAAAATATGCAGCAGCTGCCGCAAAAAGAGGAGGTTGGTCTCGATCCAAAAATTTGCAGCAGCTCGTCAATGACAATAAAGGTCTGTTGGCTCTACAATTTGATCTGAAAGTGGGAACCTACAAAACAGTTGGTGATTTTGGGACAATTGTTCATGAGACTTATTGGTAACCTTATTTGTAACGCCCTGGATAACCAAGACCGTTACACTGTGTATTTTGAAATAGTGCAAGACTTGGTAATCAAGTCGTTTGAACATAAATGTGATTCTAAAGTCAACTAACAGGTTAGGGTTAAAAGATTTTGATCATAAATGGTTAATTTTCATTAAAACAAATGTTTCGTACATGGAATCCCAAAAATAGGGTATAAGTGGTAAATAATGTTAGGAACGAGTTTCCTAATACGCAATGGAAAAGTGGTGGGGTTGGCCCAGTGTACAACAAAAATTTTGTAACATATTTAAACTTCCTTTAAATATGTGGATCTATTAATATACATACATTAATCATAAGCAAGTTAGGAGAAGAAATCATACCTCTTGAAGCCTATCAGGTGTCCTTGCTATCTTTTCATAATAAGAACGATCTTCCTATCCAAGCTGCTCTCAGGTACTCACACCAAGATCTTCCACAGCGTTTTCTACACCTCAAGAAGTGTGTGGACACTTAGAGGATAAATTATAGTTTATTTGTGATTCTACTTGATGTGCTCAACACAAGAGATCAAGATAATAGGCTTGATCATTTGTTCTTTATCTTTTCAAGGAGAGAAAAAAATATCGTTCTATTTTTCACAGAGCAAATAATTACTTGTCTGAGTTATCTGTATATTTTCTTATTAGTCATACTTACAAGAAAATATTCAAATTTAAAATAAAATAAATCTGTAATCAACTTACAATTTATCTTTTAATTAATTAATTATCTTATTAATGAAAATATTCAAAAAACTGATTTTTTTAATTATCCATTAATTAATTAATTAAATAAATAAAATTAAAAAATCATGTCCTTGAAAAAATAGCAATACATGCCACACACAGTCGTGTACCACCCTAATTTTTAGGGATGTTTGATTTTTCTATTTTTGTTTAATTATTTATTCAAATTACTTTGTTAGATAAAAACCTAACAACCTGATAACTAATTCAAATTTAAATTAAATATCTTTTTTTAACTAATTATCAAATATAATTAATTATTTGAATAAATATCAATTTTTTAAATTCAAATCCAATTTGAACTTATCAGATTATTATCTCCCACTCAAATAAAGATATTTAATTAATTCTACCAATTAATTAAATCCAATAATTTCGAAAATAAATATTTAATTTATTATAATTTTGAAAATTATAATTAATTAATTATTTAATTAAATTTCAAAAATTAATTTAATTATTTAATATAATTTCGAAAATTATATTATAATTAAATATTAATTAATTTTGTTAATTACAATTAATTTGTAATTAATTAATTAATCACTATCTTCATATAATTGCATATTTGGCCCGAAGAACAAATTTCTTCTTAAATATGTCTTTTAACTATTTTTCCATATATATCAACTCTTGTATTGAATAGTGTTGATAGAGCCGCTGTGGGGACCTATGGACCTATAATTCCAAGCTCTAATAAATTTGAGATTATTAATTAAACTCTTTAATTAAATAATCTTAATTTATTAATCTCATGATTATTCCACTATAAATATGGACTGCACTCTTGTAATTGTAGACATTTCATTTACTGAGTACTTTAAAATGATAAAGCGTCTATTGATATAATCATTGCATACAAATTAACCCTCTAATAATGGTTCATAATTAATCGGGAATAAAATTACCGTTTTACCATTTTAATTATCTCTTGTCTCCTTAAGTACCATTGACTTTACTAGTGAAGGTTAATTCATAACTTAATTATGAATTTGAGCTCAATAACCTTTCAGTCCCAAAAGTCAACCCTTAAGAGAACCATTATTCAATCTCTAGAGAGAAGACATAGATTCCATATCTGTATACTATGTCCCCAACCATTTACATTAATGAGTTTCCAAAACAAAAGTTTCTAGCCTGATCATTCTGACAGATCCTAATGAGTGAATCAAAGAACTCATATAAAATAAACATGAGTTCATAGTAACTTCAGGATTAAGATCTATTTATATATGATCATCAGTTGATATATTTAATTAATACTTCGAAACAGTATTTAACTAAGTATTAATAAACATATTTGGTCCAGTTCTATATATTCTCTAATATATAAAGCACCTCCACTCAAGTGTCCTATTAGACTACTGATCCGGATCTAGATCACATGTATTCATAATACTAGTGGACTGTACTTATAGTAATTAATCTAAATATTTCATAACTTTATTTTACTGCGAACTATTCAAGTTCATTTATCTCAAACACAATCCTCCCGTACCAATACGTGTTTGAGATCACATATATGAACTTAGGAATTTTTCTGATATTTACATAATATTATCACATAATAATATAGTCCATAAAATATATGCATGCAAAATTCAATTTATTTATTTATTTCATAAAATAATGTCTACTACATATGCTTTCAAGGCACAATTCCCAACAAATACAACTCCCAAAAGCTGATACAACACAAGCCAGTTTAATGACAAAATACAATTTAGAGTTCTATTCCTGTAACTTTCCCTCGGCCGTGGCGGTCGAGCAGCTGACGATGTACACTTCGCCCCTAGAGCTCTCAAACTCACGGTTGGTCTAGTTTCCATTTGCCTTTACCTGCACCACGTAGCAACCGTGAGCCAAAGCCCAGCAAGAAAACCATAAACAACAAACACATATAACAACAGCAACATTCAATCAACTTTAATCCAATTAATTCAATTATTCAGCAGAGTACAAGCATTAAGCTAAATATCGGTAAACATGCATTTTCAAGCATACATTTCAATCAGTAACACAACTGTTCAGGTGTCGGCGCCCTTAGGCCGAGCCCTCTGTTTATCAAGTTGATCCCGGCTCGCTTAGGCTGAGCTGCGTTCAATACGCTTATCATTAGTCCCGACACTCTTAGGCCATACTTTCATAAAACGCATAACAATCATATAATCACAAAATACATACGTTCAATTTCAGGGAAAACCAGTCCCGTTCACAACCACATGGGTGCAGTTTTCTTACCTCAAATCCTGAGCAATGAATAAAGAGCGGCCCCGAGCACGATCCTCAGTCCTGAGCCTTAACGGTAATCCTAGTCACGATAACAATGGGTAACTATCAATTTCTAATCCAAATAAATGTTTAGGGAACAAATATTAGCCTTCGAGACCTCGAATTCTACTAAACCGGGTAGTAGAATTCGTCCCGAGCATTTAGGTTTGAATCCTCGAGCCTAAAGCCTTGGCTACCCCTTATTTTCTATTTAGGGCCGCGACTTTCCCCTTAAATAGAGACCTAACCCTTTCTGTTGGAGGGCACGGGCTACGACTTGCACCCCCCTCGGTCGTGGCGCGCCTGGCAAACAGAGGCTCCCAGCCTCCTTAAGCACGCGGGTCGCGACGCCTGAAGAACAGGGCCGCAAATCGAGCCCCCAAACCCAAAAAATTCACACTTGTTCAGCGTTTTCCTCAAGCCTAAACCCCAAAATTCAACCCCAATTACACATTCAAAACCAAACCAAGTCCAAAAACAAGACCAGGACTCCCAATTACAAATCCTAAGCATAAAACACTCAACAAAAATCTACTAAACCTATCACCCCAAACCAACAATTAATCCATCACTTAAAATCCTAGTCAAACTAACCCATCAATCAAAGTTCCCAGCAAACAAAGATAGAATCCTTACCTCAGGTTGAAGCCTCACACCAAGTTGTGCGTAGCTTAAATTCCCCCTAGTTTCTAGCTCAAATTCTTCAATTTTGTTCCTTAAATTTTCTTAGCTTTAAGGCAAAAGAGAAAGATGGAGAGAGAGAGAGAGAAGAGAGAAACCGTAAGTGAGAGGGAGAGAAAGAGAGAGAGAGTTAAGAGTCTGAGAGTATTCTGGGTACTACCTAAAATTCCACTAAGCTTATCCTTAACTCTAAAAAGACCAAACTGCCCCTTGAATTACTTAGCCCTCTAATGATTTCTAAGGGTAAAACGGTCATTTTCCCGATTCCCGCTAATTCCTCAAGTATTCCTACCATTTACCAATTAATCCCGTTGTGTCCAATTAATTACCAAATACTTATTCATTATTCAATAAACCCCAAAATATTCTCTAAATTCCCAAAATATCCCTAGGCTTCCCCGAACCGGGTATTAAACCCCGCTGCGACTATTTCGCTATTCCGCTCACTAGGATCGTCTTGAGCCATATACTACAAATATATCCACATAATAATGTGGTCTCAACCATTTATCACATATAATCACATTTATGCCCTTAACAGGTCAAACTTATAAATATGCCCTTATAAACAGTAAAGGGCCCACATGCATATCTAATACTCATAAACATGCATATAATATATTCACGTATTCATATAAATCATGCATGCCATATAGTCACACATTTAACCAATTAAACACACATATATCCAATTATGCCATCCATACACGCTAACAAAAGCACTAAACCCTATTAGCATTTTTGGGTCGTTACATTATTGGTCACCATGTCCCCTTATATTATGACTCGTGGCAGAGTGTTCCGGATGAACACAAGATAGGATTGAGTCAAAATATTGATGTAAATTTATCAACTTATTCACATGTAATGCTTTTTTTATAATTTCAAAATTCTAACTAGTTTAATTTTTTTTTGAAGGAATTTTTCATTCTTCCCCGAGCTCTCCATGAGTGGCGATTGATAGAGACTGGAATTAAGCAAGAGCTACAAGGATAGAAAAGGTCGCAAGAAAATACACTTCGATGAGCATGGAGGGTATGGTGATATCTAGACAGCCAGAAAGAATTCACCGGAGGACATGGACAACGAGAGTTGGCAGAAGTTGGTTGACCTTTTCACCACTCCACAGTTCATGGCACGCTCAAAGGAAAATGCTGCCAACAGAGCAAAACAGAAGTATCCAAGTGTCCATGGATCGACCTCTTATGCTTCTGCTTGATTTAAGAAGGTAAATAGAAATATATAGATCATTTGAAATATTTTTAGTTATCTTAATAATAAATTCAATATTTAACTGATATTTTGTTATATTTTGTTTTCTAAAGATGAATCTTCAGATTAATAAATTGTCCAACATTATCGATACGTTCCATGACATGCACAATCATCCAACACGTGGATGGGTGAACACGAATGCTAAAGATGCATATGTAAGTAACTTTTTAAGTTTTGTATATATGTATATTATTTAATTATATTATGTATTAATTGTCTTGTTTCTAAACTACATGATGCCTTGCAGCAAGAAGTCCAAACACAATCCCAATCTCAATCTGAATCTTCAGCAGGAAGTGCCTCTATCGATGAGACAGAAGTTTTCTTAAAGGTACTTGGTCAACATCGTGGCCACAACCGAGGAATTGGACGCAATTTGAAGGGCACTAGTACCTTTGCCTCAGGCGCCACCAGATCTTCTTCACAATTAGAGGCATCACCATTTTCGTCCACCACAATCGACTCTCCAATGGTACCAGCTGAGGTTTTCCAGTCCATGATTCAACACTTCAGTCAAGCTATTATGAGCCAGAACAACAACTTCCAGCAAATGCAACAATTTATGCAAGCTATAAATCCGAACATCCAAGCTCCACAATTTTGGAGACTATACTACTTATGTTTTGTTTTTTACATTTTGGAAACTATATTAATTTTAAATTAGTTTTATTTATTTAATTAATATTTAATATTTTATCAAATAAAATTTAATTAATAAATTGGTTGCTAAAGGCATATAAACCCACACACTCTATAGCGATGACATATCGTTGCTGTAGATGTGGGTGGTCGATGGACCTACAACGACGACATGTGATCGCTATAGGAGTTTTTGAAATTCAAAATTTCAAAATTTGCAACCCCCTATAGCAACAATCGTCGATATCCCAGTCCAAAAAAAAAAGGTTTTCCTACTACGACTAACATGTCGTCGCTGTAGGTCGCTACACTTACAGACCTACAACCACGCTGTTTTGACGACAACAAAAGTCGTCGCTGTAGAATCTTTTTCTTGTAGTGGATATTATAAGCATAATTTAGACAAACACAACAATACAATAATAATAAGTAGTTAGCACAACAAAAGCCTAGTATTGGTACAAATACATGAGTAATGATACAGACACAAATTACAAATATATTATATGTTGATCATATTATTATCAATTAGATTCAGATATTGTAATGCCCCGAAATCCCTAATGCAGTTTTATGGCTGGATTAGTAGGCCGGGAAGGCCATAACTGTTTAATTATGCCATTAAATGAATATATGCATGTTTATGTGAATTATATTATAATATGATGTTAAATGCATGCATGTGGGTCCACATTTCATGACAGGGCGTAATTGTATATTTTTATGTATGTCGGTGATATATTGTTGAGGCCACATTATAATGTGGATTTGTTCGAGCTTTTCGGCATGAGACGATCTTTGAATATTAAGTAGCGGTTTAGTCATAACGGGACTAAGTTCAAGGCTCGGGGTGAGTCTCGGGATGTTTTAATGATTAGAGTGTTGCTGGGAATAAAAGGGTAACGAGATATGAATTATTGGTATTTGGGAATATCGAGAATAGCGGGAATTGGAGGGTGTTAATTATGATTAACGAAATAGGTTGAAAAGGATGATTTTACCCTTGAGAGTTTTTAGAAACTCTTTATTTGACCTAGGGGCATTAAGGTCATTTGGCTTGGGATATGTATGACTTAGTTGGCTGTAGAAACATTCAGAACAAAAACAGAGCCCTCACTTCTTCTTCACGTACATCATTTTCCCTCTATCTTCCTTTGGAATTTTTGGTTCCAAATTGAAGAATTAAGATAGGAAATCAAGGCTTGGAGGTATAGACTTAGTTCATCCATTGAGGAGGACTCAAAACCAGCTTGAGGTAAGAAATCTTCCATGAATTTTAAGTTATACTCTGTTTTTCTTTTAGTTTTCAGCCTATGGATTTTGATGTGGATAGTTGGAATTAATGGGAGTTTTTGTGTAAGATTGATTGGGTTTTGATGAGGGTGTGATGTAGATGAAGTTTAGGGATTGAATTGGATGTTTTGGTAAGGTTTGGGATTGGTTTGGAAGGTTGGTTTCAAGGGGAATCGCAAGGAGGGAAAATCAAAGGTGTTGCTGGTCTGAAGCTGGCGCCCCAGCGCTATGCAGGGCAGAGAATAGCCCTCTCTGTTTCTGGGGCAGCGCCCCAGCACTAGATGGCAGCGCCTAGGCGCTAGGTCAATTTCAAGGGATGTTATTTTTAGGGCTTGGGATGGTTTTTAAGGCTCGGGGGTTGGTTCCTTTACCCCTTTTGAGTAGGATGAGAGCCCCGGGAGTGAGGGATTGACCCCAGGAGTGTGGTTTAGTTTGTGAACCATTCATTGATTTACTTTATTAATGGGTTAAAATTGGTTATGGCTAGGTGACCGCTAAGGAATCTAAAGGTTGATCGTTCTCAAGGGTCGTTATTATATTATTTCTCGCTCGAACCTGAGGTAAGAAAACTGCACCCTGTGTCTATGACATGCATGATTGTTGTTGAGGTACATTGGTTGATAAATGTGGACATTGATTGCATATTAAATTCTAGCGGCTATTGTTTACTTGTCTATGGTACTGACTAGTTAAGGATACTGACCTAAGAGTCAGAAACGGCATAAGCGTCCTGAACGCAGGGCCGAATGAAGATTAGATCTAATCGATATCAGTGTTGAATGACTCTAAGGCATTAACTTTGGACTGACCCTAAGGTCGATGAATCTTATAAGCGCTTGGCTAGTCTAGGACTAGTTACTCAGAGCTAGGGCCAAAGACCTAGGTGACTGCTTGTCACATGGCTAGGGAACAGTGTTCCATAGTTATGACTCTAGAGTCATGAGGAAGGTCATGTTGGTGACTAGTCATCATGCTCCTATCCTGTTTAAGCTAGTGAAAGGTTCACTTATCTGTTAAGCCCCGGTGACTGTAACACCCTGGTTACCCCAGGACAGTTACGGTGAACGGTGAACTGGAAAGTTGACTCATTGCCTGAGTCCTTTGGTTAAAAACGTGTTCTAAGTGTTATTTCACATAATAATTCACAATATTTCAGGGGCACAGATTCAACACAGTGTCTCATGCATACAAGTAAAGCATATGCACTACATTTAGGCAGTTATACACATAACTACATAAATAGTTACCAAACCATGAGTCGAGCTTGACTTCAGTGATGTGTGTACATGCCCAGCCAGTCTACAGGAACCTTAACCTTGGCATTGCTCTGATGCCAAGTTGTAACGCCCTGGTTACTCCAGAACAGTTACGGTGAACTGGAAAGTTGACTCATTGCCTGAGTCCTTTGGTTAAAAACGTGTTCTAAGTGTTATTAACAGGTTAAGGTGAAAACCAATAAAAAGGAAAGGACATGTTTTATTTGATACATAAAATTGTTCATTGGCCCACAAGAACATTTACAAGTTATTTACAACTCAAAAAGGGCATTACTGTTCCAAAATTTCAAACCCCGCCGACCTAAGCGGCAAAAATTGGGTAAACCCCCTAGTTCCACTGAGAACTCCTTGGCCATGGTGGTCAAGTGGCTGCATATGTACACATCACCACCTAAGCTCTCCACTCAAGGCTGGGTGAGCTTTTCTTTCCCTTTGCCTGCACCACATAGCACCCATGAGCCAAAGCCAAGCAAGAAAACATAACATTATATGTAAACATCATCAAATGATTATCATTATAATCACACAGAGCTCATAGCTTTCAAACAGATGAGTGATTATCACTTGAGGTTCTGGCAAACCATACTGAGAGACTGACAAGCAAATCACTAATCAAATGGAAGAGTGGCTGATGGGTAAGCCACTAGCCTTCAACAGGTTCTGGTAAACCATACTGAGTGACTGTCAAGCAAGTCACTAATTCAAATGGAAGAGTGGCTGCTAGGTAAGCCACTAGCCTTCAAGCGCTTATAATATTCATCGAACTTGAGGTCGGTCCGGCATTAATGCTCTTTGAGTCATTCAATGCAGAAAGTCGATTAGATCTAATCTTTATTGGCTTGCGTTGAACACGCTAAGGCCGTCCTAACTAATGAGTCAGCGCAATGTGACCAGTGCCCAGTACCACTGCCGAACCTGACTAATGAGTTATAGCTTCACAGTTGATACTAGCACTTTTGCCAAATCTGACTAATGAGTCAGTACCATGCACCGTTGAGCAACATTTGCTAAGTATTCCACAATCATTTCATGTCCACATTTATACAACCAACATGCCTCATGAATAGCCATGCATGTCACATTTGGGGTGCAGTTTTCTTACCTCTGGTTCGAGCGAGAAATAATAACAAGAACGACTCCTGAGAACGATCGACTTTTGATTCCTTAGCAGTCACCTAATCACAACCAATTATAACCTCAATTAATAAGAATTAACATGGATAGGGTTTTAACCTAAACACCACTCTCGGGACCTCGAAACATGCCCACACGGTGAGTAGATTCGATCCCGGGCCTTAAGGATTGAAACCCCAAGTCAAAAACCCTTAAAAACACTCAAAACGGGACTTTGAAGGAACAGAGTAGCGCTATAGCGCTCAACCCCTAGCGCCCCAGCGCTATACTCAGAACCCCCAACATGCCCATCTGCCTCCTGAGTAGCGCTGTAGCGCCCTAAGGTGGGTGCTATAGCGCTACCTCCAGCACTGAAATGCCCTGAAACGCCCTTCTTCATCTCCTTCGATTCCCACCTGATTCCAAAGCTTCCAAAACCCATTTTTGATGCCAAATGAACCCAAAAACCATCCTAACATACCCCAAACATCCCAACCATAGGAACCCTAGCCAAAACTCCCAACAAAACCAAAGTCTCAACCTAGAAATCACAGCTGCAAAACAAAGCTGAAACAGAGCAAACCAAGGAATTCTATGGCTAGAAACTTACCCAAAACTCAGCTTATGAAGCCCTTCAATGGAGGAACACACTCCCAAACTTCCAAGGCTTGCTTCCCAAGCTTGAATCCTCAAGATTGATCCAAAAATCACAAAGAATACTGAGAAGAAGATGATACGGGAAAGCTCTCAAACGTGCTCTGTTTTTCTACCTCAACCTCAGCCAAAAATGGCTTATATCTATCCTATGGGTGAAATGACCATTTTACCCCTAGGTCAACTTAAAGTTTCTAAAGGCTCCTAAGGGCATATCTGGTATTTTCCACCTATCTCGTTAATCATGATTAACGCTCTCCAATTCTCGCTATTCTCGATATTCTCAAACACCAATAATTCACATCCTGTTACCCTTTAATACCCGGTAACGCTCTAATCATTAAAATCACCCCGAGACTCAACCCGAGTCCCGATCTTAAACCTGTTTTGACTAAACTGCTAATCATCAATCCAAGATCGTCTCATGCCGAATGGCTCGAACAAACACACATTATAATGTGGTCTCAACATATATCACCCACATGCATACAAATATACAATTTTACCCTCAACGGGTCAAATTACCATCACACCCCTGCAATTAAAAATGTGGACTCACATGCATACATTTAACATCATATTATAATATAATTCACGTATACATGCATAATATCATTTAATGGCATAATTAAGCAAGTATGGCCCTCCCGGCCTACTATTCCCGCCATTAAACTATATCGGAGAATTCAGGGCATTACAGTGACCCTATGGTCACATGGCTAAAGGAAGTTGTATCCATCTTGGTGACTTTTGCGACTGTCACTTACCTATTTTGGACTGATAGTCCTGAATGATTATTACGATCATTGTTGATATTATATCATGCTATATTGTGTTTTCTTGCTGGGCCTTGGCTCATGGGTGCTATGTGGTGCAGGTAAAGGGAAAGAAAAGCTCACCCAGCCTTGAGTGGAGAGCTTAGGTGGTGATGTGTACATATGCAGCCGCTTGACCACCACGGTCAAGGAGTTCTCAGAGGAACTAGGGAGTTTACTCTATTTTTGCCGCTTAGGTCGGTGAGTTTGTAAATTTGAAACTGTAATGACCATTTTAAGTTGTAAATAACTTGTAAACGTTTTTTATGGGCCCATGAACAATTTTATGTATTAAATAAAATATATCCTTTCCTTTTTATTGGTTTTCCACCTTAGCCTGTTAATAACACTTAGAAGCACGTTTTTAACCAAAGGACTCGGGTAGCGAGTCAAATTTCTTGTTCACCGTATTTGTTATGGGGTAACCAGGGCGTTACATATATGATCACTTAAGAATTAATTGTGCCTTGATCGTCAAAACACGAATAACGAATATTTCGATATATGATAACTTACTTAGCATCATTACTAAGGACGAATAGTAATCTTTTCCCCGAACTATAATAATTGTAGAGTTTTGCTCCATGAACTAATTTTTGTGGCAAAAATGTCCCCTAAACTATGGAAATCATTGCAAACATGCTTCTTTTGTTACATTCTGTTTATTTATTTTTAAGTAATTGGCTATGTATCCACATATAACGTGCATAGTTACAACACGAGGGTATATTAACTAATTGAAGTTAGTCGAAATCAAGATTATCGATGTTAAACGTGCAAAAATAATTAGTTCTAAGAATGCAGATACATATTCTCAAAATTTGTCATTATACTACTATATATGTATGTATTTGCCTGTTAGGACTATCGATTCTCGCCACATTAGCGCAATATCAGTGTTTTATAAGCAAATTATTTATAAAATAAAAATGAATGATATGCAATATAAGGAACACATTTACAATAGTTGCTATAATTCAGGGGGATTTTTGCCACGAAAAAAAAATTGAGGGAGCAAAACTCTATAAAGACCATAGTTCGAGGGAAAATTTCCTATTTACCCTGTTACTAATTCCTATTTTACCAAATGATTTAGGCACGCTCTCTTATTACACTATGTTAAAGTGAATTATTGCTATTATTTTTGTGCATCAATAAATAATGGCAATGGGCAATGACTTATAAAATATAGAATGAATTGTTCTCCTTTTCTATTTAATTTAATTTGATAAAGAGATCCTTAAAAACAGATAAATATATCAGTGACTATAACTTAGGAGATAAAGCCACTGTTCCAATAGAGTGATTAAGGTACAATATTGCAATTTACTGTAAATCCTAAATCCCATGTTCACCCTATACAATTATGTTCTGGTTTTCCTTTAAACTTCCAAATAAAACCACAAGTTGCTATTATAAATTAGGTAGCAAAATGTGACACTATTTTGTACTTATATATACCAAACTAACAACAAAATGGAAAAAAAAAAAAAAAAGTAATTATAAATGATTAAATTTTAGACATGGAGAATCTATGTACCAAAATGAGATGTAACTTATTTTCAAAGACTAAACATTACGACATTAAATATATTATTCAAACTAACATGGATGACACGTCTCACCACACACCTAATTTTCATATGTTTACGAGTGTAACAATTAGTGATAGAGTATTACTATTTGACACATTAAGGCGTCCAACATCACATGAGGTAACATTTTATTGTTGTTTTGACGATATTTTATAATATTTATTAAATTTAAAGGTATGAGATTTGATATTAAATTGCACCAATATCGATACGTCAACTTTTTGTGGTGTTGGATACAAGTGGTATTCCTTAGCAATTCTGTTTGTTTACATTTTATGGATATCCCTAATAATATTCAATTCAATTAACATGCTGCGGTTTTATCTGTTTATTTTATTTTATTTTTTTGCGGCAAATTTATTTATTGTTCTGAATGTGAAAGTCTACTCTATTTAATAAGATGCAAGCCTCATTTCTTGGTGCATATTACATGAATCTTGGTCATGTATGATCGTGATACATATAAATTTAATTAGACTACATATATAGCCAATTAAGTAGTTCTGGTATTGTGAATAAAAAAAGAAAAAGTAGTTTGGGTATTGCATGGTGGCTATTTAAGGTGAAGAAACTTTATATCTGAAGATTTTTATTTATTTTTTTAAGATAAGGCAAAGGTAGACGAGTCTCAACGTTCTCACTTTAAAAGTTTCACTGTTGAACATTTATTAGAGTTTATTATTTTTGGAAATGAACATGACATTTCTCGTATATCTATATGTATACAATGAATAATATAAATTAATAAATGAAAGTCACAGTTCCAGACTCAGTAGAGCTGTGTTTGACAATGCTAGATATAGATATAGATATATAATAACATCTCAATTAATTAATAATGCCTCTTTCATGACCTGAACAAACTAATTATACCATGTTATATTATATGTCAATTAGATTGTATTTTCTCTAACTTAGAATACTTAAGATTATATAAAGTACTAATTAAAAAGCACAGCTGGTGATTATTTTTACCTTAGAATTGAATAACATCTACATCATATATATATATATATGCAAGTTGTTAAAAAAAGACAAAAGCATTAGAGCTTGATAATATTTTCACATTTTAAAATAAAACAAAAAAATACAGGTAACCCTAGAAACAAATACGTACCCTTCGCCACATAATACTATGCCCAAACCAAACTAGAAGAGGTTGGATATTATATTATTAAGTAAAGTCATCAAAAGGAAAATAATAGTTGTTTAAGAACGCGGTTTTGTTTCCCAAAACCAAACGCTGACAAAAGAGTGAGCTAAAATTTGTTTGTCATTTCATTCTCATTGGCTGTCATGTTTGTCATAATATATCTTATCTTAGCTGGCTATTCTCTAGATGAAGTCATTAGATTTGGTGGAAAAGTTGAGAGTCACATTATTATATAAGACCATCCATGTAAATTTTGTAAAATAAAAAATAAAAAATTAATATTATATTTTACTTAATATTTATAATTATACTTTAATACACAATAGATAAATTAAGATAAAAAAATCAATAATTTATTTAATGTTTATTAAGAACATATAAAAAATAATTTTTTTATTATCTAAATTATATATTTCAAAAAATTTGTTATTTAAAAAGTGTAAAAAGTTATATATAATTGGTCATTAATTTTGAATTACTAGTAATATGATAAATAAAAATGTAATATTTATTAATGTGAGAAACTTGGCCAATGAATTAGGCTATATTTTGTGTTAAATTTAAGACACCTTTAAATAACATTGGAGTCATACTTAAATATAGTAAATGGTCTGACATCATATTAGAGGTAATAGGTGTGCCAAAAGCTTAATCTTATCTACGCGCTATTTTGCTGGCATTTCACTCTCTCTCTCTCTCTCTTTACTTCATTTCTTTATCAATACGTTATATTAATTTCCTTTTTCCACTACTGATGATGGACTAGCTAAGTTCCTTCCGAGTAGTTGCCTTTGTTAGCCCACTAATCACCAAATTAACGAAACACTCCTCATTACTCACATTTCTTTCTATATATATATACCCTTTTCCCTTCTCTTTAAACTCACTCACTCACTCATCAAAACTCGAAAACAAAACAGCTTTTCTTGTTCTCTCTTCTTCTTTTCTCTGTTCTCAGCTCAGTTCAATCAAGTTCATAAAAATGGCATCTTTTGCCTCAAAAACTCTGGCTTTCCTCTTTCTCGTCTCTCTACTCCATTTGGGTTCATCGGCTAGGATTCTTTCCGGTGAGTCCGACAAAACCCAGGAGCCACTTCCTTTCCAGTACCACAATGGCCCTCTTCTCTTTGGAAAAGTCTCCATTAACCTGATATGGTACGGAAACTTCAAGCCATCCCAACGAGCCATTGTCTCCGACTTCATTACCTCCCTTACTTCTCCATCTTCTTCCAAACCCAACACAGACCAACCATCAGTCAGCACGTGGTGGAAGACCATCGAAACCTACCAGCGCCTTGCTAACTCCAACTCCAAGAAACCTTCGTCCCTCTCCATCTCATTAGGAGCCGAGTTCATCGACGAGACCTACTCTCTCGGAAAAACGTTGACCAGTAAACACATCGTGCGACTGGCCTCCAAGGGCGGTCAAAAGGACGCCATCAACGTTGTTTTGACTGCCGCTGACGTTGCCGTCGAAGGGTTCTGCTCTAGTAAGTGCGGGACACACGGTTCATCTCGGTCCGACAACAAATTGAGAGGAAATATAAAGAGCTCCAAGTTCGCTTACATCTGGGTCGGAAACTCGGAGACCCAGTGCCCAGGTCAATGCGCATGGCCGTTCCACCAGCCCATTTACGGACCACAAGCACAGCCACTGATTGCTCCAAACAACGACGTGGGTCTTGACGGAGTGATCATCAACCTGGCTAGCCTTTTGGCTGGAACCGCAACGAACCCGTTCGGAAATGGGTACTTCCAAGGACCGAAGGAGGCTCCACTAGAGGCGGGTTCGGCTTGTCCCGGTACTTTTGGGAAGGGGGCCTACCCTGGATACGCCGGTGATCTCTTGGTTGACCCCACGACTGGTGCCAGCTACAATGCTCACGGCGGCAATGGAAGGAAGTACTTGCTTCCGGCTCTGTTTGACCCTTCCACCTCCACTTGTTCTACCTTGGTTTGATCAGCTTGAGATACGAATTAAGAGCATTTGTAGGTGTTATATGATATGATATGATGTGCCTAATACTTGTTATTAATTAGTATATAATATATATATATATATAGAGGGATTGTTAATTAATTATTTAATTCTTTTTTATTCACCATGTAAAGTAAACCACGATTATAATAAAGCTTTGGTATTATTCTTTACATGAAAGCCTCTTTTTTATTTTTATTTTTATTTTTATCGTTCCATTTCCCATTATAACCGTTGTTTTCTTTTAAAAATTATCATATTTTAACTAGTGATATCTAATTACCCAATTATTTAGTTCACTAATTAATGGCACCGCCTACATTATATATTATATTATATATATAATTGGATCGGTACAAGAGAACCCTTAAACTTTTAAAATAACATACCAAAACAATTATTTTCCTATTTTATTTTTACATATATCAAATGTGAGTTTTTCTATATCATTTAAATATTATAATATTTATTTATTTTATATTATATATATTTTAAAACAAATAATCAATTTTAATTAAAATTATTAATAATATTTATAATTTTAAAATTAAGCAAACGTGAATTGCACGTTATTTCTGCTTAGTATATATATATATATATGCAACGTGCAATTAATGTTTGCTTAATTTTAAAGTTGTAAACATTGTCTATAATTTTAATAAAAACTAATTCGTTATATTTAAAAAAATATATATATATATAATATAATAAATTATAGTTATATTGAATATATAAATATTTATATCAATAATCTCTACATATATTACATTTAAACATAATATTGATATATATATATATATATTTACATGATTACATGACATATATATATAATACAATAATGTTTAAAAAGAAATTAATAATAAAAATAAAATAAAAATAGAAAAAGTCAAAGTATAGACGGTAATATATGTGCATAAACTATTTTTAGTTTCTAATGTATCTTGCAATGTCCTCTTTGGTGAATTTGATGAAGAAAAAGAATTACAATCACTTTATAAAAAAAAACTATCACACAAATTTATAAGATAAAAAAAATGATATGTATGTCATTATTATTTTTAAATAAATATGGTTTAATTATTAAAATTATCATTAAATATCTTTAAAATATCATATTTATTTTAATTAATTTATTTTTGTTTAAGTTTATGTTTGTTCTAGATTTTAAATTTGGTAGTGACAACAAAATATTATATATTATATGTTTAATATAGTATTAAGTTTAAGTTTAATTAAATTTTACTTAAGTTAAAAAATGTATGGTTTTATTATTTTTAAATAATTATCATTGTAAAATATCTCAAAAATATCTTTTTTTAATTATTTTTTTATTTAAGTTTAAGTCATGTTTACAATGTACAGTTAAATATAAAAATATTCTGTTAAATATAAGAAAAAAATACAAAAACGTTAAAATCAAGAATTTATGTTATTTACATACTTTTTGGGGTGTTTGGTATGTTAATAAGTAAATGTGGGAATGTCAATCTAAATGCATTTTTATGTTTTATTCAAATTTTCAAAAGGTAAAGTTAATAATTTGTGTGAGTCTCAAATGTATTTTAAGGGTAAAGTAAACCATTTTGTATATAATAGTTTAATATTACATCTATCTTAAGTCCCTCTACACTTTCCAAAGCAACTCAACTACTAAAAAAAAATAGAAGAAATATACCATATGTAGATAGAAGTAGTCTAATTAATTTACAACAATTCTATATTTATAGTTTTCATGATTTTGAGATCCATCAAATAATGAGATTCTTAGTAACAATTTGCCTACTAAAAAATTTACATTATGAAAATATCCGTAAATATATATATAAACGGTAATTGGTATCATTAAAATTAGTTAATAATTAACAATATGGCATATATATATATGTATCCTAAAACTTTCTTCCAAATTCATATATAATTATGTAGGAAAATTCTACTCCTCCAAAGCATTAATATATATCAGTGAGTGGTGATGAGAATTTTAAGTGACAGAGACACAACACTATATCGTGGGAGTACATTAACATCAAAATTTGACTATATATCATTCTATCTACTGTAGAGTTAAGTGTATAGTCAACCACGCGTATTTAACAACGTATAACATAGGAAAACGTAATATCTACTGCAACGGAACCTTATATATAAATATTATCACTGGGCCTTTTGGCCCTGACCTGACCCACCATATATACCTACTCCAATTACATGGTATGCATGCGTAGGGCCATACCCATATGTGTCGATCGATGACAGCAGAGTATATATGCTGCTGTGTCTACCGCACTCAGCGATGCTTGTTTAAGGGTCGGTCACCCACAAATATGTATGTATGTATGTAATGTAGGCCAGGCCTAAGTGCCTTTACGAGGAAGACATTCCATCCCCATGAATTAATATTAATCACTCACCCAACCCAACCCATCAAAACTCAACCGCATTTATATCTATATAGTACAAAAACATAAAACGACAAGTAGCTTGACGGTGCACCCATATTCCAGTACGCCGTCACCAAGCACATGTAATATAGGAGGGTTCTCCGGGGCACACCAGGCACTCCGTTGAGGTTCTTGAATCGGAAAGTATTTTTGGTAAAAAATACCTATGACAGTATATATTGCAGTTATTTAGAGCACTTCATAAATTTTTTTAAAAAATTGAATAATTTACAATGCCGAAAATAAGTTTCAAACATATTACTTTCAATACTTATATATATATAAAAATTCACGCTTGCAACAAATTATTCAAACATTATTTTTGAGACCATAAATTATTCAGAATTTTCTACAATTTACACGATGCTCTAAACAATTATAATATCCACTACCATAAAAAAGAAATTAACTAAAGTATTTTCCGAGTAAAAAACACCCAGTGCAACGGTGTGCCTCTTTTGAGGGGACACCGGAGAAACCCCGTATAATATATTTATATTTATAGCTTAACTTATTCGCATGCACCGACCCCTCTCCTGTCCGGCCCACCACCATTGCCACCGGCCATTTTTTACGCACTAGTGGATAATGAGCTTTCCGACCCCATTAATGTGCTCGTACAATTATATTTCATAGGACAGCACTTTTTAAGGGGTATCATATATGAATGTCTATATATATATGTATATATAATATAGATACGTTTTGTTTTATATACCTTGGAATATTGGAGAACATTATTAATTATATATATAATGTGGGGAAACAGTTCTAGCATTATTTGCATGATTGTCTATAGATCCATGCTAATCATTGAGCTTAATTAAAATTGTAGTAATCATTAGGTGCTAAATAATGCTTTTTTTTTTTGTGGGGTGTAAAAAAATTAACTAATTAATGTCATATATTGATTATATATAGATCAGAATAATACTTTCACAAAATAACGCAAATTTTATATCATGCACAACACAAAAGACCCCCACTACTAATGTTTTGTTCTAGTTTTAATTATCTTTCATTCTGTGATAATATATATATATATATATATATATTTTTTGTCATGTCACCAACCCATGCACTACCCTTGCCAATTTATTTACTATATTTGTTTTTCTGCTGACTTAGCATGATAGAATGGAATTATATAAAAATCTTAGCATTACGCATATGATTATAATAAACAAGCACTGCCATATATTGAAGGTAACATAATTAAATCATATTACCGTAGCTGCCTTAAATATTTATCAGTTCTTTAATTTTTACATATATATACCTGTTGCTTGTTAAAAAAAAGTAATAAAAAATAAAATAAAAGAGTGCTATGTTGAATGCTTTTGATCTTGAAATTTAAGAGCAAAATTGAAAAGAAGAAGATGGAAAGTTTTATATTATAATTAGGCTATTTAGGATTTTTACCCTCGAACTATTACCACTACCGTATCGTGCTCCCTAATTTTTTCAGGCCATTAAAAATTACCCCCGAAATATTCACAGTAATGTAAAGAATGACTTCCGTTAACTTTCAACACATGTGGCTAACAGAATACTGACATGACTCTTTACATGCTGAATGTGTCTTGGCCATGCCAGCGCCATGTGTGTAATTTTATTGTTTTTAAATATGGTTTTTATTTTTTTTAATGTATAAAAAATGGTTTAATTTATTAATTATATTTTTTAGTGTTTAATTCATTAATTTTTAATATGATTATAGATTTTTTAATTACACACATGACGCTAACATGACCAAAACACATCAGCATATAAAAAGTCATGTCAGCCTTTTGTTAGCCACATGTGTTGAAAGTTAACGGAAGTCCTTCTTTACATTACTGTGAATATTTCGGGGGGAATTTTTAACAGCCTGAAAAAATTAGGGGGCACGATACGGTAGTAGTAATAGTTCGGAGGGTAAAAATCCTAAATAGCCTTATAATTATTGTTTGAAAAGGGTTATTATAATATATTTTTTGAAAGTTATTATCAATTTAATATAATAATTCAATCTGATGTTTTGTCTATACAAACTTTGTACCAAGTTAAGTAAATAAGTTCATTTTTTATAATTTATAATGTAGAACAGTTGAAGTGGGTCCAAATTAATTACATTTGGACTTGTTTGTATTTTTACACACATTTGATCAATTTATGTCTGGTTCGAATGGAATATGCGTTTTTTAAAAAATAAAATAAAAAATTAATCTACATATTCGCATAAAAATGAGTCTTTTTTTTATATAAATATAGGTTAGCTAACTTCAAATGATCGTGAAGTTTCACGACCAAAAAAAAAAATCATCACGAAGTTTAATTTTTTTTTTAAAAAAAAATCTTCACCGTTATTAAATATTAATGACTGACAGCAAGAGAAAGAACTAATAAGGCATATCCTAATTTTGTTATTTTAAAGGTATCGTTGTAAAAATAATTAATAAAGTATAAACCAAAACCTTTATTAAATGCTATGAGGCTTAATTTTTGTTTTAATTTCTAGTTAAAAATTATAGATGCTTTTTAGCAAATAATTAGTATTTTTAAACCATTTTAATTAAATGTGGACACAATATTGAAAATGATAACAAGATAGAATTACTTTGACTAAAAGAAGAGAATTTTATATCTTTTTCTTTACATCTTTAAAGTTAGATATTTAAATTAAAACTTGCTAGCAAAATTAGTGGGTCAATTAGTAGGTAGCAGCTGGCAACTTTAAGTTTCCAGTGTGTTTTTTCATTGGCCAATTAATAGAATGAGAGACAGGTAAATCTAATTGAAGAAGACTTTATCAGTCTTCATTTATATTAATTTACATTTATATAATTAGAAATCAACTCCTCACAAATCAGCAACCACATTTCAGGTAGCGCGCGCCTATTGGCTACTCCACTATACATATTTATATACACACACACACACATAGGGTACTATGTTAAAATGACTTTTTTTTTTTTTTTTAGAAATTTTGTAATCTAGATTAGTTTTAATAATTATTTGTAAAATTGTATTGCATAATTTAAATAATTAGTTAAAAATTTATACAAATGGTAGAAAAATTAAAAAATTTAGTGGAAAATTTTAAATTAGTAATTAAATTTTAGAAAAATGTTATTTTACAAAAGAATATAAAAAATTCACCTATTTGCCGAATATATACAATCTCACCACTTCTACTCTCTCTCTTTCAATGTTTTTTTTTTTTTTTTTGACAAAGATATAAAACTTTTATTAGAAATGCAAATCTTGCAATAATACAGATAATAGTTCAGAGGGTACATTAGAGATAGCCCAATGACGATCAGAAATTATACTTGTGGATCTCGCTAGAAAGTGAGCTGCAGTATTAGCAGATCATTTAATAAAGTTAATAGAAACAAATCTTGATTGTAATTCTTCCCTTAAGGCTCCTGCATTCAGTAATAATTCTCCCAAAGTAGGAATACAGAGGTGTTGTACTCCGAATCGCTTGTACTGCGATCTCTCTTTCAATGTTAATTTAACTATAATTATAAATAAAAGTCAACGCTTTCGTATTTAAGCACACGCGGTTCCCGCATTAAACCCAAAAAAGTTGTTAAATTACCAAAATATCCCGTACGTGCAATATAAATAAATAATGTATGTTACTTCCATTGTTTTAAACTCAAAACTCACTCTCAAACACCATACTAAGAAACTCTAACAATGGCTTCCTATAATCATCTCTCCTTTTGTTATGTCGCCCTCGTTCTTGTACTTTTCTCTTTTATCAGTCCTTCCATGACATCAGGCCGGAAGCTCTCGGCTCTGGTCCAACCACAAAACCCGGTTCTCAAGTATCACAGAGGTCCACTCCTCAACGGCAATGTCACCGTTAATATCATCTGGTACGGCAAGTTCTCCACCAGTCAACGCTCTGTGTTGGTTGACTTTCTTCACTCCCTTACCTCTCTTTCGACACCGGCGCCGCCACACTCAGTGTCGTCGTGGTGGAAAACTACTGGCGGGTACAGAGGGGGTCCCAGGTCTCTCGTCGTAGGGAACCAAATCCTCGACAAGAGCTGCTCTCTCGGGAAGTCGCTCACGACCCGAAAGCTCATTGCACTGGCGGCCAAAGCCAGCGGAGTTAAAAAGTATAGTAATCGTAACGCCGTTAACGTTGTGATGACGGCGTCTGACGTGGCAGTTGACGGGTTTTGCATGAGCCGGTGCGGCACCCACGGGTCAACGCGGGGCGAGAAGAAGGGAATGAGGTTAGTATACGGGTGGGTCGGGAACCCGATGACTCAGTGCCCGGGTCAGTGCGCGTGGCCGTTTCACCAGCCGATCTACGGCCCCCAGAATCCGCCGTTAGTTTCTCCGAACGGCGACGTTGGGGTTGACGGAATGGTTATGAATTTGGCCACGGTTTTGGCGGGAACGGTGACGAACCCCTTTGATAATGGGTACTTCCAGGGATCCGTAGACGCGCCATTGGAGGCGGTGAGCGCGTGTACTGGGATATTCGGTGAGGGAGCTTATCCGGGTTACCCGGGGAAAGTTCGGGTTGACAAAGTGACCGGAGCTAGCTATAACACGATTGGTGTAAATAGACGAAAGTATCTTGTCCCGGCAATGTGGGACCCAAGAACATCCACGTGTAAAGCTCCGGCGTAGGCTTCACTCTTTACTTGCTTCCATGTGTGAATTGTTGTACACGTGTACATGTTTGTGATTTGAGTTAATAAATTTTTGTGAAAAAAAAGTATAATATTTGATGCCCATGAATCATCAGAGATGGGATTTGGCTTATCATTTAATGCCTTTTGGTTTTGATATTGCTCAAATACTCATTTTGGTGATTTGCCATTAAAATATATATATATATATATATATATATTAGCTTGGAAGATCTGTTCTCTTATCTGAAACTGTAAGATTAGCAAGAGAATTTAACTGAAGATGTTAGCATTGGAATACTGGTTCCATGTCACATCAAAAAGTGCAATTCTTTACTAATAGGTTTCCATTATGAAGAGTTTGAGTTTGAGGAGATTTAGATATGAGAAGGTGTGCCCCAGAATTGCTTTTCAACATGCTCTGAATTAAGGTTTGGTATATTGTTGCTACTGTTTTGGAAGTTCAATAATGGTTGTTTTGGATCTTTTTATTTGCAAGGATGGATGATCCTTTAATGTACCAAATTTTTATAAAAGCAAGAGAAATTTGTATCCTCATTTGTGCACAAGTTTTGTTTTGAGTTTTTCTAGAATTTTTTTAATTAATTGCATTTGTTTCATTAGATATGATTTCTAAATTAGATTCATGGAAAAGCTTTTAATGAGAATCTGTATCTATATGTCTATATTGGCGGTGTTTTGGTGTACTATTTCACTTGTATATGATTGTTGATAGAATTTGAGGTTTGTTTATTGCTTTGTAAAGATTAATATAACTTGTATATGGGGTAAGCATTTCTTAGTGAAATAATTTATGTTAATTTTGGTTAGAATCCTTGATTGCATATATGTAAGTAACCATCCAGTCTTCACACAAGATTGCATTTAATCTTATTTATTCAAATTTTTATTGGCACATGTAGCATTTTGTCCTAGAAACTAAGAAATATAAGTTATATTGATTTGTATTTTTATACATCAAACAATTAGTTCATAAAACTTGGTGACATTTTAGTAGTTAGAGGAGTCTCAATGTAACGTCCCACGTCACTATGGCTGCTTCCTGGAATGACGACTGGCCCTACAAACCAACACAAGTCTTTCCAGCATACTTTTTCCTCACTCGCACGCTTCCTAAGAGAACTTCCCAGGAGGTCACCCATTTTGAGATTACTCCAGGTCAAGCACGCTTAACATTGGAGTTCTCAAGTGATGGGCTACCGAAAAGAAGATGCATTTTGTTGGCACAGGTAGCACTCATCAATCCATTTAAGCCATCTTCAACTGTGTAATCCCATATCTACACAGTCTTAGAATCATCACACTTGACCTTCCCCAAGCGGTATGGGATTGCTCAAATTTTACCCCATCTTTCCTCTTACGGATCACGAGATTCTGACTGTCACACTCAATGACTACTATAAAGTACCCAATATGTAAAGAATTTATCTAAAAGACTGAAAATCCTTCTACATCATATGCTCTAAATGTTTAGGTATAATACATTTGCACAAACACCAATATTTCTAAAGTTAGATATAGATAAGCCTCAACCTTGAATGTATATATATATATATATATATTTTTTGTCTTTTTTTCCTTTCTCTCTCATTAGCTATTTGTTTATTATTATTATTTTCTTTGACTTTAATTAATAAATAATAGTTATAAATATAATATTTAAATGATGTAAAAAAAAATATAAGTAACTCATATATGGTGTGAGGTAAAATAGTATAAGTTAAGGTTTTAGTGAGGTATTTTAATAAATAAAGTAGATCATCTATTACGAGTGCTCTTATAAAAGTTTACAAGATTACTCATCGACATGTGAGATCTCGTAGCATTTAGGTAAGTTGTCCCGTATTCTTCGAATACAAGTGTTTTTATTTCCTTATTCTAATATTCTCTCCATTTATAATTCTGTAACTTATTAATAATGTGTGAATATGCTATGTGAATGAAATGAATATGTGAATATGAGACTTAGTTTTATTATGATTTTGCAATTTTTGTGAATGTTGGGAGCAACGAAATTTATCTTAGTTTATTAAATTTTTAGTTATATTTTGGTGATTATAGGATGTCTAGTGTTGTTGTTAGTAGTGGGGAGCTAGAGACAGTGTAAAGCTAAAAGAGATCTAAAGATAAAGAGATGTAGAGAGTAGAGACATTCTTGCTTTAATTTTTCTTTTATATTACATTCTTGCTTTAATTATATATACCTGTTTTATTGTATTTAATTGTGACTTGTAAACATTTACAGGGACTATTTATATATAATATTTTTAGTTTTAACAATAATAATATATTTAAGTTTCTATTTGAAAGTAAAAATAATATACTTACAAAAGAAATACATTTCGTGACGCATAAAGTCATTGCCAAAGATCAATATCTAAAAATAAGTAACAAAAAAAACCAATAATTTTCATCATGTATTTATTCATCGCCAAAGGTTATTTTTTTGAACACATTTTTGATGGCGTCGCCACACGTCTTTTTTGGCCTTTGGTTATGATGTTAAGATGACAGTAGCTTGCGTCGTTTAAATGCGTTGGGAAAGATTTTGCGATACAATATGGATATTTTTTGCAATATAGAAAAGTCTCATTTTTTTGTTGTGGAGCATTATTATAATATTTGTTTTAGTTATAAATTTTTTATCACTTTGACAAATTATAATGTGATTAAAAGGTAGGATTTTTTATAATGTATAATATAATAGTAAGAGTAATGTTATGGCATATATTGTGACAATGTTAGAATGTGAAAAATAGTCTAGAAGTAGAATGTGGTGCATGATAAGAAATATGAAGTTCTATTTCAAAATCAATTAGTGAGAAGTGGAATAACTCATATTCTTATAAATTATTAAATATACTCTCAGGGCTGGCCCTGGGCATAGGCGGGCTAGGCCCGTGCCTAGAGCCCACCCCTACCCAGGGTCCAAAAATACCATGTAAACTCTTAAGTGTGTTCAAAGAAAAAAAAAATTTAAAAATTTACATAAAAAAATTACATATACAAAATGGCCTATTTTTTTCAAATTTATTAAAACCGTCTTAGACCCACTTTTTTTCAGGACCGACCCTGATACTCTTATACTTTTCATGTGAGATATTTTCTCTTTAATTTGTATAGGCTTAGACAAACTTTATTCTAGAGCAAATGAATTGTTTCAAGGGTCCAAACAAGAATATACCATTCAAAACTTTTTATCACCCTTTATTTTTCTCCACAATTTATCACCAATCCATTTTTATCCCCAACAACATATTTTGAATAGCTTTTTTAAAAAAATAAAAGTTTGTTTCAATAATTAGTCTCGTAAAATAAAATTCAAAATTTACTTCAAACATATATAAAATTATCTTTGTTATGCCATAAAATGATTTTTTTAGATCATTTGCAACGTATATTTCAATATTAATATCGTAAAAGTTCTGCCTCCACGTGGTTAGAAAATGGACTTCGAATGTGTAAACCGTAAAAAAGAAAAGTAATATTTTGATCGTAGAAATGTAAAAAATTTCGTGTAACCCTATATATGTTTTATTTTATTTTATTAATATAGTGCTTTGTGTAAATTTCTCTAAAATAATTTAATTTAATTAGTAGGAGTATTTGTTAAATTTCATGGGGGCCCAAGTCATGGCTTAGTCTTACCCGTCCAAGTCCACTTTTATATTTTGGGTAGACTCATCTCTCCATCTCTACGGACACACACAAACACACACTCCCTTCCCCTAGCCTTTTTGCTCATTCTATTCTCCTATCTCACTGCCAACCAAAGCTAAGCTAAGCCCTCTCTGCCATGGAAAACCACGATCATCAACACTGCTACGAATCCCCTCAAAACCCATCTCCCTCTACCACCACCACTACCATCACTGCTCCCACCTGCTGCAAATGTGGAGCCGCTGCCGCCTTCAACCCTCCTCCGGCATGGTCTGATATCTCTCCTCCCCCAAACTACCGTCCTATTCGAGCTCCGGCTATCAACCTCCCTCCCAACCAATCTCAACAAGCTATAATACTCGCCCCAGTTCCCCAAGCCCAGAGGGTCCCCGTCGCAACGCCGCCCTTTCATTTCCAAACCCCGTCGAAGCGAATTCAATCCCCTGAAGACATCGACCAATTCCACGAATCCTTTGCCGGGAAGAACTTCCTGGGTTTCGTCGTCGCTCTCTCGGAGTCCATCCGCGGCCGCAAGATTTCCGACCCGTGTCACCAATCCCCAATCACGGACTCCATTGTCTCCATTCTGGAAACCCTAATCCAGTGGGTCGACGAGATCCCGCCAGCCCAGATGGCATCGCGGTACGGAAACGTCTCGTACAGGGTTTGGCAGGAGCGATTGGTGGAAAACAGTGAGACCCTAATGCTCCGATTCCTCCCCGATGAACTCCGATCGTCTACGGTCGAGATCATCCCTTACTTCACCGATAGTTTTGGGAATTCCAGCCGTATCGACTATGGCACTGGCCACGAGACCAATTTTGCGGCGTGGTTGTATTGCTTAGCGAGGTTAGGAGTGATCAAGGAGGAGGATTATCAGGCAGTAGTGGTCAGAATCTTCGTCAAGTATATGACTCTGATGAGGAAATTGCAGATGGTTTATTTCTTGGAGCCTGCTGGTTCTCACGGGGTTTGGGGTCTCGACGATTATCATTTCCTTCCCTACATTTTTGGGTCGTCTCAATTGATTAACCACAAGTACATGAAGCCCAAGTCGATTCATAATGACGATATATTGGAGAACTTCTCCGGTGAGTACCTTTACCTTGCGTGCATTGCATTCGTCAAGAAGGTGAAGAAGGGTCCTTTTTCAGAGCACTCGCCATTGCTGGATGATATCAGTGGAGTGCCTAATTGGAACAAGGTGAACAGTGGTTTGCTTAAGATGTATAAAGTGGAGGTATTGGAGAAAGTCCCCATTATGCAGCATTTTATCTTTGGTTGGCTCATTAAATGGTAAGTTTTCACTTCTCTCTTTTCTGTTCTCTGCTCTGTTTACATTTTTATTTTTCCTAATTTGTTTTCGAGTAGCTGGTTGTTTGACATAAAGAACACGTCTTATAGAATAAGTTTCTTGCTAATTAATTAAGCTTGTCGTTTGTTCGATGGGTATTATTGCTCCAAGCATATCATTTGAGTAGACTATAGGTCAGGTCTACTAATGAGCACTGGCCTTTCAAGGAATGAAACATGGTGTCCTTTTTTCAGTTTTTTAAATCATATGTGTGTTTATTTTACCTATTTAAGACACATTTGGAGAATCTCACACACTATTAGTTAAAAGTGAGGAAAGGGTGAGTCAATTATTTTAATTTTGTCCCAATTATCTTCAAATTCTCTCTTTACTATTGTTTTTCATGACGGGTTATTAGTAAACATGCCATAGTGTTCGCTTCTATATCTTGTTATTGTTTTCTCCAATAAAAGTAAATCTTTAGGGAACATTTGTGGTGATTGTCAGTACAGATTTTAGTAAATCATCAGTTAGGCGGAAAATAAATAGTAGTACTGTAGCAGGTCTATGGTTATGTTGGTTAGATTAAGATTAGACATCGTTGTTTGTTTCTGAATTACTTTCAGTAACACATGCAACAGTCCTAAGGATATGCACAATTTTCATGAGATTTCAATTGTTTTTATGCAACTTTGTAGCTGCTATCAAGTTTCTTGTGGTCTTGGACATTTTTTCTGTTATCATACATATCTCTGTCACTTTGTCACTCTGTCACTCTGTTAATTCACCCCATGTTTGCCTTACCTATGACTTAACTGTCATTATACTCTTTATCTAATAGATTAATCCATTATGTTTCTAGTGTTACAAAGTCTGTTGTCCCATGTGATATTGCATAATTGGATTCAAGTTATATATCTTGATGCATCCATAGATTTTAGATGGCGATTTGTTTTTGTTATTGGTTTTTTTGCTTGTTCTGTTCTTGATTGTTTCTTTTCTCTATTTTTCCCCCAGGGAGTAGTTGGTTTGCAGCGAGGTATCTTTTTGTGGATGTGGAAACAAAAAGTAGTAATTCTATTTGTGGTTTCATGGAGGATACGAGTTTATGTTTAACTTCTAAGGACGCAGTTATAATTATATTATATTATTACCTCAGTAGTTCTTATACTACCTATTTTCTTTGGTCAAAGTTTTTATGATCTTTGATTCGATGGTTTAATGGGCAGTTTGCCATTAATGTACTACTAGTGCTGCTGCTATAAGTGCCTTCTTGACGGAACTTCTGGGGCATGCTCTTTTGCACTGTAAAGATGTTGTATAACTCTTTTGACTAACTCCTCGAATTGACCAACAGTTTCTTAGCACCTTGTCCTTTTTTGCCTAATATTAAAAAAGGATGTGGAGTGGATGAAGT
This sequence comes from Humulus lupulus, assembly GCF_963169125.1. Taxonomy (NCBI): domain Eukaryota; kingdom Viridiplantae; phylum Streptophyta; class Magnoliopsida; order Rosales; family Cannabaceae; genus Humulus; species Humulus lupulus. The sequence goes on from NC_084802.1 coordinate 209,080,966, forward strand.
TATGCTATTTTAAAAATTGTCTCAAATTTATACTGATTTTATTTAAGTTTTGAATTTCGCCTTATTTGGTGAGGAATAGCAAATTGATCATTGATGTGTTATTCTCTATACGCTGGACTGTAGCAGTTTAGGGGGCAGATGCTATGTAGGATAGGTGAAATGTCAAAGCAAATTGATCATTAACCATTAAACTTTTTAAGGAATAGGTGAAGACAGGGGTGTTCATAAAATCGCCTACACTGCACAAACTGCCTACACCGCACCGCAATTTGCGGTTTAAAACCCTTTGTGGTGTGGTTGCGGTTTGTATTTTTGCCAAATTGCGCAGTGCGGTTTGCGGTTTTAAATTTTATAAATGCTGTTCAAACTACATCGCATCATTATATAGATTAATTTTTTTATATTATTTTTTTTCAATTTTACTACATTTAAAATTAATGCATAAATATTTATATAGTATAATCTAATATACACATTATCTAAAAAAAATATAATGTTTCATAGGATGCTAACACATATTCTATTTCAATATAAATATATTTCTCCTTAATTAAAATAATATTTATTTTTATATTACATTTGTCTTTGTTATTAGCTTGTTATATTTTTATTGTTTTGCTTAAAGTTTATTAGCTTGTTGTACATTTAATTATTTTGTTAAACACTCTATGGTTATGAGATTTATTACGAATCTTTCTTAATTATAATATTTAATTTTTAAATTATTTGGCGATAGGTATAAATTGCCCACACCGCATTTTTGCGGTGCGGTGCGGGTTGCGGTTTGGAAAATTGTTCAAACTGCATATGCGGTGCGGTCCAAAAAATTAGAGAAAAACCGCCCCACCCGCACCACGAACACCCCTAGGTGAAGGTCACTTGTTCGTAGCCTTCGTCATCTTCTCATTTATGATTTTTGAACCCTATATTCATTGGGTTCAGTTTCTGACTGCTTTGCTTCAAAGACGCACGGCGTTCATCGTCAACGCAAAAGCTTCTGAAGTTGTTCCTTCTCAGTTTTGGTTTGGATTCTCATGCCTTGACTTCTCCTTGCTACTTAATGTTTTGTTTCTTCATTTCTTGATAGACCTTCTATAGTTGTTGAAGTGGCCGAGTATTGTGTTTGAGTGTGTTGGTTTAGTAGGTATATAACCAATTATTTATGATTATCTTGAATCAGCTACTTCAGTGTTCTTTACTCTAATCTCTGATTTGGGGACTAGGGCTTGAGTGTTAAAGAAGAGATTTTTCAATAAGTATTATCAATTTTAAAACTCAAAGATGTAATCGCTATAAAAGACGAATCCAAATTTAATACGTCATATGTAAAACCTTGCCATTCTGGCATTGTATGTTGCTTGCTCTTTCACAATTTGATCCACTTTTAGGCATTGTTGCAGCAATGCTTCATTGACCTGTACATTCACAAAGGAGCATAGTTAATTCGAAACGGTAACAAAGTTAATCCGACTTTTACATAATAGAATTTGTTGAGGTATTAATTACTTGTTCAATGGTGGTGTAGCCAAGTATGAGTTTGTCAGTAATCCAACTCGAGCAACTCTAAATCAGGATAGCCTAATATATATTTTTCAATTAAATACATTTTTCATTGATTAATGAAAACCTAACATACGATTTTAAATAGACAAACTTTTATTTACACATTCAATTAGGCCAATGATAAAATTTCACTAAATACGGAAACTTAATAAAAATTAGTAGTGCTAAGGAAACTCTCTGTTGCATTGTATTTCACATCTCCTCGGGAAGGTCAAGTGTGATAATTCTAAGACTATGTAGGTATGGGACTAAACAGTTCAAGATGGCTTAAATGAATTGACGGATACTACCTATATTAACAAGATGCATCTTCTTTTTGGTAGCCCATCACTTGAGAACTCCAAAGTTAAGCGTGCTTGATTTGGAGTAGTCTCATGATGGGTAACCTCCTGGGAAGTTTTCCCAAGAAGCGTGTGAGTGAGGACAAAGCACGTTGGAAAGACTCGTGTTGGTTTGTAGGATTAGAATCTCATGATCCGTAGGGGGAAAATCAGGTAAGCTATGCAATCCCACATCGCCTAGGAAATGTCAAGTGTGATGATTCTAAGATTGTATAGGTATGGGACTACACAGTTGAAGATGACTTAAATGGATTGATGGGTAATACCTATGCCAACAAGATGCATATTTTTTTCAGTAGCCCATTACTTGAGTACTCCAAAGTTAAGTGTGTTTGACCTGGAGTAGTTTCATGATGGGTGACCTCCTGAGAATCTTTCCCAGGAAACGTGCGAGTGAGGATAAAACACGCTGGAAAGACTCGTGCTCGTTTGTAGGGTTAGTCATCATTCCAAGAAGCAGCCATAGTGACATGGCGCGTTACATTGGTTGTATTGCCTATTCTCACATTAGGCAGGATAAATTAGAACCTAGAGCAATTAAATGCATGCTTCTAGGATACTAGAATGAGTCAAATCATACTGGTTATGGTGCTTAGAACCTGGTCACAAAATGTATCATAAGTCGTGATGTGGTCTTCAATGAGAACAAAATGGCATATAAATCAGATGCTGAAGTGACTCAGTCTAGTACTAATTAGAGAAAAACTCATGATACAGAGAAATTAAAGTTTGAGGTGGAGTCTCACGACAAACTTGAAGATAAAGAGCAACACGTTGTTTATAGTTATTTGTTAGCTCGAGATAAAAGTACAAGAGAGATTAACCTCCTGAAAGGTATGTATATACTGACTTGATTGCATTTTCTTTAGTAGCTGCAAGTGAAGTTTTAGAGGAAGAACCAAGAAGCTTTAAGACAGCTTTAGCAAGTAAAGAGAAACATGAATGGCTAAAGGCTATGAATGAAGAAATAAAGTCTCTACATGACAACCATACTTAGGATTTGATCGTGAGGCCTGCAGGTTCAAGAATAGTTAGCTGCAAGTGGATTTTTAAAAGAAAAGTGGGTAACCCTGGAGTTGAACCAGCCCAATTTAAGGCAAGACTAGTTTCCCAAGGCTTCACTCAAAATGAGGGTATTGACTTTAATGATGTTTTTTCACCTGTAGTTAACCATAGATCAATAGGAATTCTTTTAGCAATGGTGGCAGAATTCGATCTTGAGTTGGAACAGATGGATGTAAAGACAGCATTCTTGTATAATGAACTTGATGAAATTATTTTAATGGCTCAACCTAAGGGGTTCAAAGTCAGAGGCAAAGAAGATCATGTATGCAAGCTAAATAAGTCATTGTGTAGATTAAAACTGTAACGACCCAAATTTACTAATAAGGCTTAAAGGCCTTGATTAGTGTGCTGGGAGGGCATAACTGGATTATATGTGATTTAAATGATTAAAAGCATGTTATATGATTATTTGGATATATGTGATGCATGACTATGTGTATTAGTATGCATGTAGGCCCTGACTGGGTTAGAAGGGCATATTCGTAATTTTGGCCCATTGAGGGCATAACTGTAAATATCTGTGATAAATTTTTGAGACCACATTATTATGTGGATATATTTGTAGCTGGTGACTCGAGGCGATCCTAGTGAGCAGTTTAGCGAAAAAGTCACGGCGGAGATTTATACCCGGCTCGGGGCGAGCCTGGGGGTATTTCTGGGAATTTAGGAAATATATTGGAGATTATTTGGTATTGAGGAATATAATTGGTGATTAGTTAGGTGTCGGGAAGTAAGCGGTAAATATTAGAGACATTCGAGGAATTAGCGAGAATTAGGAGTAATGACCAAAATGCCCTTAAGATGTTTAAAAGCTTAGTTTTAAGTGGGAGGGCAATATGGTCTTTTGGTGTTTCAGATCAGGGATAAGGGCCATGCTGCTTTATGCCTTAGTGGAATATGTAGAAGGTTTCAGAAGTCTGAAGAAAAGAAAAGAAGGAGAAAAGATAGAAGGGAAAAACAAGGCACTATTCCCTTATGCGGTTTAGGCTTTTCTTCACCAATTTTTCTGGAATTTGGAGCTAAACTTCAGAGAAGGCTTAGGCTAAGGTTCACCACTAGGGTTCTTGATTTGTCTTGAGGAATTGGCAGAGGTTATTCATCCATTTGAGGTAAGGTTTTGAGGTTGTTATTCAGTTCTTGGTTTTGGTGTTGAATTGGTCTTCTAAGCTAAGTTTTTGTGGGAATTCTAGGGGATTAAGCCTAAGGATTTGAGGAGGTGAAGGCTAAGGAAGTGTGGAGGATAACCTAGGTTGAATTCATCCATCAAAGGTAAGAAATTCTAGCTTTAAGTTCTGTGGTTTCTCTTCATCTGTTGAGTTTTTGAGCTTCAAACTCAGCCATGGTGATTTCCTTGTTTTGGGGTGCATGTGCCTAAGTTTCAGATGGTTAGGTTGTTTGGGGTGAGTTGGAGATGTTGGTAGGCTTGCTTTGGGGTATGGTGGAGGCTTGGTTGAGTTTTGGAGAGGTCTGGCTCGGGGAAAATCGAAGGAAGGGAAAGACAGGGTTGGTTGTGTGTGACTAGCGCTGTAGTGCTAGCCTTTGGGCACTACAGCGCTAGGCCTTGTGGTTTGGGGCGTTTTTGGCTCTGGTTGTAGCGCTACCCTGTTTCTAGAAGGGGGTTTTTGGGTTATTTCTTAGGGTTTTTGCCCGAGGCTCGGGGTTTGATTCCACCACCCCGTTTGGTGGAATTAGGGCTTCACGAGGGCTCGGGATGGGTCCCGAGGCTAGGATTTGGAATTGAAGTTTGGTATGGTTCTAATTTGTGACCGTGACTAGGTGTACACTAAGGCTCGGATGGGATCGTGCTTGAGGGTTGAATTGAACAAAGCTATTGGAATCCAAAGGTAAGAAACTGCACCCGGTTATGGGACTAAGAGCTCCTTATACATGAATTGTGTCATAGATGGTATTATGCCATGGGACATGTGATAAACGGCCTAAGAGTGCCGAAATCAATATTTGCGCACAGGGCACGGCTCAGCCACTGGTAGCTGAGGACAACTTAATATTCATAGAGCTCGGTTTAAGCGGGCCGGAGCCAGTGGGGTAAATAGGGGGTGCGGCTTAAGGGCGTCGACCCTGTTTATTATGTGAATTGATTATAAATGTTTAATGATGAGTGTGGTATGCTGAATATCTAGTTGTATGAACACTAGGGATTGTTGAATATATGGCTATGCATTATGAGTTGCTTGATTACTGATTTGCAAATTGATTGCTTAATGATTATGCTCTGTTATCTGGTTTCTTGCTAAGCATTGGCTCACGGGTGCTACGTGGTGCAGGTAAAGGCAAGAGCAAAGTGGACCAGTCCTGAGATGGAGAGCTTTGGGGGTGAATGTACATAGCCAGCTGATCGGCCGCCACAACCAAGGAGTGGTACAGGACGAGAATAACTTAATTGTCTGTTTTTCCTTAGAGTGGCTAGTAACTGTACTTTTATCCTAAAATTTTGTAAAGTGCCTTTAAACGCTACTACTTTTGGGATCCCATGTAAAAATGTTTGATTATAAGAAGTGAAACTTTTGAGACCAAAATCTTTTAACCCTAGTTCAATTGTAGTTTCTATAACACGTTTCTAACTAAATGGCTTGGTTAGCAAGTCTTGCATATTTGTAAACACACAGTGCAACGGTCTTGGCTATCCAGGGCGCTACAAAAACAATCTCCTAGACAGTGGAATAGAAGATTTGATGAATTCATGGCCTGAATTAAGTTCCAAAGAAGTAAGTATGATAATTGTGTCTATTTCAAGTTCCTCTCTAACAATGAATTTGTAATATTACTGTTATATGCTGACGAAATTTTGATAACAAGTAATAGTAAGTATGAGATTGGAAAAGTAAAAGAAGAACTCATAAAGGAATTTGAGGCGAAAGACCTCGGTGCTGCTAAAAGAATCTTGGAAATTGAGAATAGTCGAGACAGAAAGAAAAAGTTATTGTACTTGTCTCGGGAAGCATATCTCAAGAAGATTCTTAACAAGTTTGGTATGTCTAATTCCAAACCTGTTGTAACTCCTAGATCTCATTAGTTTGAATTGAGTATGACTCAAGCAGCAAAGACAAGTGAAGATCAGTTATATATGGATGACATATGTTATCCCCATTTCCTGCCGTGGGCCCGGAAACGATGGTCCAGGGCCATGGTCTGGGCGTTTGGATATGGGCCTAGCCCAGGCCCGCTTGGTACGGGAGAAACCAAGGGCTACGGCCCAAGCGTGATTCCGAACCCAGATGGTGTCCGGGAAGGTGATCCAGGATAGTCGCCCAAGAGACGTATGGTCAGCTGGGATTATGGTCGAAGTATACGCGAAACGATCCCGGAGCCTAGTAACAGTCCGGGCCTCTGGTAAACGAAGGGGGTCAGAGGTAAACGAACGTGGATCAAGTCCTCCCGGTTGGCGAGGAAAAGCATCCGTGAACCTAAAGCCGCCCCACGACGCGTGGGGGTTGTCCCCACTTTTCACCTGCGGAAAAGGCCACCTTGGGATCGCACGTCGCTGTTTCAGACCTGCGCTACCAAGTACATTAACTGGCTTTGTCCCCTGAATCTGCCTCGTAACTCGGAATGCCCAGACCAAAAGCACCATTTTGTCGGGCGAAACATAGTTCTTGGGCCGCCCCATTGGGCCTTAATTATTCGTGGGCCTGTGTATTTTTATCTTTTGTATTGGGCTTCCGCCAAAGAAGCCAATAGTATCCACATCTTTGATGGGCCCGGGTCATACCCGGCCCAGATCCAATGTTCCTAGGAGCCTATAAATACAAGCGATAGAGCACTGGAAAAAGGACCTCTCTTCGACTTGTATACAGTTACTCTGTCAAAACATAGAGAGAAACTCCATTGTAAAAGACTTTCCAAGCTCTAATACAACTGACTCATGGACTAAGGCTTATTAACGCCCCAACCACGTAAAAATCCTGTGTCAATTTTCTAAATTCCATATCATTAGTCTTAGCTAATATTCATTAGTGTAGTTTCCAAAAATCTCGGTAAACACTTTGGTGCTTTCATTGAGAGCCTGAGAAATTTAGTGCTAACACCAAGCCTCTACTACAAGTGTGAATACACGACACACCACTTTCGACCCTAGTAACCCAGAGCAGGGCAATGGAGATCCGTTGCCTTCCCAGGATCTTCCTCAGAATCCGCCTGAGGATGCTCCTCCCCAAACATCTCACCATGACGAGTCACAAGACTATGAGGGTGGGACAGAGTACGAAGAGGAGAACGAGGAGGAATATTATGAAGAGGAAAATGAGGGGGAGTACCACCACGAAGCTGCGGATCCCGAGATCCTAGAAGGAGAGCCCAACCAGCAGGACCTGGAGGTGACTAGACTGAGGCAGCAAGTCCTGAACCAGGAGGCCAGGATTGCTGAGCAAGCAGAGGCGCATCGGTGGATGCAAGAGTCTCTCCAAGCCCTACAGGCATTCATAGCCGCGCAGGGTCCGGCGACCAATCCTCCAGCTGGCCCACTTCCGGGAGTGCAACAGCCTGCTCCGCAAGCTCGAGCCGGGGTCCCCGAAGAAGCAAGGCCGGCCCCCTCCCCCGGAACAGTTTCCTGAGCCAGCCCCAGGACATCCAGACAGGGAGAAAAGGAAAGCCGGTGGAAAGACCCGAGATAAGAACACCCCCGTCACGAAAACCGAGACCCGTTCCCGGCCACTCCCTAGAAAAGAAAAGGTGCACCTGTCCCAGGATGAGGCCACCCGATCGATCCACAGGGGACGCGGCCGCGGAACGCACGGCCCCGACACGCCCCAGGGCGAGACGAACGGGAAAGGTCTTTGCACCCAAGTGCCTCGGTAAACAAAAACCGTCGGGAACGGCCGCGCAGCGAGGAGCGTCATGCCCTTAGTTCAGGGGACGACACTTCCCGAATAGACCTACAGGACGAACTGAACGCTCGGAAAGAGCGGACTTGTAAGGAAAAGATCCTCCCCCGAGGTGGCGACCTTAGGAACAACATCAACGACAGGAGGAATGAAAGAATCCCCTAGAGGATGGCACGGCCAGGCAGCTCATGGAGCAGCTGGCCGCTTTGAAAAAGGTCACGGACCGTTTGGTCTGCAAGCAGGAAGGTGCGGACACCGACTCCGATGAAGAGGATAAAGAGCCCTGCGCGAGGCACATCCTGGACGCTGTACTCCCCAAGGGGTTCAAGATACCAAGCCTCACCGCCTATACCGAAAACACTGACCCCAGGGACCATCTGTCCCGATACAACCAGCTTATGATGGTGGCCCACGTCAGTGACTATGGCAAGTGCCACTATTTCTCGATCACTCTAGGTGGTGCCGCCGAGGAATGGTGGAAAAGACTTAAGTCAGGATCCATCCAATCCTGGTCAGGACTACAGTCAGCGTTTCAGAAGCAGTTCGTGGCCGCCAGGAGGATGGACATGCAGATTAGCGCCCTCACGAATATCAAACAACTCCCCACGGAGACATTGAGGGCCTACATCCAACGCTTCACTGAAGAAGCCTCCAAGACAAGGGTGGACGATGGACAGCGCCTAGTAGCATTGCAGTCCGGAATCTGGGCCGGGTCCCCTCTCTGGGATGACATGCAGCGTAACAAGGCGGCTACCCTGGAAGAGTTCATCAGGAGGGCCTAAGGATTTATCAATTGGGAAGAGGCTCAAATCCAGGCTTTCGGATGGCCTCCGGCACCACAGCCCAGCGCCCAAGCGTTCCCAGGGTACGGGGTACAGTTCCTGGTGCAGTCCTATGTTGCGCCCCCGATCGCCCCGGGACCGGCCATTACTCCTGGAATCACCTACACCCCTATGGTGTACTGTCCCGCCTCTTCGGGATATGCCCCGTCCCAATCCGCCCACTTCTCCGGATATGGGGCTGCGCCGGCGGGGCACAACGTCGCCCCCGTTGGGGCCTAACAGTCGCAAGCGGGAGTGACAGAAGCAAGCGTAAACCCCTCCCGAGGGAAGCGATCTGGCAAAGGCCAAAACTGGCCTAAGCCACCCAAGAATGGAAAAAGGGGATACGAGCCCCAATATTCAGAATACACCAATTTGATGGACACCAGGGAGAACATCTACCTGGCCATAGAAAGGGCGGTTCACTATCGGAAGCCTAGCACCATGTTCAAGGGGGGAAGAAATCCGAGGGATACCAGCAAGAGGTGCACCTACCATAAGGATGTGGGCCACACTACCGAAGAGTGCTGGCAGCTCAAGGATGAGATCGAGAATCTCATCAAGCTGGGACATCTCCACCAATGGGTTAGGATGACCGTGGGAGTTCTGGGCCTGTCAACAGGTCCCAGACAATCCACGGTCCCGGGAGCACCCAGGGCATACCTGCCTCAGGGAGGGTATGCACAGGGACTGACGGCACAGGCCCCTCAGGGGGCCCCCGTCGCGCAAGCTCCCGGCCCTAGAATGCCTTACCCATCCGGGGCCGCACCCCCTCAAGTGGACGGGCATGTGGCCACCATCTCGGGCAAACCTCACCTGGGAGGATCGTCCAGGAACGACCAAAAGCGCTACCTAAGTGAACTGGACCATGATCAGGAGGTATGCGCCCTTGTCCAGTCCCCAGCTCAGCGCCCGAAGTTGATGAACCTCCCCATCACCTTCACAGAGGACGACGCCCGCAACGTCCATTTCTTGCACCATGACCTGCTAGTCATAGATGCGCATATCGCCAACAAGTTGGTGTCCCGCGTGTTGGTGGATGACGGGAGCTCCGTCAACCTCTTGTTCAAGCCCGCCTTCACCGCCATTGGCTTGACTGAAGCGAATCTGGCATTGTGTCCGACCCAGATTTATGGCTTCAACAGAGATGCACTACTTCCCATGGGGAAGATCCAATTGCCCGTAACGTTGGGAAGTGAGTTGCAGCACTCGTTCAAGTTCTGCACCTTCGTAGTGGTGGATTGCCCCACCGCTTACAACGTCATTTTCGGCCGGCCCGCATTAGTCGAATTTGGGGCCATCACCTCTATCTGTCATCTTTGCATGAAGTTCCCCTGCGACAACGGAGGGGTGGGGACTGTCCGGGGAGATCAAAAGAGCGCCCGGAAGTGCTACCATGTGTCCGCTCGGCCGATATATATGGTCGGGGACGAGCCCATTGGGTACTTCATTGACTCGATCCCTCCCCTCCCTGCTGAGAGAGTGATCTGGGAAGAAGATGACCTAGACCCAAGGATAGGGGACGACCGCGCCTTGGAGCCAATGGACGAGATTGAGGAGGTGTGCATCAGCGACACCGATCCGGCCAGGATCAGCCAAGTCGGGAAAAACCTGCCGGCGGATGTCCGGGCCGCCATCATCGCCCAAGTCAAAGAGAACCAAGACATTCTGGCTTGGTCTCAATCAGATATGACAGGGATCTACCGCAACATCTTCTGCCACGCATTGAGTATCGACCCGAACGCGACCCCGGTCCGCCAGAAACGCAGGCCTTTGGGGACGGAGAGGGCCGAGGCCCTTAAGCTGGAAGTAGAGAAGCTGTCTTCGATCAACTTCATACGCGAGGCTGTATACCCCGTGTGGCTGGTCAATCCCGTTCTGGTGCAAAAACCAAATGGAACATGGAGAACGTGCATCGATTTCACGGATCTCAACAAAGCTTGTCCGAAGGATTGTTTCCCGTTGCCCAGGATCGACCAAATGGTGGATGCTACGTCTGGGTACGAGATCTTAAGCTTCATGGACGCTTACTACGGCTACAACCAGATCTCTATGCATGTGGCAGATCAGGAGCACACCAGTTTCCAAACCGACAAGGGGATATACTGCTACATAGTCATGCCCTTCGAACTGAAAAACGCCGAGGCAATCTATCAAAGGCTTTTCAATCGAGTGTTCCGGGCCCAGCTAGGGCGAAACATGGAAGTCTATATCGATGACATGACGTCGAAGCAGAGCTGGCCGGGCTAGTCCCCGTCAACCATCTCCCAGTCCCAAGCATCAGGGACCCCGAGGTCCACACCGTCGACCACTCCACGTCTTGGATGGGACCGCTTATCTACTATCTGACAGCCGGGGAGGTACCAGCCGACAGGGCTGCAGCCAGGAAGCTTCAGTACCAAGTCCACAGATATGTCATGATGGACGGAAAACTTTATCGCCGGGGGTTGTCCATGCCTTACCTCAGGTGTGTGTCCGGGACAGAGCTAAGCGCCATCATGCATGAAGTACACGAAGGCTTTTGCGGAGATCATACAGCCGGGCCCAGTCTATCCAAAAAGATCCTGCGCCAAGGATACTTCTGGCCGACCATGAAGAGAGATTGTATCGATTACGTCCACAAGTGCGAACAGTACCAGAGATAAGCAAAGGTCCCGCGCCCCCCACCCCCCCCGACAGAAATAACCTTGATGACTAGCCCCTGGCCCTTCTCGGTGTGGGGGATCGATCTGGTAGGATCGCTCCCCACCGGGAAGGGAAGGGTGAAGTATGCCATCGTGGCCGTGGACTACTACACCAAGTAGGTTAAGGCGGAACCCATGAACACGATCACTTCGAAGAAGGCCTTGGATTTCATCATCAACAACATAATGAGCCGATATGGCCTCCCCTATAAAATTGTGTCTGAAAACGGGAAGCAGTTCAACAACATCCACTTCACAGATTTTTGTGAGAGGCATGGCATCGTCAAAAGCTTCTCCGCGGTCGCCAGGCCCCAAGCGAATGGACAGGCAGAAGTCGTGAACAAAATCATAAAAGGGACGCTGAAGAAAAAGCTCCAAGCCTGCAAGTGCAAATGGCTCGAAGAGCTGCCCCGCGTGCTGTGGGCTTACCGGACGACCGAGAGGACATCGACCGGCCACACTCCTTACTCCATGGTCTATGGATGCGAAGCCGTCATTGTAACGCCCTACTTCCTTAGAGCCGTTACTAAGTGAGTTTAAAAACGTGCTTTCAACTCGCTAATCGAGGTTTTAGATCAAACAGTGTGATTAAGCTATAAACAAAAGAAAAACTTTAGAAAATAGCCATTTCCATAGAAAATAATAAAAACTTTACACTTGGGATCCCAAAATACAGTTTAGAAATATTTACAACACATAACCTGAACCAAGTCGACTAAATGACAAAATCTAGGTTTATTTACAAACATCTCCCAAAATTCTCTGGCCGTGGCAGCCAGGCTGGCCAAACATGTACACGCCGCCTCACGCCTGCTGTACTCATGGTTGGTTGACCTTCTCTTTACCCCTACCTGCACAACAGAGCATTTGTGAGCCGAAGCCCAGCAAGAAAACCCACAAACAGACAACATATGCAACATATATAACAAGCATATAAACAGGCCACCAATGGGCTAAACACATACGGCCTAGCCGTCCCAGGCGTTTATGGACCACGTCGTGAGGATATCCCAGGTATCCTTTTAGGGACTCACCCTGGCAACTCACACTCCATGTGCTCAACGCTGCTCCTGGCCCCTTGCCGTTCTTGGCCTTGCACACAACGTGCCTAACGCCATTCCTAGCCCTTCGCCGTTCTCGGCCCACACCGTTCCCAGCTCTTGCCGACCATTCACATCATAACATACATAGCATAGCAAGCAAGTACATAATTCTAGCATATTCAGTTAAAGGGCTATGCCCCGCAGTTCTAACATATTGGGCTAAGCCCTACATACCAATTCTATTCAAACACTTTGGGCTTAGCCCTACACACAAGCTCTATGGGAACAAATGTTTTCTTACCTGAGTCCCGAGCTCTCCGAGCATCGATGTCCCGAGCACAATCCTCTAGCTTGAGCCTCTCCGAATCCCTAGTCACAACATATTAACAATATCCATCCATCAAATTCTAATCCAATAAATATCTCCGAGCCATAACCCTAACCTCCGAGACCTTGAATTCTATCAATCCGGGTGATAAAACCCATCCTGAGCCTTACCCATTGAGTTCCTAAGCCTAAACACCCTTAAAAACTCAAACCGGCACTAAGGACCGCGACCCCACCCTCAAGAGCCGCGGCTAGCCTCAAAACAGAGGCTAGCACACCCTTGCAACACACATGGGCCGCGGCGCGCGCATGAACTTCTCGGCCTCCCATGGCCGCGTGCGCACACGGGCCATGCGCGCGCCCCTCCTAGGGCCGCGGCCTTCCCCACCGAACCCAGATTTTCACACCATTTTTCTAAACCTTTCCTCAAGCCAATTCATCCTAAACTTAACTAATAATCCCAGATAACCAGCACCATCATTTCAGCTCAATAACAGCACCAAAACCCCATTGAATCCTACTCCAAAGCTCAACCAAAACACTTAAAACATATCAAACTTAACCAACATGCAAACTCTTACAAACCAGCAGCAAATCTAAGAATATTCTTATAATTAAAGCTTACCCCTTGCTGAATTCAATCCCAGAAGTTGATCTTCAATCCTCAAGCTCCAAGCTCCCCAAGATTTCTCAGCTGAAATCCTTCTAGTTTCTAGCCAATTCTTCCAAGTTCTCCTTAAGTCTCCAAAGAGAAAAACATCCACTTGCTTAGAGAGAAAATGAGTCGGTTCCTTAAGTGTTCTGAATAGTTCTAAGAGTTGTCTTATTCAACTTATGTCTATATGGTCACCTCAAGGCTCGGGGTACCAAAACGTCCCCGAGGGAAAAATGGTAAATTTCCCCAATACTCACGCCTAGACATTCTATCCTCAAATATATATCCAAATATTTGTTTTCATGTCCCGATAATCCCATAACACACCTAGTACCCATATTACCCCTCGACTCGCCCCGAGTCGGATTCTCAACCCCGTTGTGACTTCCTGGCTAACCGCTCCCCGGGACTGTCTCGGATCATGCTGCACAGACATATCACATATATAACATTTAACTCAATTAAACATGCATCATTATCATATATACACATAAACCCATGTATTAGCATATTAAATCATTTATTGCCCTCCAGGCACACTAATCAAGGCCCTAAGCCTGATTAGCAAATTAGGGTCGTTACAGTCATCCCCATTGAAACGACCATCCCGTATCACCAGAAAGACACGTATGATCCTGCCCAGAACCACGCCATACTCCAGGAATCACTAGATCTCATCGAGGAGATCCGGGAAGAGTCACAGGTGCAACTGAAGATGTACCAAGACAAGATCGCACGACATTTCAACTCGAAAGTGAAAAGCCAAAAGTTCGGAACCGGCGACCTAGTCTTGCGAAGAGTCTTCCCTGCTACTCAAGATCCGGGAGTGGGGGTTCTGGGCCCGAATTGGGAAGGGTCGTACGAGATCCAACATGAAGTGTGCTTCGGGACATACCACTTAAAGCGGCTCGATGGCTCGGAAGTCCCGCGAGCCTGGAATGTGGAACATCTCCGTAAATACTATCAGTAGTCAGGAGAACGTGTTCCAATTTTGCATTTTCGTTGTAAATAATGTACGCCTCAGGGAGACCCCCTTGAATAATAAAAATGGCGTGTACAAAACTTCATAAAGAAATGTTATCACACAATGAAAATCTTACTCAAGTGACCCTAGACCAGTCTCCGTTCACTTGCGGGGGGGGGGGGGGGTATCCCGGGTATGAGCAAATACCCGGCGGGGCGCAAGCCCAGGCTAGTCCCGGCCCGGACCAACGATGTCCGGGGGATACAAACCCCGTGGGACCGAGCCTAAGGCTGGTCTCACCCCGGACGAGCAATGTCCAGGGGTATAAATCAAAGTGGACCCAGCCCAAGGCTGGTCCCACCCCGGACGAGCGATGTCCGGGAGTATAAATTAAAGAGGACCGAGCCCAAGGTTGGCCCCACCCCGGACGAGTGATGTCTGGGGGTATAAAGTAAAGAGGACCAAGCCTAAAGCCGGTCCCACCCTGGACGAGCGATGTCCGGGGGTATAAATTAAAAGGACCGAGCCTAAGGCCGGTCTCGCCCCGGACGAACGATGTCCGGGGGTATAAAGTAAAGAGGACCGAGCCTAGGGCCGGTCCCACCCCGGACGAGCGATGTCTGGGGGTATAAATTAAAAGGACCGAGCCTAAGGCTGGTCCCGCCCCGAACGAACGATGTCCGGGTGTATAAAGTAAAGAGGACCGAGCCTAAGGCCGATCCCACCCCAGACGAGTGATGTCTGAGGGTATAAATTAAAAGGACTGAGCCTAAGGCCGGTTTCGCTCCGAACGAACGATGTCCGAGGGTATAAAGTAAAGAGGACCGAGCCTAAGGTCGGTCCACCCCGGACGAGCGATGTCGGGGGGTATAAATTAAAAGGACCGAGCCTAAGGTCGCCCACCCCGGACGAGCGATGTCCGGGGGTATAAACTAAAAGGACCAAGCCCGAGGCTGGTCCCACTCCGGACGAGTGATGCCCGAGAGAGAGAAGCATCCGGTATGCCCTAGAGCAAAGCCGTAGCCTGCAACTGGTAAAGGGAGAACAAGGTTCCGCAATAAAATATTTAAGCCACGTTGGCCCGGGCCGTTGGAGTCGGGATTGGAAGCTAGGCGGTTAGGTCTGAAAACTCGACAAGCTAGTCAGTTGGTCTAGTCCAGGCCATTGGAACCGGGACCAAACCCTTAGAATCAATCAGGCACGGTAAAAAAATGAAATTTCTACTAAAGGAATAACAAATATATATACTGGAGAAATCAATACAAAGTGTTTTGGACGCATACGCGTCCGAAAAAGTTGTTACAAAATTACAAAAAAGAAAGAAAAGAGGCAAGTTGAGGATCCGGGACTAGGCTTCATCCCCCAGGAGCTCTCTGTCTTCCTTCTCCTTGGCCTTGAATTCGGCCCTCTTCGATTCCGGGTCGGGGAAGACCAGGAGGTTCATGCTCTTGTCCTTGCGCCAAGCCATGTAAATGGCCTCCTCGAAGGTGACTTCTAGCATGCCGTCTGCCTCCTCCTTCTCGCGGTGGGCCTCCTCATGCGCCATCTTCTCCTCGCGGAGAGAGCTGTCTAGTTCACGGACCCGAGCCGTCAAGGTCTGGATCTCATCCTTGTCCCGGGCAGACTGAGCCGCGGCCACCTCTAAAAGGGTTGCCTCTCATTGGCCTCGTTTCCCTTCCAGGAGAAAGGCTCTTCCAGCCCGGCCTTGATGCAGTCGAACTCTTCACGGTCTGCCCGAGCCTGGGCCGTCTCCCTGGGAAGGGCCTCCTTGGCAGCCTCCCTCTGGTTCACGGCCGCCTCCAGCTCCAGCTTAATTGTCTCCATCTTCATGGCCAACTCGGCCACCAAATCAGCACTCCGATGGGACAGCAGATCAACCTGGAACAAAGAAAAGTTAGGAGGAATCCTTATAAACAAATAAGAAGAGGGAAAGAAAAGACACGAAATGAACTTACCGTGGTGGTCTGATGGCAGAGTGCCTAGGAGATAAACAGCACGTCCGGATTGGCTATTGTGGCGTACCGTTTGAGTTGGAGGTTGGACATGGTGTTCCCCACCTGGTCCAACAGGTCCGCCGCCAAGGGGGCCGTGTCCTGCCCAAGCTTAGGGCGGAAGCCTGTCTTGGCAGCTGGTCGATCCACGATCGGCTGAGGGGCGCTGAACGCCACCGGACGCTCCGCGAACTCGACCTGACGACAGATCATCAGGGCCTTGTATGTTTCTTCTCTCCAGCCCCGACCGTTCTCCAAGGTCCGGGCAATTAGCCGGGACTGCTCATCCCGCACCACGGCTTCCCCCTCCTCGAGTAGTGCCGGACGTATGGGGAGGGCCGGTAGTGCAGGAATCTCTTTCGCGGCGATTCGACTCTCGCCGTGCGACTCGTCGGCCAAGCCAACCTGCCTCGTTCGGGGCCTCTTCTTCTCGGTGTTGGCCTCCTCAGCACCAGTATCTGGGCCCCTTTTCCCAGAACTTCGGCTGGCCGCGGTACCCATCTCTAAGTCAATGACCGGGTGTTGGGCAGAGCCCGGGACCTCAGCCGGGTCCACGGCCTGGATGGGGACCACGGCAAGAGCTCCGCAACAGGTCGGAGTTCCGCCCCTGGCGCCTCTTTGTTGAGGTTCAGGTCTGGGCCCGCTACTTCGTTTGTCTTTCTGGCAGCCTTCCTGGCTGCCCGGTCCTTAAGGAGTTGCCTCAGCTCGCTCGCGGGGGTAGATATGCTGGAGTCTCCTGCTGTACGCCCTGATTCTCCCATGGGCTGATTAACAAGCTGTGATACGGCCTGATCACGACTACCACGTGAGCATCCCTAAGACCGGAGCTGCCATCGTAAGGTCCCACCTCCTTAGCTCGAGGTAACCTAATGGTTCGCCAAGATTGCTTAAGGACTGAGCCTGGGCTCTGAAGACCACAGGTCGAGGGAAGCTTCCAGCTCGTGGTACGAGCTGGAGTTGAAAGGTTGTGACCTTTTATAAAGTCAATCACGCAAGGTAAACGTGCATATATCAAACATCACGTGTCTGATATACCCCTGACTTCTCGGACATGCAGCAGGAACGTGCGTATTCAGACACCCACGACTGGGTTGGGCCGTGCGGCCCATTATCCCCTTACCTATTGATTTGACCACACTTATGTGTCAGGTTTAGGAATTAATCATGAATGTCACAGAGTTGACATTCATGATAGGTAAGAAGGTCACGGGATGACCTTCTTATCAACTCCCAGGTGCCTTCTCTTATAAATATGGAGACCCTGGGAGTTGTAAGGGGTTGGATTCGATATTGTAAGAAATACCCTGTAATCAAATACCCAGTATATAGCAATAATACTGACTAGTGGAGTAGAAGGATTTTAACCTTTGAACCACTCAAAAAACGTATTTTGAGTCACCATTTCATTTCGAAGATCATTTATCTATTTCGGTTCAACCTAAGCACTAATCCCTTTCTCTTCTTTTCTTAATTACCTGTTGGCGAAGAACCGCGTCAACAGTTTGGTGCTTTCATTGAGAGCAAGTCAGATTAGTGCGGCTGCAAACATCCAACTATGGTGACTACTCGATCCAGACACGGTAACGAGACGGAACAACATGATGGGCAGGAGGCTCATCATGTCGCCATCCCCGACGAACAAATTCCAGACGTCCAACGGCGGCCAGGAAAAAAGTCGGCGGGCCAAGACGACACTGTAAGTTCGACGCCTCGGCCACCTAATCCAAACCCATGTTATTACACTGCGGTGGAGATGGAGAATGCTCAGCTGAGGAGCCAGCTAGCAATAGCTAACCAGCAGATCAGGGATCTGCTGGCCTGACTACCCCCTCTCACAACCGACGCTAACGTCGGAGAGAGGCAAGGCGAGGCTCCTAAGTCTCACCGGGGTAATCGGTCCAAGCATAGCCGCGCGGACAGACTTCCGACAGCCAACTCCACTCCTTCATCGCACCGTCGAGAGGCAAACTTCGGAGAAGTGCCTAGAGTCGAACAACAACAGTACAACCGTTCGGTTAGGACTTCGACTCCTAGCTCCCAACCAGCCTCGAGCGTGCCCAGGAAAGCTCGAGAAAATTCCAGAAGGAGGTCCGGGGAGGGCTCGCAGCGTCGGCCCATCCCCAACAGCTATCCTGCGCCTCGTCCAGACCGCCAGGCGCGGGACCCGCAGGTTGGCAGGGTCGAAAGGCCCCCACCTAATTTGATCCGTCCTGACGGAACTAGGATCGCCTCTCCGGTCAGGCATTCTCCGTCTCCAATCAGATATCCATCTCCTCCTCGGCCCGTCCAAGATATTCTAGCCTACGGAAGTAGCAGGAGAAACCCGCCATCAGCCGGACCTTCCCGACTTAGCGGGGCGCCAAGAGAAAGCCCAAATCCTCACCACCAAAGGCGAGCTCCGAGCCTCTCTAGCAGGAGCTATTGGACCGGCAGTCGCCGGAGTGTCCTTTCGGGCGGAGACTTGCGTCAGCGTTTGAGTTCGGCACAAAGTCCACAAGCCATCCAAGGGGGCGACCTGCGAGATCGCCTTAACTCTCATAGAGGGGAGTTAGCAGGAGGAGACAGCCATGCTCGCTCAGGGGGAGCCCTGTCCGAAGTACGTAACGGAGGGAATGCCCCAAATAACCTATCTCAAGATAGGAGGGGCAATAACCCACCAAATATGTACAATGGATCCGGAGCTGTTGAACAGCCCCGGAATAACCAAGGAAATCAGGACCAAACCCTCGAGCGCCTGGCTCAGATGGAGGAGCTGATGAGGAAGCTCCTGTCGGAGAAAGAGAAAGATGAGTACGATTCGGGGGACGAGATGGAGCTCTTCGCCCCCAGCATAGCAGCAACGGCTTACCCACCTGGTTTCCGTATGCCGCACCTATCTAAGTTCAATGGAGACGGAGATCCGTCAGATCATCTAGGGATGTTCAACACCCTGATGATGGCCCACAACATCGGCCCCGAGCTAAGATGTATAATCTTTCCCTCCACACTGACTGGACCAGCCAGGCAGTGGTTCAAGCAAAGCAAAAGGCAGTCAATCAGCTCCTAGAAAGCATTCTCGGCTGATTTCAAAAGGGCATTCCGAGCCTCCCAGGCCGCCCGCGTCTAGGCCGATTCTCTGGCCAACGTGAGGCAGCAGCCCGATGAAACTCTAAAGGCTTACCTGAGCAGGTTCGCGAAGTCGCTGCTCGGGCTAGAGACGCGGATGACAGCTCCAAGATCATGGCCCTGAGAACTGGAATCCTCGTCGGAGGGGAGCTATGGAAGGATATACAAAGGAAGGGAATTAGCTCGGTGAACGAATTCCTTAATAGGGCTTAGGAATGGATCAACCTGGAGGAGGCCGAAGCCTCAGCTGCAGGAACCAGCCAGGTCCCTGAGCAGCCCGCTGGAGTGGGGACGGAGGTCATGGCAGTAACCCAAAACGTCACACAGAACAACCGGCTCGGCGGAGGCAAAAGAAAGGGGAATGGCGAAAACAGCCAGCATGGCCAAAATAAGAATAAGTCCGTGGACAAGTTCAAGCCCGTCTACGCGACTTATACTGAGCTCACCCGGTCTAGGGAGAATATCTTCCTAGCTAACTCTACTCGCCTCCCCTGGAAGAGGTCGGAGCCGTTGAAGCACCAAAAGGGGAAGAGAGACACCTCCAAGTTTTGCCGTTTTCACAACGATGTTGGCCACAATACTGATTATTGTAGGCATTTGAAAGATGAGATCGAGACTCTCATCTGAGCCGGCCCCTTGGCCCAGTACGCGCGGAACAGGGTTCCAGCAAGTCGACCTGCTCCAGAAGTCCCGGCCAGTCAGCCCGGGTCTCGGGTAGATCAGGACGTCCCTCCTCCCGTGATAGGAGGGGAGATATCCACCATCTCTGGAGGTCCGCATATGGCTGGCACGAGCAAGGGTGCCCAGAAGAGGTACATGAACGAACTCAAGGCGCATAATGGAGTAGAGTTCATCCCGGAGCAGCGCCTGCCAAAGCAGCAGCGATTGGAGAAGCAACCGATCATTTTTACAGAAGGAGATGCGGGCCATGTCCAGTTCCCGCAATGACCCTCTGGTCGTAGCAGTTTAGCTCGCTAATCGGATGGTTAGGAGGGTGCTGGTCGACAATGGGAGCTCGGTGAACCTCCTATTCCAGTCCACGTTAGAGAAGATGGGTTTGACTGTCGCAAAGCTGAAGGCGACCTCCATGATGCAATATGGTTTTTCGGGAGAAGGATCAGCGGCTATAGGGACTATCGAGTTGGTAATCACCCTGGGGGAAGGATCTCGGACAGTCTCCAAACTCCTCGAGTTCATGGTCATCGACTGCTCCGCTGCGTACAACGCAATTTTGGGACGACCCACACTCGTAGCCTTTGAGGCCACCACGTCCATTTGCCACCTCGCGATGAAATTTCCTACCTCCACGGGAATATGCACTGTCCCTGGCGATCAGCTCGCTGCCAGGGAATGCTACAACATTTCCATGAAGGGAAAATCAAAACCCGGGCAGCTGGCAATGGCCATCCAAAGTGGTGAAGAGGAATCTCGGGACCCCTCGGCTGGTCCTGAGATTGAAAAACCTCAAAGCGCCGAAGGGGAAAATATCATCTTAAGTGAGGATATTGACCCCCGAATAGGCGAGGACAGATCCGAGCTCCAAGCTATTGAGGAGCTCGAAGAAGTAAACATTGATCCGCAGAACCCATCACGGATGGTCAAGCTCAGAAAAAACCTCTGCAGCGAGAGGAAGGCGGAGCTGATCAAATTTCTCCGGGATAACCTGAATGTGTTTGTGTGGTCACACGAGGACATGGTGGGAATCAGCCCGAGTATCATCATGCACACGCTTCATCTGGACAAAAGCGTTATGGAAAAGTCCCAGAAGCAGAGACGCCTAGGAACAACCCGGGCTGAAGCCTTAGAGGAAGAAGTAGACCGGCTCAAAAAATGCGGCTTTATCCGCGAAGCCAAGTTTCCGATTTGAGTCGCCAACCCCGTGCTGGTCCCGAAGCCTAACGGGAAATGGCGGACCTGCATCGAGTTCTCCGACCTGAATAAAGCTTGCCCCAAGGATTGTTTTCCATTGCCAAGGATTGACCAGTTGGTGGATGCCACGGCGAGGCACGAGCTCATGTCCTTTATGGACGCGTACTCAGGCTACAATTAGATCGCCATGAATCCGGCGGACCAGGAGCACACCAGCTTCATGACCCCGACTAATGTTTATTGTTACAAGATCATGCCATTCGGGCTGAAGAACGCCGGTGCTACGTACCAAAGGTTAGTAAACAGAATGTTCGCAAGCCAGATCGGGAAGAACATGGAAGTGTACATTGATGACATGCTAGTCAAGTCAAAAACTGCCGGTAACCATGTTTCCAACCTGGGGGAATGCTTCAAGATACTACGGGAGTATGGCATGAGGCTAAATCCACAGAAGTGCACTTTTGGAGTCGCATCGGGAAAATTCCTGGGTTTCATCGTCAATACCCGGGGGATCGAGGCGAACCCCGACAAGATCAGATCATTGCTCGAACTTCCCTCACCTAAGTCGCGTAAAGATGTCCAAGGCCTGATAGGAAGGGTGGCAGCCCTCAATCGGTTTATTTCCAAGTCCACCGATAAGTGTTTTCCATTCTACAACCTGCTCCGAGGAAATAAGAAGTTCGAGTGGACAGAAGAATGCGAAAGCGCTTTCCTCGACCTGAAGGCACATCTAGTCGAGCGACCCGTACTATCTAAACCAAAAGTGGGAGAGCCTCTTTTTCTCTACCTGGCTGTCACGAAGGATGCAGCCAGTGCCGTATTAGTCTGAGAGGAAAACTGGATTCAGAAGCCAGTCTACTACATCAGCAAGAGACTTCTCGGAGCTGAATCTCGGTACCCGTTGATGGAGAAATTGGCGTTCTGCCTTATCACTGCCTCGCGAAAGCTCAGACCGTACTTCCAGTCCCACTCAGTACACGTCATGACCGATCAGCCTTTAAGGCAGGTTTTGCAAAAACCTGAAGCATCGGGACGCTTATTAAAGTGGGCAATCGAACTCAGCCAGTTCGAGATTCTCTACACTCCGCGAATTGCTATAAAGAGTCAGGCCCTGGCCGACTTTGTGGCCGAGTGCACAGGATTCCGGGAGGATCCTGCAGAAGACTCATCCAAGGTCACCTCGGCCCAGGCA
This sequence comes from Humulus lupulus, assembly GCF_963169125.1. NCBI lineage: Eukaryota > Viridiplantae > Streptophyta > Magnoliopsida > Rosales > Cannabaceae > Humulus > Humulus lupulus. Next base: position 209,103,427 of record NC_084802.1, read on the forward strand.
TCGTGGAGGATATTCATGGATGGTTCATCCAACGAGAACGGCTCCGGAGCTGGAATCATTTTGATATCCCTTGAAGGACATAGATTCCACTCGGCGCTGAGGTTCGGATTCAAGGCCTCCAACAACGAGGCCGAGTACGAAGCTTTGCTGGTCGGGCTAACGATAGCCAAGGAGCTGAGGGCGAGCTCCGTCCAGTGCTTCAGTGACTCCTAGCTCATGGTAAACCAAGTTCTGGGTGAGTATCAAGCACAAGGACCCAAGATGGGTGCCTACCTAGCAAAGGTAAAGGTTGAGCTGTCCGCGTTTGGGCGAGGCTCGATCGAGCATATACCTCGAGAGCAGAACGCCAACGCGGACGCTCTTGCCAAGTTCGCCACCTCCAGGGAGACGGAGACCTTGGGGTTAGTGCCAGTAGAATTCTTGGAGAAACCAAGTATAGAAGAAGTCAGGACGGAGGTCGAGATGATCGACGCCAGGCCGACCTGGATGACCCCCATCCTTGAGTATCTCACCGAGGGAAAGCTACCTGAAGGACGTAATGATGCACGGCAAGTGTTGTATCAAGCTCCCAGGTATACGGTAGTAGACGGGGTGTTATACCGACGTGGACACTCCCTACCTCTTCTACGATGTGTTCTTCCAGGCGAAGCACAGGCCATCCTGCAGGAGGTGCATAAGGGTTTTTGCGGAGATCACACTGGGGGGAAAAGCTTGGCCTTAAAGGTCCTGAGGCAAGGTTATTACTGGCTAACTCTGTCCAAAGACTCGATCTCATACGTGAAGAAGTGTGACAAGTGCCAGCGATTCGCAACAGTTGCCCGAGCTCCCCCAGTCGAGCTGAAGATGATCTCTTCCCCATGACCGTTTGCAGTTTGGGGGATCAACTTGGTTGGCGCCCTCCCTACTGGAAAAGGCGGGGTCCGTTACGCCGTGGTGGCCATCGACTACTTTAGGAAGTGGGCTGAGGCAGAACCTTTGGCAACGATAACTTCCAAAAAAGTCCTGGACTTCGTGGTTAAGAGCATTATCTGCCGATTCGGGCTGCCCAAGAAGATCGTTTCCGACAATGGGACTTGTTCACCGAGTTTTGTGAGAGGTACGGAATTGTGAAAAGTTTCTCCTCCGTGGCCTATCCTCAGGCGAATGGCCAGGTCGAGGCTGCCAACAAGACATTAAAGGCGAGCCTCAAGAAGAGACTAGACGAAGCGAAGGGGGTCTGGCCAGAACAACTCCCCCAGGTTCTCTGGGCATACCGGACCTCGCATCGGACTCCTACATGTCATACTCCTTTTTCCTTGGCCATTGGGAGTGAGGCAGTCCTCCCTGTGGAGATTAAGGTGCTTTCGCATAGGGTCCAGTCATATGACCAGGATCGCAACCACGAGCTTCTTTGCACCTCTTTAGACTTGATTGATGAAAGACGAGAAGATTCGCAGCTCCAACTCGCACATTATCAGCAAAAGATCACTCGCTATTTTAACTCAAAAGTAAAAAATCGCGCCTTTAACGTTGGCGACCTAGTCCTCATGAGAGTTTTCTTGGCCAGTAAAGATCCCAAAGATGGAGTCTTGGGACCGAACTGGGAAGGGCCATATCAAGTCACCAAGGTCATTAGATAAGGAACTTATAAATTAGCTCGGCTAGATGGAGGGGCAGTCCCACGAACTTGGAACGCCATCCATTTGAAGAGATATTATCAATAATTCACTTGTAAGGCCTGAAAGGCCATTTTTTATGTATTAAGCAATGAGAATTAACTTTTTGTTTATGATTGTACATGTTTTCAAGTGTAATCTAAAGTAACCACGAAAGACCCTTTCCCAGTTACTTGGGGGGCATATGGTACTTGGATATAACCAGGTCGCCTTAATGACTTAGAAGTTGATTCATATCGATTGATCGTTGTTTTTCTTAAAAAACGCGAGATATTGATAAAGATTAGCGCGAACTAAGTCCTATCCTGGATATAACCAGGTCAAAAAACTTAGAAGTTGATTTAAATCTATTGATCGTTGTTCTTCCTAAAGAGCACGAGATATTGATAAAAATTAAAACGAACTAAGTTTTCAAATTAAGTTCCTGGATACAACCAGGTCATAAAACTTAGAAGTTGATTTAAATCTATTGATCGTTGTTCTTCCTAAAGAGCACGAGATATTGATAAAAATTAACACGAACTAAGTTTTCAAATTAAGTTCCTGGATACAACCAGGTCATAAAACATAGAAGTTGATTTAAATCTATTGATCGTTGTTCTTCCTAAAGAGCACGAGATATTGATAAAAATTAACGCGAACTAAGTTTTCAAATTAAGTTCCTGGATATGACCAGGTCAAAAAACTTAGAAGTTGATTTATATCTATTGATCGTTGTTCTTCCTAAAGAGCACGGGATATTGATAAAAGTTAATGCAAACTAAGTTTTTGAAAAAATTGTAACTGAAATGCGTAGAGGCAAGAGGGAGTTAATCAATTCAAAGGTAAAGATTAATTGTCTCGAGGTGGGAACACCTCATGCTAAGGTTACAACAAAAAAATATAATAATAAGAAAGAAAGAGTGGGGGCAGAATGGAAAGGCCCTAGGTTCCACCAGTTGCCCCCTTGGAGGTCACCGTCTCGCCCTGCTCAGCTGCGCCAGAGACTTCCCCGGCCTCGGAAGGTGCTTCTTTCTCGAGGCGAGCTTTGAACTTCTCCAGCAAGGGCTCCCAAACGTCCGCTGCCAGGAAGGAGAAGTCGGCGTCCTGATTATAGGCCCAGCAATGGTAGAACATGTCCTCCATGGCAGTGCCTGAAGTTGCCTGCTCGGCCTTCAAGGCGGCCTTGGCCTTGGCCTTCGCAGTGTCTAGGTCAGCCCGCGCGGCGGCGAGGGCGGCTTTGGTGGTCTCGACCTCTTGTAGCTTAGGACGGGCCTCTTTTAACTCAGCCTACGCGGCCGCCAAAGCATCCGTAGCCGCCTGCAAGGAGGTCTGGTGGTTGGCCACAACCTCCTGGTGCTCGCTCCTCATCTCCTCGAGCTGGGCCTTGGTCCTCTCTTCGACTTGTATATAGTTACTCTGTCAAAACATAGAGAGAAACTCCATTGTAAAAGACTTTCCAAGATCTAATACAACTGACTCGTGGACTAAGGCTTATTAACGCCCCAACCACGTAAAAATCCTGTGTCAATCTTCTAAATTCCATATCATTAGTCTTAGCTAATATTCATTAGTGTAGTTTCCGAAAATCTCGGTAAACAGTATACCATATGCAAATGTTATAGGGTCCTTAATGTATGCCATGGTATGTACCCGTCCGGATATAGCTTATGCAGTAAGCATGGTGAGTAGATTTATGGAAAATCCTGGAAAAACTCATTGGCAGGCTCTAAAGTGGATCCTAAGGTACATCAAAGGTTCACTTGGTAGAGTTTTAGTTTATGGTGGAGCTAGGGAGAAAAATAGAACAATTGCAATTAAAGGATTCGTAGATTCAGACTATGCAGGTTATCTAGACACAAGGAAATCTCTCACAGGCTACGTATTCACTGCATTTGGTACTACTGTCAGCTGGAAAGCAAACTTACAGAAAGTTGTGGCCTTGTCTAGCAATGAAGCAGAGTACATTGCACTAACAGAAGTTGTAAAGGAAGCTCTATGGTTGGAAGGCATTGCTCAAGAATTGAAGCTGCAGAACCATGTCATCCCACTCCATTGTGATAACCAAAGTGCATTTCACTTGTCTAAGAATCAAGTATATCATGAGAGGACAAAACATGTAAACATGTAAACATTAAACTACACTTTGTTAGGGGAGTAATAGCTCGAGGATCAATTATAATTGAGAAAGTTTCCACTGATCATAATCATTCTGATATGATAACCAAAGTACTTCCAAGCAGTAAGTTCTTTCACTGCTTGGACCTAATCCAACTACAAGGAGACTAAGCCCTTTTGGGGGGCTATAAGTGCATTCACTAATATGGAAATGTTACTGAACCAAGGTGGATATTTGTTAGTTAATTGGCTCAATCAACATTCTATTTTATCAACCTTTTATTTTTTGGAATTTTGTTATGACAGTTGGCCTTGTCTTATTCCGTTGTTATTGCTATATATAGCTTATGTTGTCTAGCTTTCTTTACACCATAAATTTTTTACTTGTAATTTGGGAGAATTTGTACTTGAGAGAAAAGAGAGATTTGTACTCAAAGAAAGTTGGAAGTTTCTGCTAATAAAAGTCGCTGCCCGTAGATGTAGGTTAGAGTTATATTGACTCTAATTCGAACCACGTAAATACTGTGCGTGCTTTGTGTTTTCAGTTATTGTTTAATGGTGAGGTGTGTTCTTTGAAGGCTTAAATTTTGTGGTAAACTTTGTTCTTCACTCTACATAAGTAAACAAAAACCTCTCTATGAAAATAATAAAGAAATATGTGAAGTAAAAAAAAAAAAAAAAAATACACGGGTAAATTTGAAAGCTCTAGTTGTATTGTGAGAAATACATACCAAAATGATCATTTATATATCACACACTTTCTTTCTTTCTCTCTCGTATATTTACAGAAGATGAAGAACACTTCGCCCTAGATTACTAGATAAAGAAATCTATATTCCAATTTTCTGATGCATCTTTCTCCCCCTCGTGAGTAAGAAAATAACCTTGCAAACGCATAAATTGGTGATTAAGACAGTCTTGGAATGAGAGACCAAGGTGATTCTTTCTTACGCCTTTAATAATCATCAAATATTTAATTTAGCTTGACAATTTTAGAAAAATGTAGCCATATGAACACATCTTTAAGATTCTCATATCGAGAGAAACATTAAAAAGGAAATATAGAAAATAAAATTAAATTAAAAAAAACCATAAATATAAGGGAAATAATCATACCACGACTTCTTCACTTACAGTATGCAGTTACACAAATAAAGTAAAAATCGAAATGGGAAGTTTTCGGACTGCTTTTCAGAGTTAAATAGTCTTTATGGACTTTTGCATCTTCTCAACCATACCTCTTGTTGACCCTCAAATTGGCCAACGACACGGAGTCAGATAAACAATATAAAGTAAGATGAAAAATGAGAAGAACTCCGGACAAAAAGATAAACGACACAAACAATTTATAGTAGTTCGGCCCCAATAGAATGGTAACAACCTACGTCCACTTAGTGTTCTTATTGATGTAGTATTCCAAGAACAGTGATCAATGAACTAGGGTTTACGAGTTTCACTAGATCTCAGATAAATACAATTATGATGGATAACAACACTTTTTTTCTCTCTTAGATTCTCTTAGCTCAAGCGTTCTCAAGCCAAATGTTCGAAAGGCAAAAAGTCCCATCTCTTGAGCCCTTTGATTCTTATTTATAGGCTCAAGGAGATTTACATGGACCAATGGGCCTTAATTACATTTAATACATGTGTATCTAAACAATAATGAAAATTATAATTAACACGTAATTACAAGAATGCATATTGAAAGAAATAACTGAATATATGCGACCAGGCTGGTCACCCATGATTACTTGATAAGCCAATGATCCTGGTCGAGGGTCGAGGAGGATATTTTCACTTAAAACTGCCACGTGTTTCCCACATGTAGATCAATCCTGCCACGTCATCATGTAGTCCATTCTTGGGTAAACATTTGCCCCCAAGTTTATTTTACTACGACCAATATAAAGTAAACTTAAACGATCAACCCTTCGCGTGACCTGTCAGATCTGTCAGAGTCATCAATGCCTTTTCGAAAAAAGGCAACAAATCATGTCATTACAGTTCCCAAAAAGCGATTTGACGGCTATCACACTTTTCCATGCCTCGAAAAACCATCTCCCATCATTACCTTATTAATCGTGCCTCGACCACTATAAATAACTCTCAGATTCACTTTTTACTTTTTACTTTCCTTCTGTCCTCAAGAACACTAAAGAACTAAGCAGAAATTGAAGAACGAAATACGAATAACCCATAAAACTCAGACGACTTCGGTGATCCGTGGAGTCTTTGTTTAGCAATTCAAATTAATGCTCGTTTCTCCCTTTCAACTTTCTTATTCAAGTAAGTCCCTTGAACTTCTTTGTCTCTGAGATTCCATGCAATAATTATATTTTGAGTTTTCTGATGTGTTTTTGAATTCTGAGTTCCCGAATGTTCTTGAAAAAATGATTGGGGTAATCGTGCTGATAGGTATTAACATGATAGGATAGGGAAAAAACACTAAACGAGGCTTAGGAATTGGTTTGGGAATTAGGATTATTGATTTAGGGCACAAAATCGAAGTAAAAATTCGATTTTTAGGCACTCGGAAAAAACTGGGTTTTTCCCTCCCTTTTTCAGAGTTGAAAAGTTTTCTTTGAAAAACTTTTCATTTCAGTTTTTTAATTCGTTTTCCAAACTGTTCGCATATTATCTAGTGTTTACATTAGAATGTTGTTGGTTGTATAAAAGCTTAACTTTTATACACGAGCAGCGTTATCCCAACACTTCCACTTCTTTAGTCTATTGGCCGTAGATTCTCATCTCCCCTTCTCTGTTCGCAGATTTTCATGCACGACCCGTGGGGAGGTAAGAGGCCGATAGATGACGACTTGCTCGCGCTACTGCTCAAAGATCAAGAACATTCGTCGCTGCAATTCTCAGAAATTCCCTTTTCTCAACACAATCCCGCAAACAGACCAGTGAGCAATCCGAAAAATATGGGTCGCGTGAAGTCTATCGCTCAAAGAAAAAAGAATGCAACCAAGCCTCCTACTACTCAGCCTGCTCCTCGGGCTGAAACTCCTCCGACCAACCCTCAACCTGAAAACACTTCCTCGCGAGAAATTCAAACCAAAGCCCAATCCCGCAACGTCCTTCGACCAGAGGTCGAATGGTATGTAGCACCTCCTAGTATTATTACAGCTAGGATGGTAGGGAATTATCTCAAGAAGTACGGACTTCCTGGGATAACCCTCATCAAGCCCACGATCGACTAGTGGGAAAACCTGCCTGGGGGCGCCTTCAGCGCCTGGTCGAGGTATCACATTGAGGCAGGGGAAACCTTGCCTCTGCATCTGTTCTTCCATGGGGTTGCCAACTATTTCGAGGTCGCTCCCTTCCAAATCACCCCAAACAGATATAGAGTGCTTTCTGCTCTCTATATCATTTACAATCACAAGAAGTGGCTCGTTCCTACGCCACATGAGATCAATTACTTGTTTGATCTCAAATCTAACCCCAACCACAATAACACGAGATTCTTCCATTTCTACCATCAGGAATCTGCTTGCACATTCCTGAGTGACATTACCACAAGTCCAACGTGGGGAAGTACTTCCAGGAGTACTTTTTAACACCAGACCTGGCCGTCCATAACCTGGCCTTCACTGAAGGAGGTAAGTCATTTACTTACTGGTCGTTTGTTTTCTGTTAGCTTTCCTATTCGCATTTTAGAACTTTGGTGTCATTCTGGTCCATGGCATCGACCAGTCCCCACTCCAGACATGGAGATACGAGCAGCAGCCCTGGTCAGCATGAAAAATCTTGAAAAAAGTGTCAAAGAGCTGGTCACGGAGAATAACCTAAGGTCGGTTGGTCTTCTTGCACCTCACCAGGATGTGAGGGAATCGACAACGGGAAGTGCAACTGGGGGAGAAGTTCCTGAGCAAAACCAGGATGTGTCACAACCCCCAGGGGGGCTACGGGAGTGACCATCAGGGAACCCTCCAGTATTCCGCGAGTAGTTGCTGCCCCTGCTCAACAGGGAAAAGGAAACCAGACGCTTTCTGAACACCCCGAGCCTATACTTGAGTCCTCGGATAAGAACGGTACTGAATTCTCACTTTTAGACAGGTTGCCCATTCCCTGTCATTTATTTGACGGGGATGACAACTTTAAATACGCGACTAGTTTAGATTCAGACTTCTTCATGGCAGAGAGTGAGTGTAGCAGTAGTACAATATATAATTATTTAACGCCCAAAACGTGCATCCACTAAGCGGTGGTTGTAGTATAGATCGGGCGGTCATTCCACAAGGAGGCAAAGAAATAAAGTTAATCAATAAATAAAGTTAAAAGATAAATAATATGAGGAAAATAGAACAAGTGATATTTTTGTTGTTTTGGAGATTTATATATTAGAAATAAAGATAGACTAAAGTGTGATGTAACAATAGGTAACAAGTAGGAAGGTTCAAGAGTCACCAATATGCATACTTATTTATTTGGATCTTTGATTCATAAAAATTACACAAATGAGAAGTTCACATCACAACTATTCATTTGGAAGATTTAACATTGAAGCACAAATACATTTTACAAAAATGTATTCAAGTGATTATTATTCTTTACCATGGAAAGATGAGATAAATCTTATGAGAAATCTAAAAATGACATTATACCATTGGCAATAATGCAATAAAATATTGGACATAAAACCTAACACAAATTGTTGTCGCGGTTCTTCGGCAACAGATAATTATATGAATAAGGAGAGGGATTAGTGCTAAATGATGAACCATAATAGATGAATGATCTCAAAGGAAGATTATAACTCGAATACTTTTTTTAGGTGGTTCGAAGGTCAAAATCCTTCTAGCCCACCAGTCAATATTATTGATATATCTCTAATATTCCTCACTGTGTATTTCTTTACAAATTAGGAGCCAACCCTTTGCAACTCCTAGGGTCTCCATATTTATAGGGAGAGGACACCTGGGTGTTGGCTAAGAAGGTCATCCTGTGACCTTCTTACCCATCATGTCGCTTCTGTGACATTCATGATTAATTCCTAAAACCTGACAATGAAGTGTGGTCTAATCAATAGGTAAGGGGGATAATGGGCCGCACGGACCAAACCAATCGTGGGATGCCTGAACACGCACGTTTATGCTGCGTGTCTGAGAATTAAGGAATGGGTCAGACACGTGATGTCTGATATATGCACGTTTACATTGTGTGGTTGACTTTATAAAGGGTCGAAGGTGTCAGCTCCAGCTCGTACCCCGAGCTTGATGTAGTCTCAGCTCGTGGTGTCCACACTGCTGATCCGACGCCTTAGTAATCTCACTAAACCTTTGGCCATCTCGAGCTAAAGAGGCAGAGACTTGTAACAGCAGCTCTAGGTAGGTGGCTTCCACGTTGCGGATAGAATTATGCCATTTTCCAGTTCGCTAATAACCCGTGGATATTTAGGGCGTACACAAATATTAATTTTACTCTTTATAAAATACATAGAAAGAGCATGACTAATTCTATATAGATTTTAGCAAAAGTAAATATATATGAATGAGATGGAGAAAATGATAAAGATATTATCTATATTATTTTCGCTAATTTGATCATACATAGAAAGTGCTTGACAAAATCTATATACTATTAGTAAACATAAATATAGATAACAAGATGAAGAAATAGAGATGAAGAAGTAGAGATGAAAGAAAATAAATCACTCAAATATATAAACTTTAAGCACATGGTGAATCAAAAATACCAAACAAAGTCATAGTGCATATAGGATCATCATAACCTTCCAAAGAAGGTTGGCCTATTATGCTAGACATTCTCATGAAATTCTAGTGAGAAAATATGAGAAATGAGACTAAAATTTCTACCTAAAAATTACATAGAAAATGTGAAATGGGAGTCCCTATTTATAGAGGGAGAAAAGGACTAAAAAGAAATTAAACAACAAAATGGGGTTTACAAAATAAATCTGAAATATTAATAATAAAATATGATTTTGAAAAATCAAATCTTATTATAAATATTAACCTAGTTATTTTGGTGTATGGTCAGTATGCTCTTTTTCTAAAACACCAAAAAAAATGAGCTTTAAAGCTCAAAATGGCAATGTGCAAGGCCCAAAGTGCACAAAAAATTGGGCCAAAGGTGGCTGGTGGCAGCTGGTCCAATTGACCCATTCCAAGCCAATGGGAGCGCGCCACGTGGGCGCTGGCTGGGCTGAAGGAAGAGGGAAAGGGCAGCTGGGCAGTGATGTGGCTTCGCGTGGTTGGTTGGTAGGGAGGTTGGCAGGCAGGCTAGCGTGCATCAGGCGACTCTGCGGCTCGGTAGGCGTGGCTCGAGCTGGCTTCGGTGGGCTGGGGAGGAAACGGGCCTGGGCTGGGGCCTTTGGATTGAGCCCTTTGTTTCAAGAAAAATACAATTTTTCTCTTCTCTTTTTCAGATTTAATTGTTTTCTTTTCTCTTCATTTTAAAGTGCCAAAATACAACTTTAATTCCTACAAAATAAGAATAAATTAAATCATGATCAAATATTTTCATCCATAAAATATATCATATTAATTCCACGAAAATATTAATTAAAACTTACTTTATTTTGACTATTAAAATCAATAAATGTGTATTTTTCACCACTAATCAATAATGTAACGACCAGTAGTTGTAGCTCGGGTATTTTACTTATAATTTATTTTCTCTCCATTTCCTTGTCTTTTTTGTATGACAACTTTCCCTGACTGATCGTATGCTTCTTTTTTGGAGACATGCTTGTCGAGAAAGTGTTCAATTTATACACTAACCCAACTACCACAACTCCTGCGAGCAAGAAGAATCAAACCGGCGCCAGCCAGGAGAAGTCTGTAGTGACCCATCCGCAAAGAGGGCTCAGACAGAGGACCCTCCTGCACCAACACCTTCCAAAGAGACAACTCCCCCTCCGGGCCCTACCGACCAGACTCCTCTAGCTCCCACCGACCAGAATCCCCCAGCTCCTGCCAACCCAAGTCCTCCTGCTCAGCTAGATAAAACTCTGGTTGAGGCGATCCTAAACTCCACCTAAACTTCGGCTAGTGACAGGCTGAGAAACTGTCCAGACACCACCGTAGTATGGAATCCTTCAGCAACGCTCCTACCATGCCGGTCGACCAGCTCCTTAGTCGCACGCTGAACGAACTACTCACTGTAAGCCGCTGCTTTTATTGTGGTTTGATTGCTTATCTCTCTAATTGATAATAACAACCTTTTTATTTTTATTTTCATTTTCTGATCGCAGGGGATTTTGAACGTGAGTACCAGTTGGCATTTCTCGGAGGAGGTGGTCACCAAGCATGCCGAAGAGGTCAAGGCGGCTAAGGAAAGGCTCTTCGAGAAACACAAGGTGGTCGAGGCCAAGCATGCTGAAGAGTTGCGAGCAGCTGAGGCTAAGATCGCTAAGCTCGAGGAGGAACTGAAGAAGAAGGAGGACTACGTGATCAAAATTTCTGCCTCCAAGGAGAGGTATAAAGAAGTCTTGTTGATAAACTCCCGAGAAGCCAACAAACTTCAATTGGAGTTAGAAATCAGTTGCAAAAAGGTTGCTGACCTTAAGGAGACAGACGCCTGCAACCTAGAGAAGTACGAAGGAGCGACGTCCAGTGCTTCTATATGTTCTGGAAGAGCAATCCCAAGGCAGAGTTTACCTACTTACTAGACCCTATAAGGGAGGATGAGTTGGCGAAGTGTGTTGCACGACTGGAAGAGGAGGAGAAGGCTCAGAGATCCCCTGAGATATCTTTGGCAATAGGCATTGAGGACGTCAATGAAGATGTTGGGGCCACCGTTGACCAGCAGCCACAAGAGCCTCAGCATCCTTCTGCTGCTTCATAAATTTTTACCTGTATTTGTTTGACACACAAACCTCGGTTCGTGATGTCAAGACAATTTATCTTTTTGCTGCACGGGCAGCTTTTTCTTTTAATTAACAATTTCATCCGAGCAGAAATTGCTCGCAGTGAAAAGATTTTACTTTTGACATTATAATATTTGCACTTTATTATAACATATGTTCACATGACCGAACTTAGCATAGCACTTTGTTTTGATTTAACAAAATTCAAACAAAATTTTGAAAAATACTCTAAGTACCGTAGCATGATTTCCCTTATTTTGCTCGTATGTTTTCATATACTTATTATACGTCCTAAAATTCAGCACGAGTCTTTTAGCCAGCTCGGATACAGCTGGCTAACCAAGAATTGTAATAGATGATCCACAAATCCATATTTCCTCTGTAAAGGCAACACGATTCCCTAGGTCTATAGCACGAGTTGGTGAATACATAACAATATGCACGAGCTGGAAACACTTATGAAGCATAGCATCCGAGACACGAGCTAACGCTACACCCAGCTCGGGGTACGCTAGAGATCTGCCAATTCCCTGGATCTTTATAAACCTGGATACGTTATATAGACGTGCGTGGACAGACATTACATGTCCACAAATCCCTGAAATCCCGAACACGTAATATAATCGTGCATGATCAGACATCACATGTCTGGTTATCCCTGATGACCCATGATCAGTTTTACCTAATGATTGGACCATACCTTAATATAAATTGTAATATTTATCATTAGTATGCGACAAGTCACACGAGGGATTTGGATTCACGTGATGACCCCAATGCCTATCCAAGGATTATCTCTATAAATACTAAGACCTTGGATAGGGAGGAGAGGAGGTTGTTTTCTCTGTAATGCAAAAACTCTGTCAAAAATTAGAGAGAGATAAACAATAATAATACAGACTCATGGACTATGGGGATTTTAACCTCCGAACCACGTAAAAAGGGATGAGTGTTCTTGATATTTCGTTTCTAGTGTTTTAAGTATTATTTTCTTATTAAGGTTTACCATTAAGTACTAATCGATCCCAGCTATTTTTGTAATTCACTGTTGGCAAAAAACCGCGTCAACGGTTTGGTGCTTTCATTGAAAGCTGCTGATTAGTGCTATTGTGAAAGATTCAGATCAAAGTTCATCATGGTGGTTACTCGCTCGAGACACGAAGATGAAACAGATCAGCATGGTGGGCAGGAGGCTCACCATACTGCTGTTTCCGATGAACAAAACCCTGAGATCCAGCAATGGTTGGGAAAACAACCGATGGGCCACGACGACACTGGGAGTTCAGCATCATTGCCGCCGAATCTGAACCAGGATTACTTGATTGTGATAGAGTAGGAAAACATGCAATTAAGGAGCCATTTGGCCAAAGCAAACAAGCAAATCGAGTAGGTTTTGGCTCGGCTACCCCTTCTTGCAACCGACGTTACCGTCGGAAAGAGGCAAGGTGGGATTCGTAAGTTCCGCCGGGATAGTCGACCCAGGCCAAGTCGATCAGTTAGAACCTCGACCCCAAGCTCTGCGCCCATGGCGCAAGATCACCAAGAAATCCAGTTCGATGGCCTTCCTAGGGGCCATCAACAAGTCAGCCGGTTGGTTAGGACCTTGACACCAAGTTCAGTACCACCATTGAATGCACCTGGAAACACCCATGGAAACCCATGCAGAAGATCTAGGGCAAGATGGCATGTTCCAGCCGACCCCCCTGCGTCACGATGAGATCACTAGGCATAGAGAGTTAGATATGGCAGAGCAGAGCGACTGCGGGCTAATTTGGTACGTCCTGGACAAGAATTGCCTCACCAATTAGCATCCCCCGTCGCCCATAAGGCATCCAACACTACCTCATTTTGCGCGAAACATTCCTACCAATGGGGATAGCAGGAGGAATCCTCCTCCCGCTGCCCTAACTTATGCCCCACGAGCATGCGGAAGTATCCCAGATCATCATCCTCAACCACAAGCTCTAAGTTTCTCTAATGGAAGTTATTAGATGGAGGGTCGTCAAAGTGGTAGGATCGGTGCAGATTTGAGAAATCAGCTAAGTTCGGCTCAGAGCCCTCAAGTTGATCCACAAACCGATCTACGAAATCGCCTAAATTCACAAAGGAGAAATCCAACTCATGATGGAGTCAGTGGTACTCACCACGAGAGAGGCTCTTCCGAAGTACATGATAATGGGAATGTCCCACCAAACCAAGCTCGAACTTGGAGGGACAATAACCCACCAAACGCGTACGACCGAATGGGAGCTATTGAACAGCCCCATAACAACCAGGGAACCAAGGACCAAACCCTCGAAAGGTTAGCCCAGATGGAGGAGCTGATGAAAAGACTCCTCTCAGAGAAGAAAAAAGACGAATATGACTCAGGAGATGAGCTCAAACTTTTCGCCCCAAACATCGCAACAACAACATACCCGCCGGGTTTCAGAATGCCTCATCTGTCAAAACTCGATGGAAATGGAGATCCATCTGACCACTTAGGAATGTTCAACACCCTGATGATGGCCCACAATATTGGACCCGAGATGAGGTGCCTGGTATTCCCCTCGACTCTGGTTGGGTTGGCTAGACAATGGTTCAACCAATACAAGAAACATTCTATCAGCTCGTGGAAAAGTTTCTCCACTGATTTCAAGAGGGAATTACGGGCTTCTCAGGTGACTCGCATTAAGGCAGACTCCCTCACAAATGTAAAGCAACAACTCGGAGAACATCTAAAAGCATATATGAGTAGGTTTGCCAATGTTGCTATGCGAATTGGAGATGCAGATGAAAGTTCTAGGCTCATGGCGATGAGAACAGGAATTCTTGTTGGGGGCGACCTATGGCAAGAACTCCAAAGAAAGGGGGTAAACACCGTGGATGAGTACCTGGACAAGGCTCAAAGGTGGATCAACTTGGAAGAAGCGCGAGCTTCCATCGCAGGAACCAGCCAAGTCCCTACCTCGCCCGTTGGAGCAGTAACGGATGTTGTAGCTACGACTCAAACCGTTACCTAGAATATCCAAGGGGGAAATAACAAGAGGAAGGGAAATGGTGAGGGCGGCCAGAGCAGTTTAAAGAAAAAAAAGCTCGTGGAGAAGTTTAAGCCGATCTATACGACTTATGTCGACCTCACGGATACTAGAGAGTGTATCTTCTTGGCAAATTATGCCCGCCTTCCGTGGAAAAATCCAGAGTCATTAAAGAATAAAAGGGCGAAGAGAGATCCCTCAAAATTTTGTCGATTCCACAATGACATTGGTCACAACACTGATGATTGCAGGCACTTGAAGGATGAGATCGAGATGCTCATTAGGTCCGAACCATTGGCTCAGTATGCCCATAATCGAATAACTCCCGGTCAGCTCACTGGACAAAATATTCCATCAGCTCCAGAGGCCCCAGCAAATTGAACTGGAGCTCAGGTGAATCAAGATACCCGTCCTTCGAGAACCGGGGAAGAGATAACAACCATCTCCGGAGGCCCTCATCTGGCCGGCACAAGCAGAGGTGCCCAGAAGAGATATATATCAATGAACTGAGATCTCACAATGGAGTTGATTTTGTCTCGGAGCAGCGTTTGTCTAAACAACAGCGATTGGAAAAAAAACCAATCAGCTTCACTGAAGAAGATGCTAGCCATGTCCAATTCCTGCATAATGATCCTCTAATCGTAACCATCCAACTCGCCAACCGGAGGGTTAGCAGGACACTGGTGGATAATGGAAGTTCTGTGAACCTACTATTCAAGTCCACATTAGAAAAAAATGGGATTGTCCGTAACCGAGCTGAAAGCAACCTCCATGATGCTGTATGGGTTTTCCGGTGAGGGATCCGCTGCTATCGGAACAATCGAGTTAGTGATAACCTTGGGTGAAGGACCACGAACTGTTTCCAGGCTTCTCGAATTTGTGGTCGTCGATTGTCCGACCGTGTACAATGCAATCTTAGGTCGACCTACGTTAATGGCGTTCGAAGCCATAACATCTGTCCACCACCTTGTGATCAAGTTCCCCTCATCTGCGGGAATATGTACTGTCTGAGGCGATCAGCTTGCTGCCAGGGAATGCTACAGCATTTCCATGAAGGGAAAATCATAACCTGGGCAGCAAACGATGGCCATACAGAACGAAGGCGAAGAATCCTAGGAAGTAAGGACTACTCCTGGAATGGAAGAACCTCAGCAGGCCAGTGGCAGGGATCCTATCCCGAGTGACAATATCGATCCGTGAGTAGGCAAAGATTGATTTGAGCTTCGAGCTATTGAAGAGCTTGAAGAAGTAAACATCGATCCCAAAAATGCTTCGAGAGTCATTAAGCTCAGGAAAAATCTTGGTGATGAGAGGAAGGCAGAGCTGATAAATTTTTTACAAGGGAATCTAGATGTTTTCGCTTGGTCTCATGAAGGCATGGTAGGGATAAGCCCGAGTGTGATCGTGCATACCCTGAACTTGGATAAAAGCGTGCCTGCAAAATCCCAAAAACAGAGACGTCTGGGTACAACCCGAGCTGAGGCCCTGGAAGAAGAAGAAGCTCAGCTATTAAAATGCGGGTTTATTCGCAAGGATAAATATCTGATCTGGGTCGGATTTCCTATCCTGGTCCCAAAGCCAAATGGAAAGTGGCAAACCTGCATCGATTTCTCCGACCAAAACAAAGCTTGTCCCAAGGATTACTTCCCATTGCCAAGAATTGATCAGTTGGTGGATGCCACTGTAGGGCACGAGCTCATGTCCTTCATGGATGCATATTCTGGGTATAACCAGATCGTGATGAACCCTGCGGACCAGGAGCATACTAGCTTTATGACTCCAACGAATGTTTACTGTTATAAAGTTATGCCCTTCGGGCTGAAGAACGCAGGGGCAACCTACCAGCGATTGGTCAACATAATGTTCCCTGATCAGATCGGGAAAAATATGGAAGCATATGTTGATGATATGTTGATCAAATCTAAGACTACCAATATCCATGTTCTCGATCTAAAGGAATGTTTTGAGATCTTAAGGAGATATAACATGAGGTTGAATCCCCATAAGTGTACTTTCAGAGTGGCATCAGGAAAGTTTCTTGGATTCATAGGCAACACAAGGAGGATAGAGGCGAACCCAGACAAAATTAGATCTTTATTAGAAATGCCTTCGCCCAGGTCGCATAAAGATGTTCAGAGTTTGACTGGAAGAGTGGCAGCCCTTAATCGGTTCATTTCTAAGTCCATTGACAAGTGTTTGCCATTCTATAATCTGCTCCGAGGAAATAAGAAGTTTGAATGGACTGAGGAGTGCGAACAGGCATTTCTCAATCTAAAAACACATTTGGTCGAGCCACCAGTATTGTCTAAACCGGTGGCGGGGGAGCCTCTTTTCCTTTATTTGGCTGTTACGAAAAATGCTGCCAGTGTCGTGCTGGTCCAGGAAGAGGACCAGGTTCAAAAACTGGTATATTATATAAGCAAAAGACTTATCAGAGCTGAATCACGGTATCCCTTAATGGAAAAGATGGTGTTCTGCCTTATTCTGGCCTCCAGAAAGCTTAGACCATACTTCCAATCCCATTCAATCCACGTCATGACCGACCAACCTTTAAGGCAGGTATTGCAGAAACCTGAAGCATCGGGACATCTCTTAAAATGGGCAATCGAACTCAGCCAGTTCAAAATACAGTACATACCACGGACTACGATCAAAAGTCAAGCCCTGGCTGATTTCATGGCCGAGTGCACCGAGTTTCAGGAGGAGCTGTTGAGAGAACTGGTACAGGCGTTCTGGAGAATATTTGTGGACAATTCGTCTAACGAAAACGGGTCCAGAGCTGGGATCATTTTGATCTCTCTAGAAAGGCATCGAATCCACTCCGCGCTACGGTTCGGGTTAGAGGCATCCAACAACGAAGCCGAATATGAAGCTTTATTGGACGGGAGTAGAGTGGCAAAGGAGCTGAAGGCCAGGGTCGTCCAGTGCTATAGCGATTCCCAGCTCGTGGTAAACCAAGTGTTAGGGGAATACCAAGCGCGAGGGGCCAAGATGGCGAATTACCTAGCCAAAGTGAAGAAAGAGCTATCATAATTTGAGTATGGCCTCGTTGAGCAGATCCCTCGCGAGTAGGACGCCAACGCTGATGCTTTGGCGAGACTCACTACCTCCAAAGAAGCCGAGACTCTGAGCATAGTATCGGTGGAATTCTTGGAAAGCCCAAGTGTGGCAGGAAGCATGATGGAGGTCGAGATGATCGACACTAGGCCGACCTGGATGACCCCCATAATAGAGTACCTTACAACAGGGAAGTTTCCTCATGAATGAAAAGACGCGAGGAGGATACTCTATTAAGCTCCAAGGTATACAATCGTAGATGGAGCATTGTACCGACGTGGCCACTCCTTGCCTCTTCTACGATGTGTTTTAGCAGAGGAGGCCAAAACTATTTTGCAGGAGGTGCATGAAGGCATATGTGGAAATCATGTTGGGGGGAAAAACTTGGCCTTAAAAATATTAAGGCAGGGATATTATTGCCCTACTTTATCAAAGGATTCCATCTCCTATGTCTGAAAGTGCGACAAATGCCAGCGGTTCGCCACAGTCACCCGAGCTCCACCAGTCGAGTTGAAAATGATCTCATCCCCATGGCCATTCGCGATATGGGAAATTGATTTAATAGGAGCTGTGCCCACGGGAAAAGGAGGAGTTCACTATGCGGTGGTAGCCGTTGATTATTTCACGAAGTGGGCAGAATCTGAGCACCTGGAAACAATCACCTCAAAAAGAGTCCTCGACTTTGTAGTCAAGAGTATTGTGTGCTAATTCAGACTGCCCAAGAAGATTGTATCGGATAATGGAGCTCAGTTTGATAGCAATCTCTTCACCGAGTTCTGTGAAAGGCACGGCATAATTAAAAATTTCTCTTCGGCTGCCTACCCGTAAGCCAATGGGCAGGTCAAGACCGTGAAAAAGACCCTCAAAGCAAGCCTTAAGAAAAGGTTAGACGAGGCCAAGGTATTCTGGCCTGAGCAGCTCCCGCGGGTACTATGGGCGTACCGGACCTCCCACCGAACTTCTACGGGGCACACCCCTTTCTCCCTGACTTTCGGAAGTGAGGTCGTCTTTCCTGTCGAAACAAAGATAACCACGCATAGACTCCAGACCTTCAACCAGGAGCGGAATGATGAATTGCTCAGCACATCTCTCGACCTAATTGATGAAAAACGAGAGAATTCGCAGCTACAGCTTGAGCATTACCAGCAAAAAATCACTCGTTATTTTAATTCCAAGGTCAGGAGGCGTATCTTTGGTTTGGACGACCTGGTACTCCGAAGGGTCTTTTTGGCAAGCAAGGACCCCAAAGACGGCACCTTAGTTCTGATATGGGAAGGGCCCTATCAAATAGTGGAGGTCGTACATGAGGGGACCTTTAAATTAGCTCGACTTAATGGAGAAACGGTCCCACAGACCTGGAATGCTATGCACCTAAAGAAGTATTATCAATGATGATACCATTCGTCTATGTAAGGCTTAGTTATAAAAGTCGTTTGATTAAGAAATAAAAGAATCATTGTGTATTTCTTGTCTTTTGTATACTTTCGTTTATGTATTAGTTCGTGTAATAGCGTTTTTCCAAAGAAACCAAGAAAGTTCACTTTCTGATTACATGGGGGGCATACAACCCGAGAAGGATTAAAACTTGGAAGCTAGCAAAAATTGATTAACCGAGGTTTTCTTTCGGGAAAACGCGAGAAGTCAATAAATTTAGCACGAACTAAGTTCTAAATCATTAAAAATCCTAGATATAACCAGGTACAAAACTATCCTGGATACAACCAGGCCCAAAACTCAGAAGTTAGTAAAATTGATCAACCAATGCTTTTTGCAAAAAACACAAGGTGTCAATAAACCTAGCACGAACTAAGTTTTAGACCATTTAAAAATACTGGATATGACCAGGTCCACGACTTAGAAGTTAGCAAAATTGAAGATCCGATGGCTTCCTTAGTAGCTCGGGATAACAGTAAAACCTAACAAGAACTTAGTTTGGAATATTCAAAATACCGGATATAACTGGGTCCAAGGACTGATACTTAACAGGTAGGATATAAATCAAACATTAATTTTGGTTATAACCGAAATTAAAATATCTATCCCGGTCTAAAAGTCATTTCCTATGATTTTGAATGTACAAGTCATAAACATAAGAAAAAACAAGGAAAAGGCAGGTGGATAAAAAAGTAGATATTCCAATTATAAATAAATTGTCTTGAGGAAAATAACCTCGCACCGGACCAAAATGGCAAGTGTTTACAAAATATATATATAAAAATATATAAGGTGAATAAAGACAAAATAAAATTACGATCCTACAGGGCGCTCTGAGGACGTCACCTCCTCAATCACCCTCAGGTCCTTCGGATTGGATTTGTAAAAATGCTCCACCGTATGGTTAGCCGTCTCATAGAGAGTCCCCCGAAAGGTGTCCGGGATCTTCTCTAGGTCCTGGGCATTGACCGGAATGCGTATGGTGGCAGCAGGGAGATAGGCGCTGGGGGATCAGCTTGTGCTGCCTGATCCTGAGTAGAGGCAAGTGGAAACCGAGGTGGAGGCGGAGGCATACCTCTTTTCTCCTGAGCAGCGGCAACCGGAGCTGTCGAGCTCTGGCCTTTCCCCTTAGTTGAGGATTTGGAGGTTGTCCCTGCAGCAAGAGGCACCTTCTTTACTGTAAGTCGGGGCTTCTTTACCAGTGGCCCCGAGCTAGATTTTCCCTCCTGAAAAATCGTGCGGATATCAGGAACCCCTGGTTGTGCCATCTCCTCGCCTGAAAAAGAGTGGGAAGGACATTAATATGCATACAAAATTATTAGTTTACATAAAATGTCTATCCACGTATACGATATAACAAAAAGTCTTATCCTCTGAGCTAGAGGAGGAGTCCATTGCCATGACCTCCGGCCTCGGAACCGCTATAGGAGAGGGGGAGCTTAAGTCTACAACTTCTTGGATTAGGGAAGGTGCAGGCTCAGGTTTTATCTCGGGGCTGGACTCCTCTATGTATTGCCTAAGTCCAGGGGCAAGGATACCCTGGAGCAAGGAGGGCCACGACCTAAGGTTGGTCCCATACTCTTCAAAAAGGGCTGACCTAAAGGAAAGGGTATTGTCTACAACTACAGTGCCTTTAGGATAGCCCATGTCGTGGCGTAATACTAAATGATCCACGCACTGAAGCAGGGTTATGTTATAGTCGGGATCATTGGGGTGACGATGGACGAGCTAGTTTGGGCTAAACCTGATTAATCTAAGGTCGGCGATAACCCTATCTAAGTCCCTATAGGGGTATGGGTTACCTTGGATGGAGGGGCTGGCTGCTGCCCTTGATGAAGCACGCTCTACATCAGGGTCCTGAGCAGCCTCGGGAGCTTGCCTCTTCCGCACGAGAGGTACCTCATCTTCTTCTTGCTCCTTGCCTTCATCGGCATCAGCACCCCCTTCGGGGATTGGCGGGAGCTCACAGACTACTGGTAAGTTATCCCATGTTCTTCTCAAGGCCAGAGTCTGGCCTTCAATAATTAACTTACATGCCAACATCATGTCATCGGACACGAGCTGGCGGTAATCCTTCTCACTAGGCGGAAGCCTCGATAGAGTATCATACTAACCCCCGAGGGTCACAGATTTGGCCGTCCTCGCAAAAATGGCTGCATGAAAATACTACTCAGTATACAAACGAGAAATAAATCTAGATACAAAGGGAATAATTTCACGAGCTAAGAAAGATAAGAAAACTTACGAGGACGATTGAAGTAGTGATGTTCATAGTTGCGAAACCCATTCGACATAAAGAATTGATCTTTGTAGTCGTTGGGGTGACTGGGCAGCTCAATGACTGCGGGCGAATTTGGGAATTGGGTCAAGTAATAAAACCCATCACATCGCCCTCGTTGATCCGAGCTGGCCTTGAGGCAGAAAAAGTAGAGAATATCTGCTGTGGTGGGGACCTCACACTCATGCTTCAGGAAAAGGTACTTCAACCCCGCCAGCAGCTGATACGAGTTCGGGGGGAGCTGAAACGGTGCCAACTTCACGTAGTTGAGGAAGTCGGAAAAATATTGATCAAGGGGAAGAAAGGCCCCTGCCTTTAAGTGCTCATCACTTCTGTTATGCCCCAAATTTCCTAATAAGGTTTAGGACCTTGATTAGGAGGCCGGGAAGACCATAATTGATTTATTATGATATTTAATGATTATATGCATGTTTATGTGAATTATATTATTATATGATGATAAATGCATGCATATGGGTCCACATTTAATTATAAGGGCATTTTGGTAATTTGGCCCGTTGAGGGCGTAATTGTGTATTTTCATGCATGTGGGTGAATTATAAATAATACCACATTATATGTGGATTGGTTCGAGCCATTCGGCATGAAACGATCATGGAATGCAAGTTTTCGGTCTAGTCATAACAGGATTAAGTTCGGGGCTCGGAGTGAGTCTCGGGATAATTTGGTGATTAGAACGTTGCCGGGAATTAAAGGATAACGGGATATGAATTATTGGTATTTGAGAATATCGAGAATAGCAGGAATTGGAGGGTGTTAATTATAATTAACAAGATAGATGTGAATGGACAGTTTTACCCTTGGGAGTCTTTAGAAGCCTTTATTTGACCTAGGGGCAAAATGGTCTTTTCACCCCTAAGATATATATCAGCCCTTTATGTTTAGAAAGCTATAGAAAATATAAGAAAACAGAGCATTATCATCCTCATCTCTCCCTCCCGTACATGTTCTTATCTCCTTCTTCCTTTTGATTTTGAGAGCCAATTTAAGGATCCAAGCTAGGAGAGCAAGGCTTGAGGGCTTAGGGCCTTGGTTCAATCATTGAAGGGGATCCAAATCCAACTTGAAGTAAGATTTCATCCATGAACTTAAGCTTTACTCTGTTTTTCAAGTAAGTTTTCAGTTAAGAATTTGAGGTGTTAGTTGTGAGAATTCATAGAAGTTTTTGTGTAAGATTGCTTGGGTTTTGATGAGGGTGTGTTGTAGATGAAGTTTAGGGGTTGAATTGGATGTTTGGGTGATGTTTGGGATTGATTTGGATGCTTGGTTTTCAATGGGGATCGCAAGGGAGAAGACCAGAAAAGTTTATGGTCTGCTGATGGCGCCCCAGCCTCAGCGCCATTCCTGGCGCCCCAACGCTAGGCAGGGCTGGTTCTGGGCTTCTCTGACGTTGGGGAAGCACCTCAGCGCCACTAGGCAGTGCCCTAGCGCTAGTGAATTTTCCAACAAGCCTATTTTAGGGCTCGGGGTGATTTTTAAGGTTCAGGGGTTGGTTCCTTTACCCTTTTTGAGTTGATTGGGAGTCCCGAGAGTGCGGGATGGATCCCGGAAGTGAGGTTTTAGATTGTAAACCTTTTTATGATTTATCTTATTGATGGGATTCCATATTTGGTTATGACTAGGTGACCGCTAAAGGATCAAAGGATTGATCGTTCTCAAGGGTTGTTCTTTTACTAATTCTTGCTCGAATCCGAGGTAAGAAAACTGCACCCTGTGTAATGATTGTTGTTGAGGCATGTTGGTTGATAAATGTGGACATTGATTGCATCTTAAATGCTAGCGGATATTGTTTACTTGTCTATGGTACTGACCAGTCAGGGATACTGACCTAAGAGTCAGAAATGGCATAAGCGTCCTGAACGCAGGGCCGAATGAAGATTAGATCTAATCGATATCAGCGTTGAATGACTCTAAGGCATTAACGCTGGACCAACCCTAAGGTCGATGAATCTTATAAGCATTTGGCTAGTCTAGGACTAGTTACTCAGAGCCAGGGCCTAAGGCCTAGGTGACTGCTTGTCACATGGCTAGGGAACAGTGTTCCATAGTTATGACTCTAGGGTCATGAGGAAGGTTATGTTGATGACTAGTCATCATGCACCTATCCTGTTTAATCTAGTGAAAGGTTCACTTATCTATAAAGCCCCGGTGACCCTATCGTCACATGGCTATTGGGAATAAACCCACCTTGGTGACTATTACAACTGTCATTCTTCTATTTGGGGCTAAAAGCCCTGGATGATTATTATGATCATTATGATCATTTGTTGATGTGTTGTACTCAACATTACGTGAACTCATTTGCCTACTTGATTAGGGCTATATCTGCTAGGTGTATGCCTTATGATTTGATGACATGTTATTACTGTTCATGAGCATATTAAGTTTTCTTATTGGGCTTTGGCTCACGGGTGCTATGTGGTGCAGGTAAAGGCAAAAGAAAGCTGGACAATCCTTGAGTTGGAGAGCTTAGGTGACGATGTGTACATATGCAGCTGCTCGACCACCACGACCGAGGTTTGAAGGGGAACTAGGGTTAAACCCTATTTTGCCGCTTAGATCGACTGGTTGTAAATATTTTCTTGTAATAGACCTTTAAATTATATTTTTGGGATCCCAATGTATATAATAAACGTTCTAATGAAACATTATATCTTAACCAAAATTTTAATCCCTAAACCGCTAATCAAACTTAGTTACACATTTTCGGCCAAATGACTCGATTAGCGAGTTTAGCATTATTTACAAGGCACATTGTAACGGTCCCTGGAGTTGGGGCATTACAACTTCAGGCCGAAAAGTTGTCCTGGAGTGGCGCACAACTCCATTCCCCTTCATATGGAGGTCGAGCAATGAGGACGTCAGTCCCGACCTCAATGTTGTGGGACAACATTATCTTGTTGACCCTTCCTTAGATCATGTTCTTGGAGATAATTCTCTCTGTCTCGAAGAATGCGTCAGGTCCGACCACGACCTCCTCCTCCACCACGAGGCTAAACTGAGGGATAGGGGATTCGGAGGCGACCTCTTTTCCCTTGTTAGCTCGTTAAGATGATGAGCCGGCTACACTCTTCTTGGGTACGCTTTTCTTGGGCACCATTAGATCGCCTGCCAAACAAGAACGATGGAACACTTAGTAGGCGACCTAGAATTTTTATAAAGGCAAGAAAGCACGAAGGAAGGCTGAGGTTTTTAATGCACGAACTGAGGTAATCTCGGCCCGCGGTGTGATGCCACGCACTACCTACGCTACGCACCTAGGTTTTCCAACAGAACCTTGGCATTTAGGGATCCATGTGTCAGAAAATCCGACCACTATTGTCCTTGGGGGGGCAGTTCACAGAAAAGCCACAAAGGAAAGTGTGTTCCCTAAGCAACCAAATTTTTGAACCCTAACTTATCATCTTCTACGCACCAAATGGGTGTTTCCTAAAAACTACCCAGAAAATATCCTATGCCATAAGGGTCGCAACATTAGGAGAAATTCAAAACCTTTATATAATCCTAAGGTTGGAACTTGTGTGCCAGAAAAACAAGAAGGCACCCTAATATCGTCTACGATGAAGCATAAAGAAATATGGCAAGAAAAATGCAAAAATCTATAAAGAAAAAAAACCATGAGGAATGTTGTGACTTACAGTAAGATCGTCGATGCAAGAGATGTACTTCGAACAATTTGGAAAACTCACTTCTGAGCAGCTGAACGGTCGGGTCTTCGGAAGATTCTGGGCACAGGGGGTTTTTGAAAGCTTTTCTTTTCTCTGGAAAGGAAGAGGGTATGAAAACACAGAAGAAAGAAGATGAGGAAAATTTTCGAATGAAAGGTGGTGAATTTGGAAATTACTCTGTCCCTTTTTATAGGTAAAAGGCATAAAACAACATGGACCGTCCGATCAAACTAGTACAAGATCTGAGGATAGTGTTTCGAAAGACGAAACGGCGACAAAAAGTGGACTAGACCATTAATGCAATCCTCAAAACCCGAACAGACGCCAATCATGGCGTTCCACGTGTCCAATACTCAAGTAATGGGCAAACCTGGATAATCATGGCAGAAGTTCAAAAGTCCCCGCCATGTAAGTCAGAAAATGACGTCATAGAACACGAGCAGGGACTTAGGGGGCAAATGTACGTCCTAAAATTCAGCACGAGTCTTTTAGCCAACTCGGATACAGCTGGCTAGCCAAGAACTGTAATAGATGATCCACAAATCCATATTTCCTCTGTAAAGGCAACACGATTCCCTAGGTCTATAGCACGAGCTGGAACACTTATGAAGCATAGCATCCGAGACACGAGCTGACGCTACACTCAGCTTGGGGTAAGCTAGAGATCTGCCATTTCCCTGGATCTTTATAAACCTGGATACGTTATATAGACGTGCGTGGACAGACATTACATGTCCACAAATACCTGAAATTCCGGACACGTAATATAATCGTGCATGATCAGACATCACATGTCCAATTATCCCTGATGACCCATGATCAGTTTTACCTAATGATTAGACCATACCTTAATATAAATTGTAATATTTATCATTAGTATGAGACATGTCACACGAGGGATTTTGATTCATGTGATGACCCCAATGCCTATCCAGGGATTTTCTCTATAAATACTAAGACCTTGGATAGGGAGGAGAGGAGGTTGTTTTCTCTGTAATGCAAAAACTCTGTCAAAAATTAGAGAGAGATAAACAGTAATAATATAGACTTGTGGACTAGGGGATTTTAACCTCCGAACCACGTAAAAAGGGACGAGTGTTCTTGATATTTTGTTTCTAGTGTTTTTAAGTATCATTTTCTTATTACGGTTTACCATTAAGCACTAATCGATCCCAGCTATTTTCGTAATTCACTGTCAGTGAAAAACCGTGTCAACACTTATTGATATGCTTTGCTTGCTTGATACCTTATATGCCCCCAAAGTGACTGAGAACCTTAAGATCCTCGGTCACTTGCCTTGACCAAGACCTATTCGAACATTATTGTCCGGAATAAATACTTATAGAAATGATAATAGAGCAAAACAACACACGTAATGAGAAATACTTGTAATAAATACAATGATTGGCAAGAATAACTGGCTGGGCACAATTCCTTTTATTTCTCGTAATAAATGGACAATCGTGTCAGTACGAGTGATCAAAAATTTGATCATACACTTATAAGCGATCAGTCATATGATTGACTAACCCTTGTTCATAAACTTGTAAAAAGTGAAATTAATACAAGCCAATTATTTAGAGAGAACTGTTTATTGATAATACTTGCGCAGGTGTTCTCCATTCCAATAGCGAGGAACAAGATCTCCATTTAGGCGAGCAAGTTTATAAGTGCCTGGATTTAGGACTTCTTCGATTTGGGATGGCCATTCCCAGTTAGGTCCAAGCACTCCACCAACTTGATCGCGGGTGTTGAGGAAAACTCTTCTAAGTACCAAATCTCCCACATTAAACTTTATTTCGCGTACTTTAGAGTTGTAATACCGAGCGACCTTTTGTTGGTAAGCTGCTACTCGGAGTTGAGATTGCTCGCGCCTTTCATCGACCAAATCCAAAGATTCCATCAGTAACTGACTATTAACGTCTTGATAGTATGCCAACCTTCGGTGCAATGGCGGATCTAATTAAACAGGCAACATAGCCTCATACCCATAGGCCAAGGAAAATGGAGTAAGGCATGTTGTTGTTCAGTGGGATGTTCTATACGACCAAAGGACTTTAGTAATTGTTCTGTCCATGCCCCCTTCGCTTTTTTTCTTCAGAGTATCCTTCAGTGTCTTGTTGACAGCTTCAACCTATCCGTTTTCCTATGGATGAGCTACTGAAGAAAAACTCTTGATAATCCCATTCCTTTCACAAAAATCAGTGAACAGATCACTATCGAACTATGTGCCATTATCTAAAATAATCTTCCTTGGCAGCCCATAGCGACACACAATGTTCTTGACCACAAAATCGAGAACTTTCTTGGTCGTTATTGCTGCAAGTGGTTCAGTTTTTGCCCACTTCGTGAAATAGTCAACAGCAACCACAACATACTTGACGTTGCCTTTTCCCGTGGGCAAAGACCCAATCAAGTCTATTCCCCACACTGCGAATGGACACGGGCTTTGCATCTGTTTTAGCTCATTAGGGGTTGCTCGTGGTATCTTGGAAAATCTTTGGCACTTGTCGCACTTTCGAACAAAATCCGCAGAGTCTTCATTCATTTTTGGCCAGAAGTATCCTTGCCTTAAAATTGTTTTTTGATAAACTCCGCCCCCAGCATGATCTCCGCAAAAACCTTCGTGGACTTTCCGCATTAATTCTTTAGCCTTTTCTTTTGAAACACACCTTAGGAGTGGCATTGAGTACCCCCTTCTGTATAAAACTTCGTCGACCAGGATAAACCGAGCTGACTTCCTCTGGAGGGCTTTTGCTTTGTTTCTGTCCGACGGTAATATTCCACGTTCTAAGTACTCAATGAAAGGTGCCATCCATGTGTCTGCTGCTTGAATTACCAGGGAGGTTTCTTCTTTTAAGGCTTTCGATCTATCTTTGTCGAGCAGCCTTCTTTTCTGTTGTACTAGTGGAAATTTTTTATCTATGTTCAAGACATGGCTGATAATTGCTGAGTCAATCCCAACCATGTCTTTGTGCGACCAGGCAAAGACCTCCGAGTTCTTCTTCAAAAATTCCACCAGTTTTTGTTTTATTGTTGTCTCTAAGTTTTTACCAACTTTCACAACCCTGGTCAGATCTGACTCATCGAGTTGGACCTCCTCGAGGTCCTTGACTGGTCCTACATCTTCCTCAAAATCCCCAAAGCGAGGATCTAAATCCTTATCCTTACTTTGGGCAACACCCTATTTGGTGACGTGCTCACCTCATGGGGCTAGGTGCCATACCGAGGTCACGGCTCACAGGTCGACTAGAATTAGCCTTCCAATCATAGCATTATATGCAGAAGGACAATCAACTACTATAAAAGTAGTGAGTAATGTCTTGTTCGCAGGTGCAACTCCTACTGTGACCGGAAGCCTGATTGACCCTGTTGGCGCGAGCCCTTCGCCAGAAAAACCATAAATGGTTTGGTTGCATGGCTCCAAGTCCTTCACGAAAAACTTCATCATTTCCAGTGAAGACTTGTACAAAACATTTACTAAGCTCCCCGTGTCCACTAACACCCGCTTAACCATCATATTGGCGATTTGGACATCCACGACCAGAGGATCCGAATGGGGGAACCGAACATGCTGAGCATCAAGCTCAGAGAAAATTATCAGTTCTTCCTCTGTTCGATCTTTTTTGGGAGTTTGCTCCTCCACATTTAGCATTTCAATGTCTTGGTCGTGGCGTAAGGTTCGGGCATATCGCTCCCTTGCCTTCCCACTATCTCCTGCTAGGTGTGGTCCGCCACAAATGGTTAGCAACGTACCCGCCACAGGAGTTGGCTGTAAAGGGGGCGAGCGTTGGCGTACAGGTGCCTACTCGTTGCCTCCTTAAGCCTCTCACTGAGAACCTCCAGTGGCTCATACGTATCTTCTCAGGTGTCCTTGTCTGATAAGGAACTCAATTTCATCTTTCAGCTGGTTGCACTCATTAGTATCATGACCATAGTTGTTGTGAAAACGACAGAACTTGGTTGTATCTCTCTTGGAGATATCTTTCCTTATCGGAGTTGGTCACTTGTAAGGGACATTGATGTTGGTCGCCTGGTACACCTCCGCTCTGCTTTCGACTAGGGCCGTGTAATTGGTGAATCTTGGCTCGTATCTGTTACCCTTAGGGCGCTTATTCTCGGACGTCGATGGCTCGTTGTTTGCCCTTTTGTCCACCATTTTTCCCGTTGTTTTGGTTATTGTCGTTGGGTTTATCTGACCCATTGGCAGCTTTGGTGGGATCTTCCTTTGGTCCTTTGTCTCCTGCAGGCGTCTTCCCTTCGTTAGCAATCGCCTCTTCGAGCTTGATGTACCGGTCTGCTCGATCCAAGAATTCTTGGGTACTCTTCACCCCATTCTTCCTTAAACTATTCTAGAGGGGTGAGTGATGCCGCACTCCAGCAGTAAGTGCCATCATTTTCCCCTCATCGCCAACTGTCTTAGCTCCAGCTGCCGCTCGCATAAAATGTTGGACATATTCCTTTAAGGATTCTCCCTCATTCTGGCGTATCTCGACCAGTTGGTTGGCTTCAGTCGGATGTACTCGACCAGCGTAGAGTTGCCCGTAGAACTCATTTACGAACATCTCCCATGACACTATGCTAGCAGGAGGGAATTTGAAGAACCATTCCTGAGCAGTATCCGACAAGGTGGCCGGAAAGATTCTATAGCGAGCATCATCCGACACCTTCTGGATGTCCATCTGTATCTCGAATTTATTCACATTAGATACTGGGTCCCCATATCCATCGAAGTTGGGCAATACTGGCATCTTAAATTTACTTGGGGTTTCTGCCATTGCTATTCTTTGTATGAATGGAGTGCCTCTTCTTCGATCATACTCGATGTGGGATGTTTGGTTCCCCACCAGCTGTTGTACGGCCTGATTCAGTGCATCGATATGGGCATGTACTGCGTCTGGTATTGTTGGGGCTATCGGTGCTGGAGGAGCGTACTCATCATGCCTTTCTCGCCTATTGTTGAGCACATACCTCAAGTCATCATTGTAATGCCCCAAATTTCCTAATAAGGTTTAGGACCTTGATTAGGAGGCCGAGAAGGCTATAATTGATTTATTATATTATTAAATGATTATATGCATGTTTATGTGAATTATATTATTATATGATGATAAATGCATGCATATGGGTCCATTTTTAATTATAAGGGCATTTTGGTAATTTGGCTCATTGAGGGCGTAATTGTGTATTTTCATGCATGTGGGTGAATTAAAAATAAGACCACATTATATGTGGATTTGTTCGTGCCATTTGGCATGAGACGATCTTTGAATGCAAGTTATCGGTCTGGTCATAACGGGTTTAATTTCGGGGCTCGGGGTGGTCTTGGGGTGATTTGAGGATTAGAACATTACCGGGAATTAAAGGGTAATGGGATATGAATTATTAGCATTTGAGAATATTGAGAATAATGGGCATTGGAGGGTGTTAATTATAATTAACGAGATAGTCGGGAAAGGTCGGTTTTTCCCTTTGAGGGTTTTGGGAGAGTTTTTAACCTTAGGGCATAGTGGTCATTTGAGCCAAAATCTGTGATTTAGTCACCTTTTCCCTCAACTGAAGGTATCCTTAGAAAACAGAGCCTCTTCCTCTTTCTTCTCACGATCATCATCCTTCTTCTTCTTCCTTTTTTTTTTAAACTCCCTTTGAGGATCCAAGCTAGGAGAGCAAGGCTTGAGGGCTTAGGACCTTGGTTCAACCATTGAAGAGGATCTAATTCAAGCTTGAGGTAAGAAATTCAGCCATGAAAATCTTTGGTTTATACCCTGTTTTTCTATTAATTTTAGCTAAGAATTTTGAAGTGGATAGTTGGGGATTCAATGAGGTATTTGAGAAAGTTTGCTTGGGTTTTGATGAGTTTGAGGTATGGATGAAGTTTTGGGGTTAAATTATAGGTTTGGATGATGTTTGGGGTTGGTTTTGAAGCTTGGTTTTCAGGGGAAATTGCAGGGGAGAATACCAGAGTTTTTCTGGTCTGTTAGTGGCGCCCCAGCGCTAGGTAGAGCAGGATTGGGGGTTCTCTCTGTCTTGGGCAGCGCCCCAGCACTACCAAGCAGCGCCCCAGTGCTAGTTCACTTTCCAGCAAACCTATTTTTAGGGTTTGGGATGACTTTGGGGGCTCAGGGGATGGTTCCACGACCCTGTTCAGGTGGTTTGGGAGTCCTGAGAGCACGGGATTGGTCCCGGGAGTGAGGTTTTAGATTATAAACCTTTTTATGATTTATTTTATTGATGGGATTCCATATTTGGTTATGACTAGGTGACTGCTAAAGGATCAAAGGATCGATCGTTCTCAAGGGTCGTTCATTTGTTATTTCTCACTCGAACCAGAGGTAAGAAAACTGTTATATTATTTTATAATATAATGTAATATTATATTATAATGTTTTAGATTAAATAAATGTAACAAAGAGTGTGACATATTGTAACATATAATAGAGAGTTACAATATTCAAATATATGAGATATATCCAAATAATGTAATATATTTGGTGTTACAAATTTGTAACTTCCAAATATTACCATTTATTGTGTAAATTTGTTGTTACACAATATTGAGATGAATTTCATAAAGCCATATGTGAAATGGCTGTTAGAGATATGATTTTAACCATAATAATGTGTTTTGGGAGTTACAAAATCATTTGGGAGGGTTTGGAACCGTTTGGAAAAACAGCACATTTTTTGTGCTGAAATTGGTCGGTGGCCGCGGCCTGTGGGACAGAGACTAGTGGCTGCGGCCACTAATGTCTCTGGCCGTGGCCACAGGCCAAAAACTGACCAATTTTTCAATTTTTTCAATCTTTGTTGAACGGCTCAAAAAACTCAAATAACTCCCAAATCTCTTTTTTAATTCCATATTAGTCCAATTAAATGTTGGTAACAACCATAGGAGTTGGTGGAATTTGAAATTCAAAAGGTGTCTATAAACTCTATAAATAGGAGCCTATAGCTCACTTGTAAGACAGAACATTTCTATCCATTAGAGTACTTGGCTAGAAACACTTTGAGGCTTGATAATTCCATAAAACATTTCCAATATCTCTGAGAGATCCCTTAGTGCGTGAGTTATGGGGAAATAAGCTTTTGGACAAAGGTTTTTTTTTTTATTGAAATATGGACAAAGGTTTTAAACCTTGTTCAAGTTGGTGATCCCCAATACTCTTCACTTAGGTTGTGTAAGTGAGAGTTTTCTTTGTTTTGTTCTTACAATTTCCTCTATTGCTTTTATTCTCATTCATCTTGTTTTATTTACTTGTAATTTTGTTTAGAGTTGTAATCATCTTTTCTTTTGTTCCAAACACTTTTACTTTATTTGTAATCTTTTGCTTAGAGTTGTATTTTTCACTATTCCATTCTTCTTCTATTTTGTTTATTTGTACTTTCAGTTATAGAGTTGTAGCCTTATTTAATCAATCTATATTTGTTTGTAATATTATTGCATAGAGTTGTAATATTCTGAGGCAATATATATTTTCTTAACAAAAACTGCACCCAGTATGTGATGCACAAGAAACATGTGATTAGGACATGCCATGAATGTTGAATATGAGATTGATCAAAGCTTGAGTCTCTATGTTTGTGCATGATCATAATTATGCTAACAATTGTTAAGTAAGCATGCTGAATGCCCTACATTCGGATATTTGACATGTGATATATGCCTGGTAGCATTGTTTACGTGTGTATGTGGCACTGACTTACTAGTCAGAATCGGCAATGGTGTCAGAATTGGTTGTGAAGCTATGACTCACTAGTCAAGTTCGACAGCGGTACTGAGCACTGGTCGTGTGCTATTGACCTATGAGTCAAGAGCGGCATAAACGTCATGAATGCAGAGCCGATAAAAGATTAGATCTAATCGACATCTACATTGCATGACTCATCATGAGCATTAATTCCGGACTGACCCCAAGTTCAATGAAAAACTATAAACGCTTGTCTAGTCTATGACTAGTTACTCAGAGCCAGGGCCAGAAGGCCCGGGTGACCATATCATCACATGGCTAAGGGTACGGAACCCACACTAGTGACTGGTTCATCAATCACTCATCTAAGGGTGTAGATCCCATGTTAGTGACTTGTTTATTAGTCACTCATCTAAAGGTGCAGATCCCATGTTAGTGACTTGCTCATCAGTCATTCATCTAAGGGTGCAGATCCAATGTTAGTGACTTTGATTAGGGCTATAAGCCCAACATAGTTATCAGAACCACCAGTGTTAAATCACTCATCTGATTAGGATTGACTTGATAGTCATCCACTCAAGAGGGCAGGATTCCTTATCCTGGATACCCCATAATTATTTGAACTTATTTGCATGCGTGATTAAGGCTGTTATTGCTAGGCATGCACTTTATGATTTGATGACATGTTATTATTGTTCACGAGCATATTGAATTTTCTTGCTGGGCTTCGGCTCACGGGTGCTATGTGGTGCAGTTAAAGGTAAAAGAAAGCTGGACCATCCTTGAGTTGGAGAGCTTAGGTGACGATGTGTACATATGCAGCTGCTCGACCGCCCCGGCCGAGGGTTGAAAGAGGAACTAAGGTTAAACCCTATTTTTCCGCTTAGATCGGTTGGTTGTAAATATTTTCTTGTAATTAATCTTTAAATTATATTTTTTGGATCCCAATGTATACAGTAAACGTTTTAGTGAAACGTTATATCTTAACCAAAAATTTTACTCCTAAACCGCTAATCATACTTAGTTACACGATTATGGCCAAATGACTCGATTAGCGAGTTTAGCACTGTTTAAAATGCACACCGTAACAGTCCCTGGAGTTTAGGGTGTTACAGTCATCTCTACGCCTTTGCTCGCTAGCACCCAACCGATCAAAGACGTTAGGTTGCCTAGGCTGCCTCCCAGCGTTCTGGCTCGCAGGCCTATTTTCTCTTGGTGGGGGATTCCGTTCTCTACCCCTCTCTCCTTGTCTTCGACCAGCATTTCCTCTGCTGGAATCAGCCTCATTGTAGTCGTGTTCATCTCTAAAATGCGACCGGTTATGTCGCGACCTGCTGATCGTGCTGTCACCTCCTCTTGTTGGCATGTCCCGAGCGTCAGGGAGTAGCCTGCGCTGGTCGGTGGGTCCCCAGACATTATTATGTCGTGGGGGGCGCGTGACCGCAGAGCCTGACTCAACTTGTCTTCTGCTAATAGAAAGACGATGTCCCCTGTTCAGTGGGTTCAGTTCCTCAGTAGTTTGGCGTCTAGGGCTTCGGGGAGGCTGTTTGGCCCTATTTTGCTTTTGATGTTAGGGACTATCTCAACCAGAAAGAGAAGGTGGTTGTTGCTCAGGATTTTGAAATGGAATATCCTGTTGAGCCACAGGAGGTTGTTCTGGCCTCTGACGGCTTGCCGGCTGAGGTGGAGGACTTGGGTCTAGGCCATTTTGTGGTGGTGCACTTGGTGGCTGATCCGGTTGAGAAGTTGGCGCAGGTTGTCCTCGGGCCAACTGAATGGCTGCTTCCAGGGCGGCAGTGGCATCTCTCTGTCGGCGGTCCATGTCAGCCTGCCGCTCATTCAATTCTTGACGTTGATGGTCAATTTCTCTTTGTTGCAATGCCATTGTCTCAGCCACACTCTCTTGATTAACCCTCAGATTGGCTAACTCCTCCTGCAACACACTCAGTGTTGTCATCAAGGTCTCAGAATCCATCTCCTCCTCTTCGAAATTCAACTGTGGTTCATCTTCAGCCACATTTGGTGGAGGAGGTTGCGTGGATGCAGCACCAAAAGTTTGTCCCGTCTTTCTGGATGTTTTCGCCATTTGATTTTTCTGGAAGTCTTGAGTTCAACTCTCAATGAAAGTACTAAAATGTTGACCCTCGAATTGGCCAACGACACAAAGTCAGATAAACAATATAAAGTAAGATGAAAAATGAAAAGAACTCCAGACAAAAAGATAAACGACACAAACAATTTATAGTGGTTCGGCCACAATAGAATGGTAACAACCTACGTCCACTTAGTGTTCTTATTGAAGTAATATTCCAAGAACCATGATCAATGAACTAGGGTTCACGAGTTTCACTTAATCTCAGATAAATACAATTATAATGGATAACAACACTCTTTTTCTCTCTTAGAATCTCTTAGCTTAAGCGTTCTCAAGCCAAATGTTCGAATGACAAAAAGTCTCCTCTCTTGAGCATTTTGATTCTTATTTATAAGCTCAATGAGGTTTACATAGGCCAATGGGTCTTAATTACATTTAATACATGCGTATCTAAACAATAATGAAAATTATAATTAACACATAATTACAAAATTGCATATTTGAAGGAAATAACTGAATATATGCGACCAGACTGGTCATCCATGATTACTTGATAAGCCAATGATCCTGGTCGAGGGTCGAGGGGGATATATTCACTTAAAACTGCCACATGTTTCCCACATGTAGATCAATCATGTCACTTCAGGTAGTCCATTATTGGGTAAACACCTCTTTATGCGTCTAATCCCACATCTCAATTCAAATATATAATATTTGTTTATATATCAAATGTGTATCCAACACGCAGAGAAATTTCTTGTTTTAACA
Source organism: Humulus lupulus (assembly GCF_963169125.1). Taxonomy (NCBI): domain Eukaryota; kingdom Viridiplantae; phylum Streptophyta; class Magnoliopsida; order Rosales; family Cannabaceae; genus Humulus; species Humulus lupulus. The sequence goes on from NC_084802.1 coordinate 209,139,039, forward strand.
TACTACTTGGAGACGTTATTAGCTGACTTTTGCAATTGACCAAGTACAAAAAGCATTTAATATGGTTAATGACCTTGGATGCCGTGGGTGATCCTCTCCTTCATAAAATGCTCATGCCTTTCTTGCCTATCGACTTTGAAAAAGGCATAATTACATCCTGCTACATTTTAAAATATACACAAATTTAACTCTTACTTCCAAAAACTACTGGGCCAGGTTGATTGGAGTAACTTGTAGACTTTTGAAGACCCAAAAACATTTTTAAAATTGGTTAGATTTTTAATATATTTTGGCTCTAAAAGATTCTTGCCTAGGTAGCTTTTTAAAGAAGAGCTTCTTACACAAGTTAAAAGTAAGAAACACAAACCAAAAAGAACTAAGTAGAGCTACAAATGATGGATGCAGAACCCGGTCTGGCTTTTTTTTGGGCCCAAATATAAATCGAGCTAGGCCATGCAGACCTATATTTATAGTTCACCCTATAAAATGTATATAAACACTGTAATCTTAGTGGTTAATCTCTCAATTATTCGGGAGGAGGTAAGAGATTCATGGCAAATGTGGGCTTGATCTTGTCTCACTCTCACTCTGACGCAGCAGCTGCTGCCACTCTCTCTCTCTCTCTCTCTCACTCTCAGTCTCACCGTCTCATTACAACTACGTACAATTTCAGATGGCCAGGCCAGCTAGTATTTTGTCTCTTTACCCAACAAATTTACCAAAAAAGACCATCCAAACAACGTTTGTAGTTGTACAAAAGAGAGAAAAGTTGATCAAATTAATATAAAGATGATAATTCATTCCATTTAGTGGTATAGCCTACCATGACCATCTTTGCTCTTTTAGGCGGGGGTGTTGCAAATTTGAAGCCCCCACCGTCGAAAGCTCATATCATGTGTACCAGATATATACAATGAACAGTGCTTGTCAAAATTCTATTGGCCAAACAAAAGAAGACTATCCTTCTGATTAGCATTCCACCATGACCAATGGGACAAAGCCTTTCCACTATAAAGTTTTCGTACAAATTGATTCAAACTCATTTCTATATATTAGAAAGTAATCACTACTTCAAGAGATAAAAACTTTCTTCTTAGTCTCTCTTTAGAACTCAATTTCATCAGTGCACTGATATTAGTGGAGTAGAGAATGGGAGGACAGTAATTACATTTGATTAAAGCTGCAAGTACGATCCTCTTGATTATCTTTTACTTTATTTCACTCACTCAAGATTATGTGTTTGAATTTTAAGCTGTCAACTAATTCTGCTTTTTTTTTTCTTCATAAAAAAATGTTTGAAAAAAACCACTATGGCTAGTTCAAGTTTGATCTCATTTCATATTATATAATTATATAGTAAAGCTTTATCACCATCTGTGGAAATGGAGTGGATATGTAGATTTCCACAAAAGAGCTTGCTTTAGAAATTGTCCAATCTTTCTGTTTGATGAGAGAGAGAAGTTTTAATCTACTCTTTTCTTTTACAGTCAAAGAAACAAGCTTTGAGATTAGAACTTAGAAGAAGAAAGTTGGCGATCAAATATGGGATCTTTGGAACAAATTGAAGGTGGTGGAGGGGATTCAATGGAAGCGATTCTCTATGTCAATGGAGTTCGAAAAGTTTTGCCTGATGGGTTGGCTCACTTCACTCTTCTTGAGTACCTCAGAGGTACCATTATATTATCTTATTCCTTTTTGCTTGATTGCTCAGAAAGGGTGTTGGGAAAGATATGTACTTTATGTTTTTTTTTTTCCTTTTCCTTGTGTAATCTGGTTGTGGGTCAGGCTTATTTTTTTATTCTTTAGGTTTATTTTGATCATTATTTTTTTGGTTGTGGTGATAAAGATATGTGTTTGACGGGGACAAAGCTTGGCTGTGGTGAAGGTGGTTGTGGAGCTTGTACTGTTATGGTTTCCTATTATAATGAAAAGTTGAAGAAATGTCTGTAAGTCTTCCTCTTTTTCTCCACACACCACAAGCTTTTCATACTTAAAAAATAGGTTGTAATGGAGATATATAGAGCATTGTCAAATATGCACTAAATAATATTGTCTAAAAAATTACAAGATAAATTATTGTATCAAGTTAAGTCCTTTTATGTGCTAAACTGTTTGTTCGTTTTATGCTGTGATAACACAATAACATATGAGTTGTCACTCTTAATTTACTTTCTTAAGTCATAATATAAACTAAAAATGTATTATATGAAAAAAAAAAACAACAGGCACTATGCTGTCAATGCTTGCTTGGCTCCTTTGTACTCAGTGGAAGGAATGCATGTCATCACAGTGGAAGGAGTAGGAAACCACAAGAGTGGTCTGCACCCCATTCAAGTAACATTGCCTTCTTCTGTACTGTTTTATTTTTAATTTATTTTATGTTCTTTCTAATTGTTTATTAAGTACTTGCTTCTGAATTAGTTCTTGATTATTATGATTATTTGTTACTATGGATTTCATTATTTGTATTCAGAATTAATGCAGATTTTCTGTTGAAAAACTGTGTTAACAGTTCAACATGGTGATTTTCACTGAATAATTACTTTTGATTTGGAAGAATATGTTAGTCTAATCATTAATATTTTTAGATCAATAACTTTTTGATACAGTTTTAAATACTAAAACAGTAGGATATAAACAAATTTACCTTTTTAAGGATAAGAATTTCACCACTCTAAATATTATAACTCAAAATAAGCTAGCCACTCAAAGGAATCTACTAAAAAGATAAGACCCTTTGATAAAAAAATAAAAAAAACTTAAAGAAAAGGCTTAATTTTGATATTCTAATGAAAAATATATATTTTGAAACTAGAAAATAATCAGATTCATTGCATTTAATTAACTAAGAGGCTTGTTGAATAATTAAGTGGGCTGCTCAAGTGTGAGCTTTTAGGCTTTAATTACTTGTTCGATCATTAAACCAAATTGGATTGATTCATCTTCAAGTGAAGTGAATTCGAGAGTTGGGTTGGTCACTTGCATACTGTATATTTGTGAGTTTCATGGATATCTTATTCTATGCTTTGTTGTGCAGGAATCAGTAGCACGATCTCATGGCTCACAGTGTGGGTTCTGTACCCCTGGCTTTATCATGTCTATGTATGCATTGCTAAGGTCAAGTAAAACAGCACCTACAGAGGAGCAGATTGAAGAGTGCCTTGCAGGAAATTTGTGTAGATGCACAGGTTACAGACCAATTGTTGACGCATTTCGAGTCTTTGCTAAGACGGATGACATGTTATATACAGATATATCTTCTTCTCTAAGTCATCCTGAAGAAAGTGACTTCATTTGCCCTTCTACAGGAAAGCCTTGCTCATGTAGATCAAAACTTAAAAGAGCTGAACAAGGGACTGCTTGTTGTGCTGGGAGGTTTGAACCTATATCGTTTAATGAAACTGATGGAAGCACTTATAATGACAAAGAATTGATTTTTCCTCCTGAATTTTTGTTGAGGAAATCAAAGTCTTTGACTTTAAGTGGATTTGGTGGTGAGCTTAAGTGGTTTCGACCCTTAACACTTGAACATTTGCTGGATTTGAAAGCAAAGTTTCCAGATGCTAAGATATTGGTTGGTAATACTGAAGTGGGAATTGAGATGAGATTGAAAAGAATCCAATATCAGACATTGATTTGTGTTACACATGTACCTGAACTCAACACATTGAATGTAACAGACAGTGGTATAGAGATTGGTGCAGCAGTAAGACTATCTGAACTCATGAAAGTTTTCAGAAAGGTCATAGCAAAGCGTGCTGCTCATGAAACCTCATCTTGTAAGGCCTTTGTTGAACAGTTGAAATGGTTTGGAGGGACACAGATAAAAAATGTTGCATCTGTTGGTGGGAACATATGCACTGCAAGCCCAATATCAGACTTGAACCCTTTGTGGATGGTGTCTAGAGCAGTGTTTCAAATCATTGATTGTGAAGGAAACATAAGAACAACTCCTGCAAAAAGCTTTTTTCTTGGTTATCGTAAGGTTGATCTAGCAATGAATGAAATTTTGGCGTCAGTATTCTTACCATGGACTAGGCCTTCTGAGTTTGTTAAAGAGTTTAAGCAGGCTCATCGAAGGGAGGATGACATTGCAATTGTAAATGCTGGATTTCGTGTTTATTTCAAGGACAATGGTGAAAATCGGGTTGTTTCAGATGCATCTATTGTTTATGGTGGAGTAGCTCCACTCTCTCATTCTGCAAAAACAACACAAGAATATCTCAAGGGAAAGATTTGGAACCAGGAGCTACTTCAGGATGCTTTAAAAGTCTTACAAAAGGATGTTTTAATCAAGGATGATGCCCCTGGTGGCATGGTGGAGTTTAGAAAATCACTAACTCTTAGCTTTTTTTTCAAATTTTTTCTATGGATTTCTCATCAATTGGATGCAGCACAATGTGTCGTTACAAATAGTTTTCCATTGTCTCATCTATCCGCTGTTGAATCATCTCCTCGGCCAACTGTTATAGGAAGTCAAGACTATGAGATTAGAAAACATGGAACAGCTGTGGGTGCTCCCGAAGTTCATCTGTCATCTAGACTCCAGGTATGTATTTGGGTCAAAGTTGCATTGTTTTTAAGCTCCTTGATGACGTTTATTTACATATGAACTTTAACCAGGTTACTGGGGAGGCTCAATATGCTGATGACACTCCATTACCTACTAATGGTTTGCATGCTGCTTTAGTACTTAGCAGAAAACCTCATGCTCGGATACTTTCAATAGATGATTCAGGAGCAAAATCTTCACCTGGGTTTGTAGGGATATACTTTGCAAACAATGTTCCAGGTGATAATAAGATTGGACCGATTATTCATGATGAGGAACTATTTGCTTCAGAATTTGTCACTTGTGTTGGTCAGGTATGATTAGCTTTCAAATAATATGGATTCTTCAATTTCTGCTCATATGGAAAACCAACAAAAATGTAATTTTCTGTTTTTCCTTGATTGTCATACTTGAAAGGATGGCTGCTTGTGTTTAACAAGCAAAATGCAAAATGGGCATACTTTCATGAAATGCCATGCAAGCATTTTCTAATATATTTTATTCTAGCTCCTTCTGATACTAATGATGGGCTTTGTTCATTTACTACAGACTATAGGAGTTGTTGTTGCTGATACGCATGAAAATGCTAAGTTAGCAGCAAGAAGGGTTCATGTTGAGTATGCAGAACTTCCAGCAATCTTATCAATACAAGATGCAATCAATGCTAAAAGTTTCCATCCTAATACAGAGAGGTGGATGAAGAAAGGGGATGTTGATCTCTGTTTCCAATCAGGGGAATGTGATAAGGTTATAGAGGGGGATGTTCATGTTGGAGGACAGGAACATTTCTACTTAGAGGCCAATAGCACTGTGATATGGACAATAGATGGTGGTAATGAAGTTCATATGGTTTCATCAACACAAGTATGTGATATCCAATTTACTATAGAAATTTACTGGAATTATTTGTCAATGTTGAGCTAATTTAATTACATAGACATCTCTGCAATGTACTTAGTAAATATGCTCTGCCAACCTTTGCTTATTAAGGACTGGTTTGCACAGTTAAAGTAAAGGGCTAGTTTACTGTGAAAGATTTTATTAGCAAGGGAAGGGTGTTGTGGTTGTCGACGTCATGGTCTTTATGCTAGTTTTCCTTAAGCTCAGTTTAAACTGAAGATTCACATTGTAATATATCAACTTATCACTGTACAGGCCCCACACCTGCATCAGAAATACGTTTCCAATGTTCTTGGCCTTCCACTATCAAATGTCGTTTGTAAAACCAAGCGTATTGGTGGTGGTTTCGGTGGGAAGGAGACAAGATCTGCTTTCATTGCTGCTGTGGCTGCTGTCCCTTCATATCTGTTGAATCTCCCAGTTAAAATAACATTAGACCGTGATACAGACATGATGGTATCTGGGCAACGACATAGCTTTCTTGCAAAATACAAGGCAAGGTTCATTCATTCATGTTTTCACTATCAATTCATAATCATTTTTCTTTTCCTCTTGTTCAAAGTAAAAAACTATTTTAAGATTGGTGAGTGAGTGAGGCATGGTCTTTCTATAAACTTGTTGTGCAACATGGTTTGCTTTGAACTACTTTTCCACTAGTTATTTAGTTTTTTCTTGTATCTATTTTGACTCAGGTTGGATTTACAAATGATGGGAAAGTTCTGGCTTTGGATCTTGAAATCTATAACAATGCTGGAAATACATTAGACTTATCTCTTGCTGTGCTTGAGCGTGCTATGTTCCACTCTGATAATGTTTATGATATACCGAATATAAGGATTATGGGAAGGGTGTGCTTCACTAATATCACTAGCAACACCGCCTTTCGAGGATTTGGTGGTCCTCAGGGAATGATAATAACTGAGAACTGGATTCAAAGAATGGCTGTGGAGCTCAGAAAAAGCCCTGAGGAAATAAGGGTAAGTTATGGCTATGTACTACTTACTTCTAGACCAAAGCTCGTTTTCCTACGCAGTTTAGTTTATTAGCACAATATCTCTGTTGTGCCATTGATCTTATAGCTTTGATATTTATTTTTTTATAGGAAATCAATTTTCAAGGTGAAGGGTCAGTTTTACATTATGGCCAAAAGATAGAAAACAGTACTTTGTCCCAGGTGTGGAATGAGCTAAAGTTATCTTCTCTATTTTCGGATGCTCGCAATGAAGTTGATCAATTTAATAATCGAAACCGGTGGAAGAAGCGTGGTATCTCCATGATACCCACAAAATTTGGCATATCTTTTACTTTAAAGCTTATGAACCAGGTAGGATTGAGTGTCATTATCATTCTAAAGGTTCAAGTAGATAAATAATATCAATATTATTGTTTGGATTTTGGACTTAGTAGCTAAAAATAAAGAATGAATCATGGTTTTGGTTATAATTGATAATTATGCAAAGATACAATCTATAGAACTCAAAAATAGATAGCAAAAGGATGAATAGAGAAAAAGAGAGGTTAGAGTATGTTGCAAAAAGAAGAGCAAAATGTTCTTGGTTTACAAACTAATTAGCCAAGCTTTTATATTATAAAGGCAAAAGATAGTAAAATAGCATTAATTATAAAAATACTAAAATACCCTCAATTTATAACTCTAACAATAATGAGGGTGAGATATGTGGTTGATTTTTTTTTTATCCGTATAAAGAAAAAGAAATGATACAAAACTGAATTGAAAATCTGGCTCTCATTGAAGAATAGAGCAAGATTACATGTCTATTTATACACCAAGAGAGGCTGTCAAACTAACAAAATAGACAAGTAACCAACAGTAACCATCACTAACAGTCTCAACTAACTAACTGATACAGTTTAATAATCTGTAATTCTTAAACTGCAAGACTGATTTCAGATTATTGATTTTTATGCTCTTTTAATGACTGAAGGCAGGTGCTCTTGTTCATGTCTACACTGATGGATCAGTTTTAGTTACTCATGGGGGTGTTGAAATGGGGCAAGGTTTACACACTAAAGTTGCTCAGATTGCTGCCTCCGCCTTCAATATCCCTCTCAGTTCTGTCTTCATATCAGAAACAAGTACTGACAAGGTAATGGGCAATAATACATTGTTAAAATTTTTGCATTTTCCTTGAAACGGTTTTTAGTATGTTTCTCTCATAAGTTGTGATGTTTCTGTTGTCTAGATTTGATATTGTGTTTCGTGTTTTCTCTCTAATAAGGTTCCGAATTCATCGCCCACGGCAGCTTCTGCGAGTTCGGATATGTATGGAGCTGCAGTTTTGGATGCCTGTGAGAAAATTAAGGCACGTATGGAGCCCATAGCTTCACAACATAATTTCAGCTCTTTTGCTGAGGTACTGTTGGCTATTGCCTTCTTGTTATTTTGTATATATCAGTTAAAGAATGTTACACTTTGTGTTTGTCTACTTAGTGAATCTAATATGATGACAATTATAACACTTTGTGATGTGTTATAATCCTCAGCTTGTCATTGCGTGCTATGCTGCTCGGATTGACCTTTGTGCTCATGGATTTTACATTACACCAGACATTGACTTTGACTGGGAGACTTGTAAGGGTAACCCATTCAGGTACTTCACATATGGGGCAGCATTCTCAGAGGTTGAAATTGACACACTGACTGGAGATTTTCACACTAGAGTGGCTAACATTATTCTGGACCTTGGGTATTCTCTCAACCCAGCCATTGATGTTGGGCAGGTATGTAGTGTGTCTGCCTTATCCTTAAACATGTTATCATCATTCATTTTCTTGCACTTTGTTTGACTTTTGATCTTTTTGGAATTATATTTCACCTTCTTGATTATTGTCAAGGTATCTCCTTAAATAATTGAAGTGTACATCATTACTTGAATAATGCAGATTGAAGGAGCTTTCATGCAAGGTTTGGGCTGGGTGGCTTTAGAAGAACTGAAATGGGGAGATCCAGCTCATAAGTGGATACCACAGGGCTACCTATACACATGTGGCCCTGGGAGTTACAAAATCCCTTCTCTAAATGATGTCCCCCTCAAATTCAATGTTTCACTCTTGAAGGTATGCTTGTTATACAGTAAAAACCAGTGTGTCCCAGCTCCACCTTAACCTTACCCCTTATGCATATATTGAGTAAACATTCACCAAACTAAATAACGTAAGAGCATTCTAAAAGATAGAAAATAAAAGAACAAACAGACTATTGGGAATCCCATGACTACAAATCTTCACATTGGTATGATATCGTCCACTTTGGAGGACCAAGACTCTCGTGGCTTTGCATTTAGACTCTACCCAAAAGGCCTCGTACGTCGTACCCTTTTTCTTCTCCACTTCTATAATCTCTCTGTGGGACTTTGTTTGTACTCCCAACACCAACAGAATAACACCATAAGTTTTTACTGATCAAGTTGTTTTCTTTTCATTTAAATTTAAAAGAAGTTGCATTCTGACTCTGTGTAGTGTATTGTCTTGTTTATGTGTTCTATAGGGACATCCAAATGTAAAAGCAGTCCACTCATCCAAAGCTGTTGGAGAGCCCCCATTCTTTCTGGCATCAGCAGTGTTCTTTGCAATCAAAGACGCCATTGCAGCTGCAAGAGCAGAAGTTGGGAAGAGTGGCTGGTTCCCTCTTGATAATCCAGCTACACCAGAAAGAATCCGAATGGCTTGTTTAGATGAATTCACAGAACCTTTCATTGGTTCCGAGTTCAGGCCTAAACTTAGCATCTAAATTTAGTAGCATCTTCGCATTATGCAATGCATTGTTGTGCAGATTCCTGCCTTTTAACAATGCTAGCTCTTGAGAAAAAGTTGGTTAGTAAAGCATGCCCATATTAGCATGTCAGACATACTACCACCATTAAATAAAATCTCTAGAGTTTGATGCAATATATTCTAACATGATTTTCCTCCATGAAAGATCTAGAAAAGGTTTAGGAAGATGGTTGTTTGACTTTGATGAACTTGATTGATTTAGACTTTTTTCTTGGAATGTTGCTGTCAACTGTCAAATAATGCAGTGGAATGAATACGTGAATCAAGCCAAGAATTAAATAAATTAATAAAGAATCATTAGAAGAGGACAAAATAAAATAAAATAAAAAGATTATCAGAAAATAATTTTCCATCCCAAATTTTCAAAAGAATTCCTTTGTTTTCTTGGTGGGTGTTGATACGGGAATTTATCATTATTCAAAGTATTTTGTATAAAAATAATAAATAAAGTTTTTTGTATAACGCATGGAAGGTTCAATTAATTTTATCAGTAATTATTTGTTAAAAATGTGATGTATTCCAACATTATTTTCAAACAAAAATTCAGTGAAATGAATGTGTTATTAGTATTTCCATATGTAAAATATTCATATGTTTGTTACTAAATCGTTGTCAGATTGCACGACTTTTATTTTTCTGAAATTAATTATTAAATAATTTTGAGATGGATGTTTTTATGTATATAATTCATAAAAATAATTAATTCTAGTAATTAAATGATTTTTTTTTTTAAATAAAAACATTTCCAAATGACATATCCAATGGCTTACCAATATTCAATATTATACGTTACAACTTATATATGTAGAACCTAATTATATCACTGAATTAATATGAGATTTTCTTGAAGTGTAAATACCATTTTGAATAATGTATTTTGCAAAAGTTATACATCGGATCTGCGTTTTGCAAATCGGAACAAAATAATAACGGGACAAAATTTTAGTAAAAATATTTTTAAATAGAACCAAAACAGCCCTAAATTAATTATATTATCAAAAATACATTTTAAAATAAAAAATAAATTAAATTGATTTTAAAATATAAAAATAATTAAAAAAATAAAATAAAAACTAATTAAATAAAATATAAAAACTCAACTATATAACAAAAATTAAATCAAATTTATAACTAAACTAAATTATTACAAAACTAAATTGATAAATAAAATAAAGTTAAACTAATTATATAATAATAACAAATCCAAAAATTAAAAACTAAAAGCCCAAACCTAAATGAGTTTTTCTTCTTCATCTTCTTCTTCCTCCATATTCATTGAAGAAGAACAACGGTGGATGCAACATGGAAAGATGAAGTCAGAGTTGGGCGTAGAGGCTCGACGCGACAAAACTGCTCGAAGGGATAGTGGAAGCTCTGCTTGACATTGTCATCGTAGATTCAAGCACACAATGGGCGATGCTATATCTGAAACTTTCAGGGGCATGGAGCTTCGAATCTGAAACTTTCAGGAGCGTGGGGCGCCAGATCTAGATGTTAAAGCACATGGGGTGGAGCTGGGTTAGGCGACAGTTGGTGTTGGGGTCAGATCTAGGTTGGACGGAGCTGGGTTAGGTAGCAACTGGTATTGGGGCAAGACTGGGTTGGGCAACACCAAGCTTCCCTTCCGATCGGTAAGCTTACTGGGTTCTTTATGCGGTGCCAGATGTGACAACATTGGGAGGGCAGATTGGCTTGATTCCCTTCCGATCAGCTTGGCTCTTCAGGTCAACACGGGCTGGGTGGTCGGCGTTGAGGAGCTCTCTGTCATCAGCCGAAACCCAGGGTCGAGTCCCACAGTCGGCATCAAGTGGTTTCAAGTCTGGGTTTGAGATGGAGATCAATGGAGGACAATTCTATGGGTTTGGGATTAAACTTTTCTGTCTAAATCGATGGGTTTCTTTTAGGGTAGAATTGCAGATCTGAGATGGAAATGGATCATTTGATTTTAGCAAGAAGATGATGATGATGATGACGATGATGATGATGACGATGATGATGATGGAGGCTCTTTGAAGAAGAAGATGGAGGCTGATAGATTGGGACTAGAGTTAGGTTTGATTAAGTTTTGATTTCTTTTGGTTTTATTTGTTTATTTTAAATTATGTTTAGTGAATATTAAAGTTGATATATTAGGATTAAGATTTTTAAATTATGTTTTGAATTATTAATTAAATTTGATTATTCTTTTTAGGAATATTGGCGAAGATAATACTCAAATTTCTTCCAAAATTACACTTTAATATATATATATTTTTTTTTTGTAATAATACATAAATCTCTAACTTTAGTGCAACCATTGGTACTCATCGTTAACTGTCTGTTAACATGTGGCACATTTTTATACTCGTAAATTTAGATATTAAAGAGTAACTTTATAAATGATTTGGTAGCCCAACCAAGGCTTCCTCTTCAAGATTCGACCCATTGCTAGATGCGAGATCGGGCACTGCAGCCTTTTCAGACTTTCCTCCCGAGTCTAATGGAAGAAAATCCTTGACTTCTACGTTGCGAACAACACAAAACATCCGGAAATAGACTACTCCCATATCCTACGCTAAAATGGAAATATCCTACTATGAGACCAAAGAGAGAGACTCAACCTGGTGATGCCAATCCTTGACCACGATGATTGAAACGACGCGAAAAATCCAGACCCGGAAAGGAGAAGGATCAGTGGTGGACATTTGGGAAAGTATTATTGCCACAAATATCTCTAAATTCTTTAAATACTTTAAAAATCATTTTAAATTTTAAAAAATCTAAAAGATTATTTGAAACTAATTAATAAAACTAAAATTTACAAATTCAAAACAACCCAAATTAAAATTGAAACTCAAAATCATCTCAAAATTCATATCATTAATTAGTTTTTAATAATATTTTAGATTTTTTAAAATATAAAATAATTTTTATAATATTTAAATAATTTAGTTTAAAATCATCCCAAAATCTATATGTGTCACGTGAATACTTAACGGACAATTAATGGAGAGTACTAACAGTTGCACTAAAATTGTAGATTTAGGTATTACTGCTAAAAAAAAATTGTATTAAAGTGTAACTTTTGAAAAGATTTGGGTATTATCACCGCCAATTATACTAATAAAAATGTGTCATGTGGATACTTGACGGACAGTTAATAGTGAGTATCAACGATTGCACCGAAATTATAGATCTTGGTATTATTACTGCAAAAAAAATTGGGTATTAAAATGTAACTTTTGAAAAAATTTAAGTCTTATTACCACCAATATCCCTTTTTTTATTTTTATAAAACTATTTATGTTAAATTTTTTCTTATTTACAATAATTTTTTAAAAAATATTTTTTTTATAATTTATTAAATTCATGAATTAATAAAACATGATGGCATTTTGCTCATATTTAAATAAAGTTTGACCAAAATTTAGTCAAGGTACTCTTTTGTTTTATTTTGTAAAATATATAGTCCAAATTATCATTTAACAAAACACAAAAAATCTTATTGATAATTTTTTGCAAATCACAAAATCTAAAATGGTATATATATATATATATATATTAATATATATAAATATATTTTTTATCATAATAATTAATAAGCTCTCATACTAGATGGAGTGCTATCAATTATGCGCAGTTGCTTGTTTTATATTTTAATAGTAAAGAACTGGAGCATCATAATATTGTACATAACCTTTAACCAAAAATAAAGTATTCCCCATTTTATTTAACTTAAAATGAACAAATTTATCGAACATTATTATTTAGTACCCATAATTCAGAAAAATAAGTCCCACCACATTATTATATATTGTCTAGTCACTAGTGCCATTTATTTTTAATTATTGTCTCAAAAGCATTGATGACGATGCATTTGGAGCAGAGCTTTTTTTATTAGTGTATTACTATTATAAAGATACTTGATACATGTTTTTCTAATTATATTATTGATACAAAAACAATCAATTATGGTGTTAAAATCTGAAAGTAATGAAGCTTAATTAATAAAAATTACTAGTTTTGGCTCTGTGATTTTTCCAAATATACGAACGATTCATATATTTTGTTAAATAATAATTTGGACTCTGTGTTTTGTAAAAGAAAAATTTACATAAATTACCAAAATTGACATTTATTTCATTTTTACTGTTAGGCGTTTATTTTTATTTTTTTACTGTTTTGCTTTATTTTTGTATTATTTTTATAATTTTAAATTTACAAAAATACTATTTCCTTACTAACACACATTTCCCACATATCCATCACTTTTTTTACATTCTCTTCAAATATATAAGATTCACTATTCCCATTCACCAATATCAATGTTTATTTCACATTTTTTTTATTTATTTTTTTATTATTTACACTCTTTCCACTTATTAATCTACTTTTTTATCATCTCACATATACTATACATGTTTCTACACAATTTCATATCTCTTGTTGTTCACTATTCTTATTCTCAAACTTCCACTTTATTGGTTATTATTATTATTATTATTATTATTATTATTATATGTAGAATGCAATTTAATAAAATAATGTGATATTTTTAAAAAAGACATCTTTCAATAGCTAGCAAGTGAAAATGACAACCTACCTACTTATTTTTCCTACACATTTTAATCATTTTTTCTTTTTATTTTCTTTCACGTTGCTCAATACCTCATACACATTTTAGTTTCTATTCATCTTTTCCATTTATTTTCCAGAGATCAATATAATTCTTTGATCCCATATTCTTCGTAATAGTTACTACAGAGACAAACTCTTGTTCTACCTCTCCATTTGCAAATAAAGCTCTCACTCTCATGTTGTTGCTTTTAAGTTTATGTTGTGTTGTTTTTTAATTGTCTTAATGTTGTTGTTATGCAGATTACTTTTGTGTTGTTTACTAATTTTTTACTTTTTAATATTGTTTTTATTTCAGCATATCAATATCATTTTTATATTATAAAGATATATTTATTTTTAGATGTTTTGTAGTTATTGTTTAGTTGCTTTCAACTTTTAAGTTTGTTTGATTTCTTTTTTAAGATTACAAATAATAAAAAGGATGATCATACGGTTCAAGCAATGATTTTTTTTTTAGATGGGATGAGTAAACATATTGTTGTTGATACAAATTTTTACTCGATTTGAATGGTTCTACAAATTTAAACTAGTCGATTAGAAGTTGTTTAGAAGATTTTGGTGATTCAATTTTCGGGTTTCGTTTTTTACCATTTTTTTTGTTTCAATTTTGCGAATTGAATGTTATTTTTTGGTTGTTGCCTTGAGATCTTACTGTGGTTTTAGGTACTGATGCTTTGGAAAGCTTGATTGCGTGCATCCATGGAGATTTTTTGTTGCTGTGAGGTTCTTTGCCATTGGTGATCAGTGAAGGAGAAACTCTCTATTCACCACCAAACTATTTTTGGGTTTCGATTGCTTACCAATTTTCGTCTGACCAATTTTTCTGAGATTGAATGGTGGTTTTCAATTTTTTGCATGTAGATTTTGTTGTTGTTCTGTCAGATCCAGATTGCCCGCAGCTATGGTGTTTTGATGTTGCTGTGTGATCGGCGTCGTGGGATGCAAGAGAAGGAGGAGCACATTCCGCTTGGGAGATAGTGGTGAGGAACTTCAAGAGCACACCGTATTTATGTAAATAAAAGTTTGGTACCGTATAAAAGTTGTTTTCTCCGTATGATAGTAAAATTGTTATTTTTTATTAGATTTTGGTTGTAACAGAAATTTTCCCATTACAAAATGGATCAAAATAGTACCTTATACCCAATTTTGGTAAAAAAAATATTCATATATAATATTTCATTCTCAGCTACTCGACCATTTTCTCCACTTCTCTGAACTCATCGCATCACTAACTAACGACCCGATAATTGATCTTATAATTAAAATTATTTTGACAAAAATCAGATCTAGGTACTATTTTGATCCATTTGTAAAACATAGAATTTGAATTATTATTTAACAAAACACAGGAGTCGATCGTGTACTCAGAAAAAATATAAGGGTCAAAAATGATATTTTCTCATATTTAGATAATATAGGTTATTATCTTGTACAACACACTCCAAGCAGTTAATTAAAAACCTTTCTGTTCATTTGACAAATGAATTGGAGGGTTTGTCATCATAATGAATTGTTAACCAAATAAGTTACAAAGATTTTTAATAAAATGGAAATTGGCTTATAATTTCAAATCACCAAAATGTAAAGTTTTTAGTAATATCTTGCAAAAAAAGTACTTGTTTAATTTTAGCGATAAATAAGATTACGTGAGAATGACTTATAATCACTATTAATAGCCCATAAACGAACTAGTTTGTTCATAGTTCGAAAAAATTACATATTTTTCAAATAACAAACTTTGTATTTTCATGTTTATATTATATTGCACCATTAATTATTGTCAAAACTTTTTTTATAAATTATATGGTTTATGATAAAATAATAAGAAAAACTAAAAGTTTTATATTTTAAACTAAAACATATTATACATAAAATTTATAAACCAATAGTAAGAATTTTTTATATTGTCTACAACAAAAACCAAATAATAAAGTAAACTATATAGTTTAAAAAAAAAAAAAAAACATGTTAGAAGTCAAACAAAAACAAATATAAATGAACAAAAATATAAACTAATTAGTCAAATTTTCAAAAATTAAATATCCAAAATCACACTGTAATTGTCGGCGTTCAATCCAAAAAGCTAAATGGTGATAGAATGGGTAACAATGGTAGACAAACAAAAAAAGAAAGTAAATAAATAGTTTGTGATCGTGAGTCAAACGTGCGATATAGTCATATAGATATTAATATATTTTGAAAATAATTAACCATGTAATTAATATATGGGAAAGTTACATTAAAAAAATATCATTTATATAATTACACGGTGAAATTAACATTTAACGATTTTATGTTTTTTTTTTCATTTTTACGGAGTACTCTTCTCATTCCGTCGACAAACACGACATCAAATTTGGGAGGTTGTAGATGAGGAAGACCAAAGATAAAGAAAGTCTCGATGCATTGCCGACGAATTGAGAGTTGTTGAAGAAGACAATTAATGGGTTTGTGTGGGAGGAATGATGACTTTTTCTTATTAAAGTGCAAGGGGTTGACTCCATTCCTTATTTTGTTTGGTAGTATGTATATGAATTAAAATTGTGTTTTCTCTTCTCCTAAATTGTACATGAGTTATATATATATAAATATATATATGTTAAAATTTTGTTTTCTCTTCTCCCAAATTGTGCATGAGTTGTATATGTGTAAATATATATATGTCTTTTGTCAATTACAAAAAAAAAATTTACAAACATAAATTTATATATCTATGATGGTCAAGCAAAATGTAATAGATGGTGTTAATTAATAAGCTAACCGCATGATATCAGCCTACTGTAGGTATCTTTTGGAAGTGTGTTGTGTGCTAAGCTAACATTGCTACATTTGTCAAATTAATTTTAACTTCAGCTACTAAGTTTATTAAATTATATTTTACCCTGGTTTGTAACATTTAGTACTTGACATAAACGGAGATGGATAAAAAAGGTTAGACTATTATTGCTAAGTTTAAATAATTATTTTCTTCCTTTGAATATTTTGAGTACATTTGTAATTTTTATTTGTATTTATATATGATTTTTGGTAATCTTTTTTTAGTTAATTGTTAATGACTATTTAGTTTAATTTGAGTATATATATATATTATGTAATTATGTTGAACGTTGGTGTATGTATATATGAACCGGAATAGTAAAGAAGAGAAAGATAAGACTGAGATTAATAGAAAATAATAACTGAGTATATTTTTAATTTATTTTATGTATATGTTTAGTTGTTCTGACGTCTATTTTGGGTTGATTTTTGGTTGAAGATATTTTTGGTTTAATTTTATTTTTATTTTTAGTATACCTTGGTTTTAATGGTAATATTTTTTCAAGTTGTTTTTTTAGTTTATTTTAATATATGTTTAGTTGTTTTGATATATATTTAAGTTTATTATTGATACATTTTTTAATGCAATGAAAAGTTTTTTGAGGTTGTTTTTCTTGTTGTTTTTTAGGTTGATGCAATTAGTGTCTCTAATATTAATATTGTTAATAAAGGAGGTAGAACTTGTGTTATATTAGCTTATTGTAATGTTTAGTTATTTTTTGAAAAATACAGTGTTAATTTTTTTCAATTTTGTTTTTATGTTGTTTTTGGGTAGATGTGGGTTGCACTATGCTCTTGTGAATTGTTGTCGTTTTGCTTTTAAGTTGTTTTTTTTATATTGTATTGCAATGTGTTGCTTTTTTAAAATGTAAGAATGAGTTTTTCCATGTTATTTTTTTGTAGTTGTAATGGGCTACACTGTGTTATTATGAGATTGTTGTCGTGTTCCTTTCTTATTGTTTTTTTAACGTTATGTTTTATGGGTTGATGTCTGGTATAAATCGTTTTTTGGTAATTTTGAAGCATTAAATCATATTTTTAAAAACTTGAGTTTGTAAAAATATAAAAAAAAATGAACAACCGTAAAAATGTAAAAGAAAATTATAAAAAATAGTTATTTATGAAAGAAACCTTAATATATATATATATATAAATATAAATGATAATGATTTTAAAATTCGTAACAAAATAATTGAATGTTATAATATTTATTAATATGGTATATAAAATCAATTTGTTAGAACTAATTGATTTAATATATTAAAGTCAATATTTAATTTATTGACAAAATATTCTAATTAATGGTCAATATTATTTGCTACCTGATTTTGTTGTTACCCGATTTTTCATATCCCAACTGATTGAGAAAATATCTCAATCTGTGGCAGAGACTCTGATGGTAGGTCTCACTCTATAAATATAGAGTACCGGTTTCCAAGCTCACTGCTCATTTTGACTTTCAGTAACTCCATGTAAAAGATTTTGTGAGAGCTTGGAAGCCCGAGTACTCGTTCTAATTATTTTCTTTTTCTATTGTAGATCTAAAGCTAGATCGGGGTTATCAATTGCAATGGCTGGAGGTATACAATATTCGATCATCTATTTGTATATGTTTATTCTATATATTAATTCCGCCTACATGTATAGGATTGTTCATATGCATATATTTCATTTATTCTAACATTTGGTATCAGAGTCATAATTATCTCTGCCTTGTTAATTTTATATGTATATATATATATTTATTTGCTTTATATATGTATTTATATTCATATATATATATTCGGTTTTAGTTTCGGCCGTATATATCCACAAAATTTATATTGTTCATATCTAACATTTTTTTGTTTCTTGGCAATATATCCATAATAATCATCGTCACATATATATATGTATATTTTATTGTCGATTAGTTTATTCTTTTGGTGTATGGTTTTCCTTTATTATTATTATTTTTAATTCCATTAGAAATATATTAAGATTCGTATTTCTTTTGGTTTGTGTATTAAAAACCAGTTTTTCAACCATTGAAACTTATTTTTTGCTCCGTTCATACATATTCATGGCCGAATATATTGTTTTTTTTTATATTGATGATCAATTTTGAGTTGTTTTGAAAGCAATAAAAAGCCACGAATCTCTTTAGACATTGTTTTAGATTCAATGTGGGCAAAAATCTATGAATTTGGACGTGAAAATCGTTGTTTTCCATCGGGTTTTTTTTTCGTTCGGACCCGTTTATGGCCAAATTTTTTTTTGGTGAAATTAAAGCCTTGTTTTTAGTTGTTGTTTATGAAAAATAATGCCATGGATCTCTTTATCTATTAATTTCCGTGTGATCTGGGCTTTGAAACAAGTTTTTTGGTCGTCTGAATGCATTTTTTCGACCGAGTTTTGAACCGGGTCCGTACGACCCACACGTTGAAATCGGGTCGATTTCGACCCGGCTGGGGGAAGAAGACGAGGGAAACGACATGTCGTTTTCCCCCCTACTGCAGAAAAATGACCCGTTGTTTGACGGGTCATACGACAATTCTAAGGGGAAAATCGTTTTCCCCGTGGTAGATTTAAAAAAAATAGAAAAAAATTGAAGAAAATTCCAAAAAATTAAAATTTTGATTTATTTTGTGATTTTATTATTTTCTTGATTTTAATGCTTATTTAGACAATAAATTTCATTTTTAATTCTTTTGCTAATTTAATTAAAACATATAATTTTGGTTTATTATATATATGGAAATTAATTAAAATGTGCAATTACTTGATTTTGGTGTATTTATTGTATGATTATTTTCTTTTATTCATGCAATATTAAATAATTGTGCTATTTTAATAATGTAATTACTTTTTGTTTTACAATTAAGTTTGTGCAATTATTTTATTAATTCACAAAATCAATAAATAATTTTATTGTCTTATTTAGCATGGATATTTTCTGCCAAGCATATATATGGAATTATTGTATTTATTTTCGTACATCTAATTAATTATGCTAATTTGTATGATTATTTTGTTATTATTCATGCAAATTTATTCTAAGTATAATTATCTTTAATTTTATTGTATGATCTTAAATACGTTATATATTCCATTATTGTGCTACATATATTTAGATTATATTCAAATATTAAGATAAGTTGAATAATATTTAGCACATTAATATTCATAATTTATTCATAAAATATTCATAAAACATTTAGGGTGAATAAAATTATGAATAATTTATAAACAATTTTGTGGTTGACATAAGAACGCATGAAACTGAGACACATGCTCAATCTAGAACGGTTTTTAATGATCTTCGGACGACCACTAGGAGCACTAATCTCTGTGATTGCCTATTATGTTATAACGAAATTGTTCTTAGGTCTTCATAGAGCCTCAAACATAATGTCTAGTGAACCATATAATTTTAAATAATTAGGGAGTAACCACAACATCTTTAATTATATATTAATTTGAAAGGATCACATAATAGACATAAATTGTGATTGATTATATAGATAAAATAATTTTACCTCACAGTGATTTTATTATATTTATATAATTAATTAGAATAATATATTAAATTAATTTTCTTAATTTACCCACAGAAGTTATGAAAATTAATTTAATAGTTTTATCATAAAGTTTAATAAAGATAGAAGTATCAAACCTTAATTTATCATAAATAATTCGTTTGAATAATCTATCATCCTTTACATTTAATTTTATTAAATTAAAAATTTAGCCCATAGGCAATTTTTGTTTAATAAAATTTTATTTTTCATGTTATATATTAGTAAAATATGACTTCATTAAGCCTCAATCTTTAAAAATCTAAGTTTGTAATCCTATTCATGCAGCTTCTTCATCCTCCTCTAGTTTCACTGAAATCCTTACCAAAATTCCTGAGCTTAGGGGTGACAATTTCAAAATCTGGAAATAACAAGTTCTTCTTCATTTAGGTTGTGCCGACATGGACTACGCAATAATGAAGGACGAACCTGCTGCAATCACTATGACTAGCACTACTATTGAGATCGCACTATGTGAAAAATGGGAGCGATCCAATCGCCTCAGCATCATGTTCATTATGCCAAGATCCCTCCGGGAATGCGTGGATTGGTGGAGCAACCTGAGAAAGTCAAAGACTTGATCAAACTGATCGATGAGCAGTTCGACACTTCAGACAAACCACTTTACGACAACCTCATCCACCAATTCTCATCCACAAAACTCACTGGTGTCAAAGGAGTTAGAGAACATATTTCAAAGATGAGAGACATTTCTGCTCAACTGAAGAAGCTCGATGTAGTCATTCCTGAAACCTTCCTAGTCCACTACATCCTTAACAATCTTCCACCTCAATATGGGTCTTTCAAAATTTCCTACAACACACATAAGGACAAATGGAGTATCAATGAACTGATAACCATGTGTGCTCAAGAAGAAGCAAGGCTCCTGCAGGAACAAGGTGAAAGTGCTCACATGGCCACCCAAGGCAAGAAACGCAAACCATCCAAGAAGGACAAGGGGAAAAATAAAGTGTCTCCCCAAGGTGAAATAAAGAAGGATTCCATCAAGTGTTTCTTCTGCAAAAAGAAGGGTCGTGTGAAAAAGGAATGCGCCAAGTTCAAGAAATGGATGGACGATAAAGGTAGTCCAATTTCATTCGTATGTTATGAATCTAATATAGCTAATGTTAATATCAACACATGGTGGATTGATTCTGGATCAACAATTCACATTTCAAATTCCTTGTAGGGTTTACAAAACCTAAGGAAGCCAATGGGAAGTGAGCAAAGCATCTTATCCGGAAACAAGATGGGTTCACACGTGGAGGCTATTGGAACGTGCCATTTAATTTTAAGTAGCGATTTTGTTTTAAAGTTAGAAAAGACATTTTATGTATCAAGTTTCTCTAGAAACTTGATTTCCGTTTCAAGACTTGTTCCTTTTGGTTTTTCCTTTACATTTTCAGACAAATCTTTTAATTTATATAATAAATCTGAATGTGTTGGAAATGGTATTTTGTATGATGGTCTTTACTGTAACGCCCTAGTTACCCCAGAACAGTTACGGTGAACTGGAAATTTAACTCGCTACCCGAGTCCTTTGGTTAAAAACGTGCTTCTAGTGTTATTAACAGGATAAGGTGGAAAATCAATCAAAAGGAAATGATATATTTTATTTAACGCTTAAAACTGTTCATGGGCCCATAAAATCATTTACAAGTTATTTACAACTCAAAATGGTCATTACTATTTCAAATTTACAACCCGCCGACCTAAGCGGCAAAAATAGGGTAAGGCATACTCAGTGACTGACAAACTTCCCTGATGGCAATCAATGTCCACATTTAGTAACCAACATGCCTCAACAACAACCACGCATGTCATATACACAGGGTGCAGTTTTCTTACCTCTGGTTCGAGCGAGAAATAGAACAAGAACGACTCCTGAGAACGGTCGAGCTTTTGATTCCTTAGTGGTTACCTAATCATCACCAATTATAACATCCATTAATGAAAATCAACAATGAAAGGGTCCTGACCTAACCCCACTCTCGGGACCTCGAAACATACCCACACGGTGAGTAGATTCGATCCCGGGCCTTAAGGATTGAAACCCAGAGCCAAAAACCCTTAAAAATACTCAAAACGAGATTCTGAAGGAACAGAGTAGCGCTACAATGCTGCTCACTAGCACCCCAGCGCTATTCTCATAACCCCAAACTGCCCAACAGAGCACTGGGTAGCGCTATAGCGCCCCCTGGTGGGCGCTGTAGCGCTACACCCAGCCAGAACCTCCCCTGAAACCTCTTCCTTCGACTCCTTCAATTCCAACTCAATTCCAATGCTTCCAAACCTCATTTTTGGTGCCAAATGAACCCAAAAACCATCCCCATATGCCCTAAGAATCACAACCACAAGAACCCTAGCCAAAAACTCCCAACAAAACCAATCATCCAACCTAGAAATCTCAGCTGAAAACAAAAGCTAAAACAGAGCAAACCAGGAAATTTAATGGCTAGAAACTTACCTCAAGCTCAGATTATGATGCTCTTCAATGGTGGAACACACTCCCAAGCTCTCAAGACTTACTTCCCAAGCTTGAATCCTCAAGTTAGGCTCAAAAATCCAAAGAGAAAATGAAGAAAAACAGGTACGGGAGAAGGCTCTTAAGATGCTCTGTTTTCTCTTCCTTCTACAGCCTTCAATGGCTTAATACTATCCTAGGGGTGAAAAGAACAAAATACATGTACGCCCTAAATATCCGCGCACTATTGGCGAGCTAGAAAAGGGCCTAATTCGATCTGCCACGTGTAAATCGTCCACCCGGAGCTGTTTTGTTACGGGCCTCCATCTGTCCAGCCCGAGCTGATTAGAGAGTTAACTGCTACTCGGAGGCATCGTGTCAGCAGTATGAGTGTCACGAGCTAGCACCACATTAAGCTCATGATGCAGCAGAGATTTGACACCTGAATCCTTGTAAAGTCAACCACGCAATATAAACGTGCATATATCAGACATCACATCTTTGTTTTATTCCTGATTTCTCGGATGAACAGTATAAACGTGCACATTCGGACATCCCGTATCTGATTTGGGCCAAGCGGCCCATTACCCATCCTTACCTATTGATTAGACCACACTTCACTGTAAGGTTTTAGGAATTAATCATCAGTGTCGCAGAGATGACGTGAAGGATAAAGAAATCACGGGATGGCCCCATTGCCAACCCAGATATCTTCTTCCTATAAATACCAAGACCCTGGGTAGTGCAAGGGGTTTGCATATTTTTGTAAAGAAACACTCTGTAAGAAATAGTCAAGAGATATCAATAATATCGACTGGCGGACTAGAGGGATTTTAACCTTCGAACCACCTAAAAAGAAATGAGTGACCATCTTCCCATGCCATTAGTTTCTCAAATCCAGAATATAATTATTTTCATATTACGGTTCACCAATTTGCACTAATCCATCCTATTTATTCGTATAATTACCTGTTGGTGAAGAACTGCGTCAACAGTTTGGTGCTTTCATTAAGAGGATTTAGATTGGTGCTATCACAAAAACCTGATCATGGTGGTTACTCGTTCAAGGCATAGTAACGAGGCGAATCAACATGATGGGCAGGAGACCCACCATGTCGCCATATCCAACGAACCAAACCCTGAGGTCCAGCAGCGATCGGGAAAGCAGCCGATGGGCCAAAACGACACCGGGAGTTCGGCGCCCCGACCGCCAAATCCGAACCCGGATTTCCTGACGGCAATAAAGATGGAGAACATACAGTTAAAGGGTCAGCTATCCAGAGCAAGTAAGCAAATCGAAGAAGTCTTGGCCTAGCTACCCCCTCTTGCAACCAACGTTAACATCGAAAAGATGCAAAGTGGGACTCACAAGTCCCGCAGGGATAATCGGCCCAGACCCATTCGATTAGTCAGAACCTCAACCCCAAGTTCTGCACCCATGTCACACCATAACCAAGAAACTATGTTTGAGGAGTTTCCCAGGACCAATCAGCAATTCAGCCGATCAGTTAGAACCTCGACTCCTAGCTCGATCCCACCGTCGAACGTGCTCAGAAGGGCTCATGGCAGCTCACGAAGGAGATCCGGGGAAGGCTCGCGTAGACAACCTGCTCCAGCCAACCCTTTCATGACGCTGTCAGACTGCAGGGCGCAGAATGCTGGTGATGGTAGAGTAGAACGGGTGTGAGCTAATTTGATCTGCCCAGATGGGAATAGGATTTCTTCGCCAGTTAGGCATCCCCCGTTTCTAATAAGATACCCATCTCCTCCCTGTCCAGTTTGAGACATTTCGACACACGAGAGCAATAGAAGAAATCCTCCTCCCGCCAATCCTTCCCATCGCTCCCGAGCACGTGGGGAGGTCCCGGATCCTCACCCCCAGCAGCGGGCTCCAAGCTTTTCCAACAGGAGCTACTGGACCGAGAGCCACCGAAGTGGCAGGTCCGATGGAGACCTGCGTAATCACTTAAGTTCGGCGCAAAGCCCTCGGGCCACCTCGAGGGCCGACCTTCGAGATCGTCTCAACTCGCAGAGGGGGAGTCCGGCCAGAAATGGAAGTCATGCTCGCCGAGAGGATGGTCCTTCCGAAGTACGTGATAGTGGGAATGTCCCACCTAACCAAGCTTAAGCTTGGAGGGACAATAACCTGCCTAACGCGTACAATGGAACTAGAGCTGTTGAACAGCCCCAGAACAACCAAGGGATTAAGGACCAGGCCCTAGAACGTTTAGCTCAAATGGAGGAGCTAATGAAGAAGCTCTTTTCAGAAAAGGAGAAGGACGAGTATGACTTGGGGGATGAGCTCGAGCTTTTTGCCTCCAACATAGCAGCCACAACGTATCCGCCGGGTTTCCGAATGCCCCATCTATCTAAATTCGATGGAGACGGAGACCTGTCGGATCATTTGGGTATGTTCAATACCCTGATGATGGCCCATAATATCGGTCCCGAGCTGAGGTGTTTGATATTCCCTTCCACCTTGGTCGGACCAGCTAGGCAGTGGTTCAAGCAGTGTAAAAAGCATTCCATCAGCTCATGGAATAATTTTTCTGCCGACTTCAAGAGGGCATTCCGAGCTTCTCAAGCTGCCCGCGTCAAAGCTGACACCCTGGGGAATGTGAAGCAACAGCCCGGGGAGCCTTTGAAAGCTTACCTGAGCAAGTTCGTAAATGTCGCAGCTCAAGCCAGGGACGCGGACGATAGTTCCAAGCTTATGGACTTGAGGACTGGAATCCGCGTTGGAGGCGGGCTATGGAAAGAAATACAGAGAAGAGGTGTCAGCACCGTGGATGAATTTATGAACATGGCCCAGGAATGGATAAACCTGGAGGAGGCGCGAGCATCGGTCGCAGGAACCAGCCAAACCCTTGATGAGCCCGTTGGAGTGGAAACGGATGTCGTAAAAATGACTCAAACCGTTACACAGAATAACCCAGGGGGTGGAGGTAAGAGAAAAGGGAGCGGCGAGGGCGGCCAGCACGGTCCTAAGAAGAACAAGCCCGTGGAAAAGTTTAAGCCAGTCTTCGCGGCTTATACAGAGCTCACAAACACTAGGGAACACATTTTCCTAGCAAATTCTGCCCGCCTCCCCTGGAAAAATCCGGAGCCTTTGAAGCACCAGAAGGCTAAGAGGGACCCTTCCAAGTTCTTTCGATTCCACAACGACATTGGCCATAACACTGACGATTGTAGGCATTTGAAGGATGAGATCGAGACACTCATCAGAGCTGGACCCTTGGCTCAATATGCACAAAACCGGGTTCCTACTAGTCAGCCAGCCCTGAAAGCTCAGGTAAATCAGCCCGGGCCCTGGATAAGTCAGGATTCCCCTCCTCCTGTAATAGGAGGAGAGATATCCACAATCTCCAGAGGCCCCCATTTGGTCGGCACAAGCAGAGGTGCCCAGAAGAGATATGTCAATGAGTTGAAGGCTCATAATGGAGTGGAATTCGTCATGGAGCAGCATCTACCCAAACAGCAACGATTGGAGAGGTAACCAATCATTTTTACCGAGGAGGACGCTAGTCACGTCCAGTTCCCCCATAACAATCCTCTAGTGATAACTGCCCAGCTCGCCAACCGGAGAGTTAGGAGGATACTGGTCAATAATGGGAGTTCGGTGAACCTGCTGTTCCGGTCTACGCTGGAAAAATGGGATTGTCTGTCACCAAGCTGAAGGCCACCTCCATGATGCTGTATGGATTTTCTAGAGAAAGGTCGGCAGCGATAGGAATAATCGAGCTAGTAATAACCTTGGGAGAGGGGCCTCGAACTGTCTCTAAGCTCCTCGAGTTCGTGGTTATCGATTGTCCCACCGCCTACAAAGCTATTCTGGGTCGGCCTACATTGATGGCATTTGAGGCCATAACTTCTATCCGCCATCTCGCAGTCAAGTTCCCCTCCTCTGCGGGGACATGTACGGTTCGAAGTGATCAGCTCGCTGCTAGGGAATGCTATAGCATTTTCATGAAGGGAAAATCAAGACCCAGGCAGCAGACGATGACCATTCAAAGCGGACATGAGGAATCTCAGAAAGTATGACCTATTCCTGAGATAGAAAAACCCCAGGAAGCCAATGGGGAAGGTAACACCTTGAATGATGATATCGACCCCAGGATAGGCAAAGATAGATCCGAGCTCCAGGCCTCGAAAAACTCGAAGAGGTGAACATCGACCCGAAAGACCCCTCGAAGGAGGTGAAGCTCAGGAAAAACATGTGTAATAAGAGGAAGGCGGAGCTGCTGAGATTTCTACAAGAGAATCTAGATGTGTTCGCTTGGTCTCATGAAGACATGATAGGGATCAGCCCAAGTGTCATCATGCACACCCTCAACTTGGACAAAAACGTGCTTGCGAAGTCCTAGAAACAAAGGCGCCTGGGCAAGACCCGAGCTGAGGCCCTAGAAGAGGAAGTAGCTCGACTTTTAAAGTGCGGCTTTATTCGTGAGGCAAAATACCCGATCTGGGTCGCCAATCCTGTTTTGGTCCCGAAGCCCAACGGGAAGTGGCGGACTTGCATCGAAATTTCTGATCTGAATAAAGCCTGCCCCAAAGATTGATTCCCCTTGCCAAGGATTGATCAATTGGTAGATGCCACTGCGGGGCACGAGCTCATGTCCTTTATCGATGCATACTCGGGCTATAACCAAATCGTCATGAATCCTTCGGACCAGGAACACACTAGCTTCATGACCCCAACTAACGTTTATTATTACAAGGCCATGCCCTTCGGGCTGAAGAATGCAGGAGCTACATATCAAAGATTGGTCAACAGGATGTTTGTTAATCAGATTGGGAAAAACATGTAAGTGTACGTTGACGACATGTTAGTCAAGTCAAAAACTGCCAATAACCATGTCCTCGAACTGAAGGAGTGCTTTAAGATTCTAAGACAGTACGGCATGAGGCTGAATCCCCAAAAGTGCACCTTCGAGGTAGCGTTAGGAAAATTTCTGGGTTTCATAGTCAACACCAGAGGAATAGAGGCGAACCCCAATAAAATCAGGTCGCTACTCGAGATGCCATCACCCCGATCGTGAAAAGACGTCCAAATTCTAACAGGAAGGGTGGCAGCCCTTAATCGGTTCATTTCCAAATCAACAAACAAGTGTTTGCCATTCTATAACCTGCTCCGGGGAAATAAAAAATTTGAGTGGATCGATTAGTGTGAGCGTGCTTTCCTCGACCTAAAAGCACATTTAGCTGAGCCGCCCGTGTTATCTAAGCCAACAGTAGGAGAGCCTCTTTTTCTTTACCTAGCTGTAACGGAAGATGTTGCCAGTGTCGTCCTGGTTCGTGAGGAAGACCGGTCTCAGAAGCCGGTCTACTACATTGGCAAGAGGCTTCTTGGAGCCAAGTCTAGATATCCGATGATGGAAAAAATGGCGTTCTGCCTTATCACGGCCTCCAGAAAGCTCAGGCCGTATTTCCAATCCCATTCAATCCACGTCATAACCAATCAACCTTTAAGGCAGCTTTTGCATAAACCTAAGGCATCGGGGCATCTTTTGAAGTGGGCTATCGAGCTCAGCCAATTCGAGATATTGTACGTGCCGCAAACTGCGATCAAAAGCCAAGCTCTGGTTGATTTTGTAGCAGAATGCACGGGATTCCAAGAGGAACCAGTGGAAGTACCGGTACGAGCCTCGTGGAAAGTCTTTGTGAACGGTTCGTCTAACAAGAACGGATCCAGAGCTGGAGTCATTTTGATATCTCTAGAGGGACATCGTTTCCACTACGCGTTGCGGTTCGGATTCGAAGCATCTAACAACGAGGCCGAGTACGAAGTTTTATTGGCTGTGCTAAGGGCGGCTCAGGAGCTGAAGGCCAGCTCCGTCCAGTGCTATAGCGATTCCCAGCTCGTGGTAAATCATATATCAGGAGAATACAAAGCGCGGGGAACCAAGATGGCAGCCTACCTGGCCAAGATAAAAAAGGAGCTGTCCGCATTTGAGCACAACCTAGTTGAATAGATACCTCGGGAGCAGAATGCCAATGCTGACGCCTTAGCAAAGCTTGCCACATCCGGAGAGGCCGAAACCATGGGCCTGGTACTGGTGGAATTCTTGGAAAGGCTAAGCATAGAGGAAACCGAGAGGGAGGTCGAGATGATCGATGCCAGGCCGACCTGGATGACTCCCATAATCGAGTACCTCACAACAGGAAAGTTACCTGAAGGGCAAAACAATGCGAGGAGGATACTTTACCAAGCTCCGAGGTATACAACGGTAGACGGAACGTTGTACCGGCGTGGTCTTTCTTTACCTCTTCTGCAGTGTGTTCTGCCAGGCGAAGCAAAAACTATTATGCAGGAGATGCATGAGGGATTTTGTGGAGACCACGCTTGGGGGCAAAACCTGGCCTTGAAGATATTGAGGCAAGGATATTATTGGCCCACTCTATCGAAGGACTCGATTTCTTATGTCCAAAAGTGAGACAAGTGCTAGCGGTTCACCACGGTCTCCCGAGCCCCTCCAGTCGAGCTGAAGATGATCTCATCCCCGGGGCCGTTTGCGGTCTGAGGAATTGATTTAGTTGGTGCCCTGCCCACGGGAAAAGGAGGAGTTCGCTATGCGGTTGTGGCTATTGACTACTTCACGAAATGGGCAGAAGCGGAGACCCTGGCGATGATTACATCAAAGAGGGTCCTCGACTTTTTGGTTAAGAATATTGTCTGCCGATTCGGGCTGCCAAAGAAAATCGTGTCGGATAATGGAACCCAGTTCGATAGCAACCTCTTCACCGAATTCTTCGAGAGGCACTGCATAATTAAAAGTTTTTCCTCCGTGGCCTACCCCCAGGCTAATGGACAGGTCGAGGTTGTGAACAAGACACTAAAAGCGAGCCTTAAGAAGAGGTTGGATGAAGCCAAGG
This sequence comes from Humulus lupulus, assembly GCF_963169125.1. Taxonomy (NCBI): domain Eukaryota; kingdom Viridiplantae; phylum Streptophyta; class Magnoliopsida; order Rosales; family Cannabaceae; genus Humulus; species Humulus lupulus. The sequence continues at coordinate 209,168,614 of NC_084802.1, forward strand.
GGGTTTGGCCTGAACAACTCCCCCAGATGTTGTGGGCGTACCGGACCTCGCACTGAACTTCGACGGGTCACACTCCTTTCTCCCTGACTTTCAGGAGCGAGGTCGTCCTTCCTGTCAAAGCAAAGATAACCTTGCATAGAGTCCGGGCATTTGACCGAGACCAGAACGAAAAATTGCTCAGCACGTCCCTCGACCTAATTGACGAAAAACGAGAAACCTCGCAACTGCAGCTCGCGCATTGTCAACAAAAGATCACTAGTTATTTCAACTCAAAGGTCAAGAGACGCATCTTTAACTTAGGCGACCTGGTGCTCCAAAGAGTCTTCTTAGCCGGTAAGGATCCCAAGGATGGAGTCTTGGGACCAAGCTGGAAAGGACCCTATCAGATAATAGAGGTTGTGAAGGAAGGGACCCTTAAACTAGCTCGACCTAATGGAGAAGCAGTCCCACGGACATGGAACACTATACACCTAAAGAAACATTATCAATAGTCGTACTTTTGTAAGGCTTAATTATGAAAGCCACCTTGTTTTATTAAAAAATGAGAAGTACTTTTGTATATCGTTGTATGTTTCTGTATGCGGGTAGTGTTAGAAGAGCGTGTTCCAAGTAACCAAGAAAGATCCCTTTCTGTTTACTTGGGGGGCATATATCCTGGATACAACCAAGTCCCGAAACTTAGAAGTTAGTTAAATTGACTAACCAGTGTTCTTCCTAAAGAGCACGAGGTGTCGATAAAACTAACACGAACTAAGTTTTTAAATAAATGTCCTGGATACAACCAGGTCCCGAAACTTAGAAGTTAGTTAAATTGACTAACCAGTGTTTTTCCTAAAGAGCACGAGGTGTCGATAAAACTAACACGAACTAAGTTTTTAAATAAATGTCCTGGATGCAACCAGGTCCCGAAACTTAGAAGTTAGTTAAATTGACTAACCAGTGTTTTTCCTAAAGAGCACGAGGTGTCGATAAAACTAACGTGAACTAAGTTTTTAAATAAATGTCCTGGGTGCAACCAGGTCTCAAAACTTAGAAGTTAGTTAAATTGACTAACCAGTGTTTTTTCTAAAAAGCACGAGGTGTCGATAAAACTAACACGAACTAAGTTTTTAAATAAATGTCCTGGATACAAACAGGTCCCAAAACTTAGAAGTTAGTTAAATTGATTAATTCAGTGTTTTTCCTAAAGAACACAGGGTGTCGATAAAACTAGAGTGCACTAAGTTTTTAAATAAATGTCCTAGAAACAACCAGGTCACGAAGCTTAGAAGTTAGTTAAATTGATTAATTCAGTGTTTTTCCTAAAGAACACGGGGTGTCGATAAAACTAACGCGAACTAAGCTTTTAAAAAAATTAATGTCCTGGACATAACCAGGTCCTAAAACTTAGAAGTTGGTTAAAATTGACTGGCAATGCTTTGTAGTTTCGAAGAAAAAGTCAATAAACTAACGCGAACAAGGTTTTTATCAATCACATCATATTAAAGAAAAATAAGTGATGAAATTCAGGGTAACTGAAATCAATTGTCTCGAGGAGGAAAAACTTCGTGATAAATTATTACAGATAAATAAAAAAAATACAAAAAATACTAGGCCCCCCCAGGCCGCTCCGAGGAGGTCACCCCCTCGGTCTCTTGCTCGCCAGCAGCGGAAGTCTCCCCAGTCTCAGAAGGCGGCTCCTGTTGAAGACGGGCTTTGAACTTCTCAAGGAATGGCTCCTAAACCTCAGGCGCCAAAAAGGAGAAGTCGCCATCCTGGTTGAAGGCCCAGCAATGGTAGAGCATGGCCTCCATGGAGGAGCTGGAAGATGCCTTCTTTGCCACAATGGCGACCTCGGCCTCCAACTGCTTAGCCTTGGCCTCCTCAAGCTCGATCTTCGAGTGGCCAAGGTGACATGTGCGACCTTCTCACTTTCTTTGGCAGTCGTCAGGGCAACCTTGGCACTTTGCTCTTGCTATTGGGCAGACGCGAGAGCAGCCTGAGCAGTCTGGAACTCACCCCTAATCTCGTCAATCCTGGCCTTAGACCGAGCTATGCTGCGGTGTAGAGCCAAAGCCGCCTGCAAAGACATAGATAGTAACGCACGTGCTGGGAAGAAAGCAAAGAAATTTAACTAAGTAAACTCACCGTGAGGGTCATCCCCAGCGAAGACTCCATGACATTCTCGGGGCTCCTCGTCTCGATCTCCCTCAAGTCCCTCGGGGTGGCATTGTAATAATGCTCCACCGTATAGCTCGCGGTCTCATAGACCGTCCCTCGGAAGGCCTCGGGGATTTTCTCCAGGGCCTGGGTGTTAATCGGGATGCGCACGGTGGGAGTGGGAACTAGCGGGGTTCCTGCTGGTGCCTCTTATTCCCGAGTAGGGGCTGGAGGTCGCGGGGGAGGTGGGGGCATGTTCTCTGTGGCTGCAGGGACCTGGCCCCTCCCCTTGGCGGGAGACTTGGAGGTGGCCTCGGCAGGAGGAGTCTTCTTGGTCAGCCGGGGTTTCTTGACCAGTGGCCCGGACAATCCTGAGGGAGGATTCCCCCCCTGGAAGATGGATTGCAGGACGTTGTCTCTGGGCTGTGCCATCTCTTTGCCTGAAACAAAAAGAAAGGAACGTTAGTATACATGTAAGGTTACTTTATTACAAGAAAAATCTAAAGGTGTATTGAAAAGGTCCTACCCTCCGAGCTAGAGGAGGAATCTATTACCACGACCTCCGGCCTCGGAGATTCTATGGGGGAGTCTAAGTTTATTACTTCACGGATGAGAGGGGGCTCTGGGTCTGGATCTGCCTTAAGACTGGACTCCTCTACATATTGCCTAAGCCCTGGAGCGACTACACCCTCCAGAAGGGAGGGCCACGACCTAAGGTTGGTCCCGTACTCCTCAAAGAAGGCCGACCTAAAGGACAGGGTGTTGTCTACTACTACGGTGCCCCTAGGACGGCCCATATCATGGCCCAACACTAGTTGATCTACACACTAGAGTAGGGTTATGTTAAGATCTAGGTCATCTCGATGGCGATGTACGAGTTGGCTTGGGTTAAAACTAGCAAGCCTTAGGTCTAAATAGGTATGGGTTACCTTGGCCGGAGGGGCCGGCTACTGCCCCGGACTGAATCCGATCCACGTCGAGGCCATGAGCAGCCTTGAGAGCTCGCTTTCGTCGCATGAGCGGCACCTCATCTTCTTCCTCCTGCTCGTCGCTGTCCGCGGCGTCCCCCTCGGGGATAGGCACCAGCTCGCGAGCTACTGGGATAGCCCGCGACCTCCTTAAGGCCAGAGTCTGGCCCGGAGAAATTAACTTATACGCCAGCATCGTCTCATCAGATACGAGCTGGCGGTAGTCTCTTTCACTTGGTGGGAGCCTCGCCAAGGTATCGTATTGACCCCCAAGGGTCACCGATTTGGCCGTCCTCGCAAAAATGGTTGCACGATGATGTTCAAGTTAATATGCACGAAAAGAAATAAAGCAATATGGTGATTTTGTGAGCTGAGAATAGAGAGAACTTACGAGGACGGTTGAAGTAGTGGTATTCGCAGTTGCGAAACCCCGTCGACATGAAGAACTGGTCCTTGAAGTTGTTGGGGTGGCTGGGCAGCTCGATGACTGCAGGAGAGTTGGGAAAATGGGTCAAATAGTAGAACCCATTGCCTTGCCCCCGTTGATTCAGGCTGGTTTTGAGGCGGAAGAAGAAAAGGATGTTCGCTGGTGTAGGGACCTCCCATTCGTGCCTCAGGAAAAGGTACCTCAACCCCGCTAGCAGACGATAGGAGTTAGGGGCAGTTGGAAGGAAGCCAGCTTCACATAATTCAGGAAATCCGCAAAGTACTGGTCCAGAGGTAGGAAGGCCCCAGCCTTGAGGTGTTTGTCACTCCAAGCCACGAACTCCTCATCGAGAGGCGTGCAGCTCCTCTCGCCCTCGAGGGGAGGTCGGGCAACAAGAGTGCCTGTCCCAATTTCGATGTTATGGGACAACAAGATCTTGTTGACCCTCCTTTAGGTCGTAATCTTCGAGACTATCCTCTCTGCCTCAAAGAAGGTATCAGGTCCCACCTCGACCTCTTTTTCCACCGTGGGACCAAAGTGGGGGATGGGAGAATCCACCACAATCCCTTTCCCCTTGTTGGCATGCTGGGATGACGAGCCAGCCGTGCTCTTCTTGGGTACGTTCTTCCTGGGTCCCATCTGGTCGCCTAACGAACAAGAATGAAGAAAAGTTTAAATAGGCGACCTAAAAATAGAAAAGGGAATATAGCGCGATAAGTGATTTTCGTACACGGGCTGAGGTAATCTCAGCCCGCGGTGTGTGAAGCCACGTGTTGCCATGGTCACGCGCCCACGTTTCCAACAGATCCCCGATTGCTCGGGAATTGTGTGTCAGGAGGGTCAGGATAATGCTTACCTTGGAGGGAAAGTTTTAAAAAGCAAAACCGCCTAGGAAGCGTGACCCCTAAGCTACCCGGTTTTGCACCCTAGAAACCTCTCACCTTCCCCTTTCCAAACAGGCATTCCATAAAGCTACCCAGAAAAATTACCCATAATTTATCTTGTCCTAAGCATCACATTCCTAGACATGTTCTCATATAATCGATATACCTAGGATCAAAACCTATGCACCAAAAACCAGCCAAAAACAACCTACAGTGTGCGACTAAGAAGAGGTTTACCTAACAGAGAAACGGAAAGATCAAAACAAGCAACAGGCAGAGGACTTACAGTGTATTTTTCGTGTGAAAGTTGCAAAGGCGTAGGAATTGGAGTCCTGGCGGAGTCTTTAAAGCTGGACTGGTGAAGAAACTCTTGTGGCGAGAGCGTAGGGATCTCTGGGATGATAACCGGAAGAAGAAAAACTTCTGAGACTAAAAAGGAGAGAAAATGAGGAAAAAATTTCAAATGAAGGTTGGCAAATACGGAAGATGGCCAACCTTATATATGTGTAAGAGACATAAAGGAACGAGGACCGTTCGATCAGATTAATGCGAGACATGAGGGTCATAACTCAAGAGGCGAAACGATGGCCGAAAGCAAGCTAGGCCATTTAATGCAATTCTCGGAAACCGAACAGTCGCCAACCACGGCGCTCCACATGTCCGATACCCACACAATGGGCGGGACATGAAGAGTTGAAAAGGAAACTTAAAAGCCCCCGCTGTGAAGGTCACAAATGACATCATGGGTCACGAGCAGGGGCTTGGGGGGCAAATGTACACCCTAAATATCTGCGCACTATTGGTGAGCTAGAAAAGGGCCTAATTCGATCTGCCATGTGTAAATCGTCCACCCGGAGTTGTTTTGTTACAGGCCTCCATCTGTCCAGCCCGAGCTGATTAGAGAGTTAACTACTACTCGGAGGCATCGTGTCAGCAGTATGAGTGTCACGAGCTAGCGCCACATTAAGCTTGTGATGCGGCAGAGATCTGACACCCGAATCCTTGTAAAGTCAACCACGCAATATAAATGTGCATATATCAGATATCACATGTTTGTTTTATTCCTGATTTCTCGGATGTGCAGAATAAACGTGCGCATTAGGACATCCCGTATCTAATTTGGGCCAGGCGGCCCATTACCCATCCTTACCTATTGATTAGACCACACTTCACTGTAAGGTTTTAGGAATTAATCATCAGTGTCACAGAGATGACGTGAATGAAAATTAGATCACGGGATGGCCCCATTGCCAACCCAGATATCTTCTTCCTATAAATACCAAGACCCTGGGTAGTACAAGGGGTTGGCATATTTTTGTAAAGAAACACTCTGTAAGAAATAGTCAAGAGATATCAATAATATCGATTGGTGGACTAGAGGGATTTTAACCTTCGAACCACCTAAAAAGAAGGGAATGACCATATTCCCATGCTATTAGTTTCTCAAATCTAGAATATAATTATTTTCATATTACGGTTCACCAATTTGCACTAATCCATCCTATTTATTCGTATAATTACCTGTTGGCGAAGAACCGCGTCAACAATACCCCTAGGTCAAATAAGGATTTCTAAAGGCTCCTAAGGGAAAAATTGACATTTCCCACCTATTTCGTTAATCATAATTAAAGCTCTCCAATTTCCGCTATTCTCGATATTCTCAAACACCAATAATTCATATCCCGTTACCCTTTAATTCTCGGCAATGCTTTAATCATTAACATCACCCCGAGACTCACCCCGAGCCCCGAACTTAAACCTGTTATGACTAAACTGATAATTAATATTCAAAGATCGTCTCATGCCGAATAGCTCGAACAAATTCACATTATAATGTGGTCTCAACAATATGTCACCGACATGCATACAAATATAAAATTATGCCCTCAACGGGCCAAATTACCAAAACACTCCTGTAATAAAATGTGGACCCACATGCATGCATTTAATATCATATTATAATATAATTCACATAAACATTCACATAATCATTTAATGGCATAATTAAACAATTATGGCCCTCCCGGCCTACTAATCCAGCCATTAAACCGTATTAGGGATTTTGGGGCATTACATTTACTGCCTTAATTTACAAAACAATACCGCTTATAATACTGTGCACGTTCACGCTGGCAATAAAATATGTATTATGAATGAGAATTCCTCTACATTAGGCACCGAAGATTGAGACATATCTCCATTGATAGAATTAGAAGGTTAGTGAAAGATGGGGTACTCAATACCTTAGATTTTACTGATTTTGATACTTGTGTGGATTGCATTAAGGGAAATCATACCTCCAAGTCTAAGAAAAGTGGTGTCCATAGTAGTTCCGACCTATTAGAAATCATACATACTGATATATATAGTCCAGACATGGACTCATATGGTCAGAAATACTTCATCTCTTTCATAGATGATTACTCACGCTACATGTATATCTATTTACTTCATAACAAAAGCGAAGCGTTAGATATCTTTAAGATATTTAAAGCTGAAGTAGAGAAACAATGCAACAAGCAAACTAAGATAGTGAGATTAGATAGAGGTGGAGAATATTATGGTAGATACACTGAAGATGGACAAGCACCTGGCCCTTTTGCAAAGTTTCTTCAAGAAAATGGGATTGTTTCCCAATATACCATGCCCGGCACTACAAGAAAAAATGCTTTTAATAACACCGAAAATGTGTTATCAAAACATACCATAACACTTTTTGATGTGTTAAGACCGACTATGTTATCGTAGGTCAGGGTACTTTACATAACATTTTATCAGTGTTATACAGATGTGTTATTATACTGTCAACGATAACACACTTTCTGTGTTATTTTAATATATAGATAAGTGTTTAATTATGTTATTTATAGTCGATTATATAACACATTTCAATACTTATAAATTTGTGTTATACTACACTTTAGTATAACACTTTTTTTGTGTTATACTATACTTTAGTATAACACATTTTTTGTGTTATATAATGAAGTTTGCATAACACAATTCTTTCCATAAAAAGTGTTATTGTAATAGATATTATAACACAATTTTTGTATTATTGTTATATTTAGATATGTTTAAATTCTCATTATATATTTTATTTATATAACACTAATTTATTCTATTATATTTTAATTTTTTTTATATATAATTAAAATTAGCTTTCTAATATATACTAGCATCATCAAATGAACTTGATTTTCAAATAACAAAAAGTAAGAACATTTAGCATTGTATTAACAATCCACAAATTAGTTTAAAACATTCAACACTGTCATCAACAACAAAATGTTCTTTAAGTATTCAAGTAGTCTAAAAGTTACTATTTTCAACACAAAGAAATAAACAAAGTTACTACTTTCAAGGAGTCTTAAGTATCCTTTTCTACTTCGCTTGTCACATCTACAAAATAAACAAAGAAATATTTTATTGTTATTATCTAGCATCACAAATTACTTCAAGAAAAATGCTATGGAAATTATATCCAAGAAAGGACACCACATACAAAATAATGGATTCACAACTACACCAAAGCAAACAAAGAAACCAAACACTAAATTATAAGACATTGGTTATTTTTTGAGTATGAAAATGTACCTCTTGGAATAACTTTTGTAGAAGGCCATGCAACTGTGGAACCAACTGCTTCTTGTATTGTAAGCATCGCATGATTAGGACGAAATAAGTAAGATTCTGGTACAATATCAACATCAACCCATACTCGCATAAAGTCTGGTCCAAGAGGCTTTCCATGTACAGTTATCTTTGGATCACTAGAATCCCAACGACCTTCAGCAACAATTACATCTGCCCAGTCAAGCAAGTAGCAAGCATTATTCCCTTCTGTAAAGTTATGTCTTTTTTCTAGTGAAATACTTTACCAAATTTATTTTAAAGACAATATATTAGTTTCTATATTGTTCTTCTAAAATGAAAATTTAAAACAATAACAACTTTTATAATTTACCTTAGGGGACTGAATATTGTTTGACTGCGGTACATTGCGAGACTGTCCTTCACTTGGTGCCACTTACCACCAACCTAAATATAAAACCAAGATAAGTGTAATGCCCCAAATTTCCTAATAAGGTTTAGGACCTTGATTAGGAGGCCGGGAGGGCCATAATTGATTTAATATGTTATAAAATGAATATATGCATGTTAATGTGAATTACATTATTATATGATGATAAATGCATGCGTATGGGAGTATTTAAAATGATAAGGGCATTTTGGTAATTTGGCCTGTTGAGGGCATATTTGTAAATTGGGTGCATATTGTAATATGTGAATGAGATTTCATTATTATGGAGATATATTCGAGCTATGCGGCATGAGACGGTCATATATAATGGATTAGCGGTTTTGTCATAATGGGGTCAATTTTGGGGTAATAGAAATGTTTATTTGGTGATAGATTGGGAATATTTGAGATCAGGGTGAAATTCTGGAAGTTTTGACTATAGTGTCCCGGGGGGTGTTTTCGGGACCCCGAGCACTAGGTTTTATTTAAGGTTACTTAAGCTTGAAGTAGCTTGTCAGATAAGAACGTACGTTAGAAACTTCTCGTTCTCTCTCAAAACAGTCTCTTTTACCGTTTGAACCTTTTTGAGGAAATCTTGAGTTCTAGGAGTCGGAATCAAGCGAGGGTCGAGGCATAGCGATCCTAGGAAGGATTAGAAGCTTCTTAGCCGAAGGATTTGATGGGAAACAACCCAATCGAAGGTAATCTAAGTTTGAAGTTTGAAGTTTTTAAAGTTTTTAAGCTTAGAATTGGACTTTGTTAATTGTTGAGTTTTTGGTCGGTTTGAGCTTTGGGTTTTGAGGGTTTTGGAGTATTGGGAAGCTTGGGAACTTTGATTTGATGATTGGGGAATGTTTGGGTATGTTTTTGGAAGATTTGGAGTGTTTAAAACGCGTTTGGGAATGGCCCAGGGTTGGGGGCCGCGGCCCTGTTCTTGTGCGCCGCGGCCCTAGTTCGAAGAAGCAGGTGTCAGGAATTTGTCTTCACTAGGCGCCGCGGCCCTTGCCTCAGAGAACCCTGGGGGCCGCGGCCCAAGGTGCTAGGGCCGCAGCCCTTGCCCTGTTTTCGCCCCGTTTGCTCGTTTTGACCCCGGGAACTTAGCTATGGGCCTCGGGAGTGTCCCTACTACTTGGATTAGTTTGGATTGATCTCTTGGGGGCTAGATATTGGTGTGGAACCTTTGATTATCATGTTATTAATGGTGTTCCATATATGGTTATGATTAGGTGATCGCTAAGGACTTAAAGGTTGATCGTTCTCAAGGATCGTTCTTATATTGGTACTAGCTCGAATCTGAGGTAAGAAAACTGCACCCTGTGTATATGTGACATGCATGGTTATTATGGATGCATGTTGGTTGATTATTGAGCATGACATGCATGGCTATTATGATGCATGTTGATTGGCTACTGAATATGACATGCATGGCTATGATTGATGCATGTTGGACGTTTAAATGTAAACATTGTTAGCATAATGAATGCTTGGCAAATTTTGCCCATTTGCATATGATTGTTGTTGAGGCATGCTGGATGATTAAGTGTGATGCATGTAATGCACGAGAAACATGTGATTAGAGCATGCCATGAACGATGAATATGAGATTGGTCAGAGCTTGAGTCTCTGAGTTTGTGCATGATCATGACTGTGCTAGAAACTGTTTAGTAAGCATGCTGAAGGCCCTATTCTTGGATAACTGGCATATGATACATATTGATAGCATTGCTTACTTGTGTATGGACTGAATACAAAATCGACAAAAGTGTTAGTATCAGCTGTGAGGCTGTGACTTATTTGTCAGGCTCGGCAGTGTTACTGGACACAGGTCAGGAAGCGCTGACTTACTTGTCAGAACGGCCTTAGCGTGAATCACGCAAGCCAACAGAGATTAGATCTAATCGATTACTAGCATTGAATGACTCAAGGAGCATTAATGCCTGACCGACCTGAGGGTCGATGAATAAACAGAGCTTGAAGGCCAGTGGCTTACCTATCAGCCACTCTCTTGCTAGAAAACAGAGCTTGAAGGCCAGTGGCTTACCTATCAGCCACTCTCTTGCTAGAAAACAGAGCCTGAAGGCCAGTGGCTTACCTATCAGCCACTCTCCCGCTAAAAGACAGAGCTTGGAGGCTGGTGGCTTACTTAACAGCCACTCTCCCGCTACGAAACAGAGCTTGGAGGCTGGTGGCTTACTTAACAGCCACTCTCCCGCTAGAATCATGTGATGTGCACCCATTGGTTTGAAAGCTTTATGTTCAGTGTGGTTATAATGATAATCATTTGATAATATTTATGAAAAGCATTATGTTTTCTTGCTGGGCTTCGGCTCACGGGTGCTATGTGGTGCAGGTAAAGGCAAGAGGAAGCTAGACCATCCTTGAGTTGGAGGGCTTAGGTGATGACGTGTACATATGCAGCTGCTCGACCGCCACGGTCGAGGTTTAAAGTGGAACTAGGGTTGAACCCTGTTTTGCCGCTTAGAACGGCCTGTTGTAAATATTTTCTGTAATAAACTCTGAATTGTATTTTCGGGATCCCAATGTATATGTTAAACGTTCTAGTGAAACGTTATATCTTAACCAAAATGTTTAATCCCTAAACCGCTAATCATACTTAGATCACGATTTTGGCCAAATGACTCGATTAGCGAGTTTAGCACTATTTACAAGGCACACCGTAACGGTCCCAGGAGTTGGGGCGTTACAATAAGTTTCATTGGAAGAAAAGAAAACTAAGGTTTATAAGTGCAAGATAGAAATACCACCAAGTGTTCTTTAAGTAGATTCATCATTTCAGTCATTTTGAGCTTCATATTATGTTGCTCTTCTTCTAACTTGGAGATCTTGCTATTACACATATTAGCAACAGTTAGCTTTGACCTTGTTACGCCTCTTCCTTGTCCGATTAAACGACCAGATTTTGGGTTACCAAACAATTTTGTCAAGGCATCCTCATCAGCGTTGTCTGTAGTTCCAGATTTTGGGTCTTCAAGGAGAATCTCATTCAATGAACCCTGCATATAAATTATTATAACTAATGTATGCATTATGGAAAATAAGTAAAAATTCACAAAAATTAAATGACTAATACTCACAAAAATATCAGATGCCGTTAGGTTTACAGGTTCATTATTCTTCTTGGTATGGGATCTCCGAAAAGCATCGATTCTAGATATTTTAACATCCTCATTTTCTTTCTTCTACACAATACATCAATAGAGATTATAAAATAGAGACTACAATAATGGAAGCAAAAATACAAACAGTATAAAACTTAATTATTACCATATCATCGATTGTTCGAGCATATCCTCTTCGACTTAAGGTGTGTGGAACAGCTTTCTTTCTTCTCTCTATGTATTTGGCCCTTATATCCTATTTAATAAATAAGTAAAAGAGGCATAACTATATTTAATTTAACACCAATAGAGATAAAAGAGGTAGCAACATCACTTCTTACATCATATTTCTTACCAAATGTTCTTTACTAATTTTTTTGGCAACAAATGCTCTCCATTCTACATCACTTTTTATGCAATCCGGCTTTAAGGCTAGTCGTTCACTCTCATTTTTTGCATTGATAATATCCTTTACAAGTCTAGATTTCCCAGCTCTCCATAGTTCTGCCATCATTTCAAAGCACATCTTTTTTTGCCAATCATCATGTAAGTCATATTGTGCCTACAATAGAATATAGAATAACATATTATATGTTTAAGTGTAGAGCTGAATATATATATACAAAAATACACTTATTAAACTTGTAATTCTACCTGAATAGATGCCCAAAGAACATCTCCCATAATTGGTGAAACTTTCCTCCAATCTGAAATAGTGTAAGGAACAACCTCTCGCACAAGAGCGCCCACAAAAGAAGAAAATTGCACCGAGTTAGTACCAACTGGTTGCCCTTTTTCATTCCAATTTATTATCCTTAAGTCATTGTTCCTCTTGGTAAGATTTGCCAATAGAGTTTTTCCCCTTGTCTTCTTGGCTAAATTCATTACATTCGCATCTACATCTTGAGGTATTTCTTCAATCTCAGTTTGATTTGCCTCATCAGTTGTTTTTTGTAATCTAACAGATTTTCTAAGAGGTTGTTCAAGTTCTATCTCAGCCACTTCTTCACATTGTGCAACAGCCCCTTCTTCAAATTCTACACCAACCCTTTCCTCATCAGCTATCTCTTCATGTTCCTCCCTTACTCCCTTTTCACAAACACTATCAACTGCCTTATCTACTTCATAATTAAGAGATCGTCTAGTTTTTGAACTTCCAAGTGACATCTCCATGTCTTCCACATCATCATTTGGATCTGGCTCTGTATTATAGACCATACGATTAGTTGCTGCTCTAGTACTAAGAGCAGGTGGTGAGTCAATTACAACTCTAACAGGTGCAGAAAACCTACGAAGAGCACTCTTTTTCTTTAAAACAGGGCTTCCAAGCAACATATCGTCACAATCAGCTTGAGTCTTCAATGATGCTTTTCGCTTTTTGGCCACAAGATTGCATAAAGCACCTGGACGAAGGTGTTTTTTTGGAGATCTTCGTAATGTACTCATTTTTTAAGTTGAAATTGCTGCAATATAAAAAGAAATATAACATAAGAATATAAATCAGAAATGCGGATCACCAAAGAGTAATAAACATACACCAAAACCATAAAACAAGAATTATTTCATTCAAATTAAAATAAAATCATAAAGTACACCATAGAGAGTAATAAAACCATATTTGTTTCATTCAAAAAAAGAGTAATAATACACCAAAATTACATACAAAAAGTGTAAGCAGATTTGTTTCATTCAAAGTACATAAGAAACAGCAGGAAACTCAATTTTCTTCATTGGATTCAAGTCCAAAACACCCTCTATTTGAATCCTTTAAAGCTATATACCAATTACTTGACTCATTCACCCTTGCATAAAAAGCTTTTTTCACTTGTGAAGCTAATACAAATGGATCCCTAATGGATTGAGCTTGTCCTATATTAAAATTTACAAGCGTATAGAACTCCGACTTCTTAACACCCATTCAAATATTCGCCCAATCGCACCAAAACAATGGCACCTTAAAAGTACGATAATCAAGCATAATTATATCCTTGATAACACCAAAATACTCTTCTTTATCATTCAATTGCCCACTGTCATGTGCTTCCAAGTATACACCGCTGTTTTGAGTTGTTTTTTCAGCTCCTTTTTTATGGAATCGAATTCCATTAATCATGTACCCTTTGTAGGAAGTGACACCGCGACTTGGACCTTCAGCCAATTGAGCTAACATGTCATCTACTTTGTTCATGTTAGAAATCTGAAAATAAAAATATACTTGTAAGAAATTTGTACACTAAAACAAAACGTAAACTTTTATCTTGGCAATAGAATACAACCTTTTCATAAAACCATAACGGGAACCCTTCAAAATGTCGATTCCACAACAAAGTTTGATTGTTATTCATATTTGAGTGTCTTTCTTTCAGCTCATCCATATGGACATTGAGAAATGGTTCTACAATATCCGAGTTAAACAACACATACCGATGCGCTACTGCCAAGTTCAATCGGTCAAGCTCAAAGCACTCTGCTGCTGATAGTGGATTTTCTTCTAGTAATGTACTATCTTGATTATCATTTTGCTTTAAAAATGTTTCACAAAAGCGTACACATTCAACAGCAAGATAGCGATTTGCAATATATCCTTCTGGCCGTGCATAATTTGCTACAAATCCTTTCAATACTTTCAAAATGGTACATCCATCGAAATTGCACCGGACCACAAAGTCTAACTTCTCGTGCTAAATGAACAACCAAGTGAATTATTGGATCAAAGAAAGAAGGAGGGAAATATTCTTCTAGTTGACAAAGAATTTCAAAGGCTTCTAGTTCCAATTTCATAATTTCCTCCTTATCAACCACATGTTGACACAATCCATGGAAAAACTTAGAGAGCCGGAGAATTGTCTCTCTACAACCTTCTTCCATTAAACCCCTTATAGCAATAGGCAATAGTTGTTGCATAATCACATGAAAATCATGAGACTTAAGTCCTGTCAGCTTCTGTTTCTCCACATCTACACAGTTTCTAATGTTAGAGCTATATCCATAAGGCAATTTCAAGTCAAATAGCCTCTCACAAAGCAACTTCTTATCAGATTTTGATAGAGTATAAGCTTAGCAGGAAGACGAGTAACACCATTTTCTTCGTACGGATGGAGATGAGGCATAATGCCCATCTCTCTCAAATCTAATCTCGAGTTGTAGTGATCTTTAGATTTTCCTTTGCAATCGAGCAATGTGTTAAGTATGCTTTCACAAACATTCTTTTCAACATGCATAACATCAAGGTTATGACGAACAACTAATATTTCCCAATAAGGCAGCCTGAAAAAAATAGAATGCTTCTTCCAGATTTGTTCTGTGTCTATACCACGACTCCTCTTTTTTCCTTTTCCAAAGTCATTAGTCACTTTGCTTAATTGCTCAGCTACTTCAACACCTGTCAATATAATTGGACATTGTGGTGCTCTTTCCCTTGCCTTAGCTGTTGTATATTTCTTCTTTCTGTAACGGTGTTCTTGTGGTAGAAATCGAATATGATTGCAAAATGACATCTTTTTGCTATGCTTCAACCAAACAACATTTGAGTGCTCGCCACAAACAGGACAACCATACTTCCCTTTAGTCGCACATCCAGCTAAGTTTCCATAAGCTGGAAAATCATTTATGGTCCATAGCAACATGGCCCTTAAATTAAAAAACTTCTTTGTAGAAATATCATATGTATAAACACCATTCCATAATTCAAGTAACTCATTAAGGGCTCTAAGTAAACATCTATGTCATTCCCGGGTTGTTTAGGTCCAAGAATCAACATAGATAAAAAGGTAAACTCATCCTTCTTGCACAACGCAGGTGGCAGATTATATACAATGAGCAAGTCCTAATTGAAGGTTGTTAGGTTCAAGTTGAAAATCTGGCCATCTCTCATAAACTGCATCCCAAGCCTCTGAATCTACTGGGTGCCGCATTTTCCCGTCTGTTCTTTTATTGGTTGAATGTCATTTTAAAACTTAAAGTCGTCTCTTCTTTTCTAAACATCCTTTGAAACCTTGGTATAATAGGAAAATATCTCAACAATTTTGCAGGCTGCCCTTGTAGAATCTCTTTTGTCTGTTCATTTTGCTTCCATCTTGGATATTGACAAGTGGGACATACTTGGGCATCAGCATTCTCTTTTGTATACAAACAACAATCATTGACACAAGCATGGATATGCTTATAGCTCAGATCAAACATCTTTAGAAACTTTTTAACTGCATACATTGATGTCAGTAGGAGATTATCTTTCGACAACATTTCTTTGATCATCTCCAACATCTCACTAAAGCCAACATCTGAGATTCCATGCTTTGTTTTTAGATTATACAGCCCAACGATAGATGAATTTTTTGTATACTTTGAACAACCTTCATACAATAGAGATTCAGCATCTGCAAATAGAATTTGAAAATCAGCATCATTGTTATCGTCACCAAAATCATTGGCGTTACTTGAAAATACTCCCACTGCCCGAAATAAATCATATTCAAAACTTGTGTTTGTTGTGCTGCTTTGGACTGGATCTTCCCCATGATGAAACCATGTTTTGTAAGATTGGTCCATGCCCCACAAAACTAAGTGTTCGAAAACTTCGTCTGAAATTTGATGTCTTAGATTGTGACATTTGTTGCATGGACAAAGAATCTTGGCTGGAAATCCAAGATTCGTCATGGTTGTCTTAACAAACTCCCTAGCTTTTTGCTCATATTCCACCGTTGCTCTACAATTTTAGAGCATACGTCAATAATCAAGCACTGACACTTAAACTTATACCCAAAATAAACTATATGATTTTGGTTACTAACCTGTTAAGATGGATCCAACTTTTATCCCTCTCCAATGAATTTGAATTTGATGTTGTTCTCTTAATAAAATCTTGTTTTTTGTCTGGGTTTAACAACTGTTAGACAAGACAATCACATTATTTGCAGTTGTAATTTCAGGGTCATGACAAGGTCATTAACACACATGCTTTTAAAAGAAAACATGCCTTGGTTGAATTCAGGTCATCTTAAAAGAGAATTTCAGGTCATACCAGTTAAAAAGATCCTTTTCTTCAGTTAAATATCCTATATTTGCTATTTATCCTATGAATGATTAAAAATGGAAGAATTCCTTTATTGTTTTGGGGTTAGTTGCAGAAGAAGAAGAAGAAAGGAAAGGTCATTAAGTCAATGTTGTTCAATAGAGAAGTTGACCATATTGTTATTTTCGACCTCAATTGTTTTGTGGGTTGTAAATATATCAATGAAAAGGCCTAGTGGGCACTGGCCCATTTAATTTGATTAAGAAAAAAATGGATATTATGTCTAGTGGACACCAGAATCTACATCATGTGCTCTTAAGAACTTGTTCCTTGAGAGTATAATATGATTAATTCGGTCTTTTAAATCTGTATAAATAATTGGTTATATGATCCAAATGGTGGTAACCAACCAAAAGGAAAAGACATTGATCTCTTTTGTTTTTTTTGTTATTATATTTTTGCTCAAGATTATTATTATTATTATTATTATATTTCCTAGTATTTAGAGTGGTCCCCTCCAAAATTCCATTGCCATGTTAGCAGCTTGTGGAGTGTGGACTATTTTTGTAAGATAGAATAGATCACATAAAGGATGAGAATGTCAGCCTCATCGCCATCTTTTCTTTTACAAACAAGTGTCATATATCTCACAATTCAGGGACAATTTAAGAAGCATACATAACCATATGTTTGTTAGTGTGACCATTTTCTATTAGTATACATTATAAATTAAATCTATCGTACTCACTTTGTTTGGACCTACTTATAGGCTATATAGATAATAAGAATACACCATACCATCATATGGCTAAGTACTTTCAGATTTGGGTTATAATTAATTGAAGAAATTACACTTTTTAATTGTAATTTTATTCCACCATACCATCATATTCTTACCAGTTTTTTTTTCCCTCTAGTCTTGGCAGTTTTCCTTCTACGAGCTAATTACTCTCTTGAATAAATAAAAGCATTTCATTCTTGGTTTTCTTTTAAATTATGGCTTTCCATTTTCTATTAAACTAATCATATTAGCCCCTGTTTCTTATGGAATGAGCATGCATTTTTAACATCAATTTTAACAAAACGAGTGTCATATATCTCACAATTCAAGGCCAATTTAAGAAGCATACATAGCCATCTGTTTGTTAATGTGACCATTTTCTATTAGTATACATTATAAATTCAATCTATTGTACTCACTTTGTTTGGACCTACTTATAGGCTATATAGATAATCAGAATACATTTTGGTTTGGTTTGGCAGTCTATTGCGAAACTGCCTCAAAGTTCTTACTTAAGGAACTTCAGACTTTTTGACTGATTTTAATTTGTAGGAAGTGCTTGTGTGTTTGATTTTGCAGTAAAAGGAAGTTTCAACAATGAACAAGGGTAAGATTTTCAAGCTAGCAAAGGGGTTCCGTGGGGTACACTATCTAATACTTGTTTCATAGATTTGTAATTTTGAGTTAGATTTTATATTATATTCTCTGTCTATACGCGATTGTAAGGGATTGCTGATGATTTTGGTCTTCTTATTATGTAAGTTTTGTAGTATTGATCTAAGAATGAATCCTGCTCTAAGTCTTAGTTTTGTATTCATTTTCTTTTAACTAAAAACTATACAAATAGTTTAGTTAATGCTCTCCTTCAGCTGCACTAAAGAATTAGAGAAGGATTCATTTTGAGATCAATATTAAAGATAATAAATAGTAAAATATTGTGTACAATTTCTGAATGTGTAAATTACTTTTGTTTTTGTGGCTTGAAAAGCTTGTTTGCATTTTATTATGGAGATTTCTGTTGAAATCAGTAAGGCAGAGTGAGTTTCACTTATTTTACATAGATTTTCCTTTGATTGAAAACCTTATAGTAATTTTTGAGGAACAAAATACTAGAGAGAACTACTGAAATTCCTCATTATTAATTAATAGACAGTGCTGGTATAGACCAAAACCCTAAACATTACAAGGTTGAGTTAGATTGAAAGGCTCCCCTTTCCCAAAGATTGCCAAATTCTTCTCTAAGTAAATCTCACTCTCTATCTACAATATCTTCCCAACCTAACAGCCCAGACAACTTCTAACACAAGTCTTTCTTATTGGAGGCTTATCTAAATGCTTATCTAGTTATCTTATTGGAGGCTTATCTAAACACAAGTCTTGACCACCTTTTTTTGTTAATTCTGCTGGTTTATTTTCTATCCATTTAATAGTCTCTAGTTCAAGAGATTCTAGTGTTGTTTTTAATTTAAAAATCAGATTCTAAAATGGTAGCCACTAACTAATTGGGTTTGGATCAAAGACAAGATTTTAGCTTGGGTTATGGCAATTTTGTTATGGCAATTAAATCTAATTTATACATATGGAAATAATGAAAACAATATGACTAAATGAAAATTTTAATCTATACATATAATGAAAAATCTAATCTATACATATAAAAGCTTACCTAACCATCTATCAATACCAAGTCAAAAAAATTCAAACAACACACAATAAGTTTTCTTCCTTATATCACCGCAGCACACAAACAAATTTTCCAGAACCTACTTCTCTAATACACACAAGCCAAAAGGACAGTGCTACAGATCCAGTCATTGGTAAAATGACTTTGATAAAATAGCATTAATTACTACTGATAGAGAAATTGAGTAGTAAAAAGTAATATCAATGACATGGTTTCAATTCTAGGTGGCACTAATGGGAAAATGTGGATTGACCAACTAATTACAAAGAGCAATATGAATGAATATAATCTGTCTTATTAATCTGAACCATACAAAGACAAATATTTACAGGAGAGCTATTGAAAAACTGAAAAGGAAACTAATTTTAATAATTGGCAAAAGACATGCATGATAGTGTGATGATCTTTTAGCAACTACAGAAGTCTTGTGTTGTGATTGGCTCTTGTTATACATGTCATCTGTTTTAACTAGTCCAAACTTGCTTAACCCCGACTAGCAATTAATTGTTTATCATTTATGATTGACAAGAGCCATACAACATTTAATAGCTAATTACTTAGCATTTTTTTAGATCTAAAATCTGACCTGATTTTTAGCTTAACTTGTATATGTTTTCATTCTTGGATGGTTGATGTTCTTTTATTCTCCATTCAGCTTTCTCTTCTTTTAAGCCAAATTATTTTTCAAAAATAAAACTATCTTATTACAACCCCAAATGGTTTTTTTTAACAGACATGCTTTTCTTCTGTTGTGGCACCATTCTAAAACATTGGCCCCCCATCTCACCCTAGCTTGTCACAGTAGTTTTGTTAAGGAAAGTGTTGACGCGGTTCTTCGCCAACAGGTAATTAAGAGAAGAAGAGAAAGGGATTAGTGCTGAAAGTAGAACCGTCACAGATATGAAATCTTAGAGAATGAACTATGTGACTCAAGACACGTTTTTAAGTGGTTCAAAGGTTAAAATCCTTCTACTCCACTAGTCAATATTATTGATGTATTCTGGGTATTTGGTTTACAAAGTATATGGCTCTTCAGAGACTATTTTTTCCAACCCCTATCAATTCCCAGGGTCCCCATATTTATAGGAGAAGGCACCTGGAAGTTGGTAGGGAGGTCATCACGTGACCTTACCATTGGTCATATCAACTCTGTAACATTTATGATTAATTCCTAAACCTGACACATAAGTGTGGTCTAATCAGTATGTAAGGAGATAATGGGCCGCACGGCCCAACCCAGCCGTGGGTGTCTGAATGCGCACGTTCCTGATGCGTGCCCGGGAAGTCAGGGAGATATCGGACACGTGATGTCAGATATAGGCACGTTTATCTTGCGTGTGTTGACTTTACAAAGGGTCAGAGATCCACGAGCATCAGCTCGCACAACGAGCTGCTTCACTGACCCAACCTTAGGCCTTAAGGACTCCTTCCCCCAGTCTTGGGCAGCATTGGCGAGTCTCTTGAGGTTACCTCGAACTAAGTGGGTACGACCTGGAAACCAAATCTCTAACCTGGGGAAGTTCTCGGACTAACCTTGATAAGTCCGAGGCTCGACCTGCTAATCAGCCCGTGGGAAAACCAGGGCGTACATCTGCCCCCCAAGCTCCTGCTCGTGGTATATGACGTCATATGCAGAAGACCACAGTAGGGGCTTTTAGACTTCCCTACAACCCTTCACATTCCACTTTTTGTGCAGGCGTCTGATACGTGGAACGCCGTGGGTGGTGACGGTACGTTTTACGAGAACCGCATTTAATGGCCTAGCCTATTGCCCAGCCGTCGTTTCATATTTCGAGTGGAAGGCCTCGGATCCCTCACTAGGGCCATCCAAGAGCCTTCTTCACGTGATATTTCCTTTATATAAAAGGGGGGTGGCCATCCTACGCACGGACCACCCCTTCATTCAAATATTTCCCAAATCTCTTTCCTTCTTCCTTCTCTGACTTTCAGAAGAACGAAACCCTCGGCTCTACTGCCACCATTTTCCTTGTTCTCGAAGCTTAGGCGCAAGAGTTCCTCCAAAGCTTTGGAAGCTACTGCATTGACGAGGCTCCTACCAACGCAATACTCACGTTTACCGTCCAGCCACATACTGTAAGTTTTCTGACCCTGTTCATTTTGAAAACATGCCACTGTAGTTTAGGTGAGAATTTTTACTGTAGCCGCATGCAAGGGTTTTCTGGGTTGCGAGGGTAGGAGGGTGACAGCCTCTTTTAGGCTAGGGCACACTTGTTGTAGGAAATCGCCTTAGAGTATGGGTTTCAAGATGCTTCTTCAGGAACAATTTCTGGTTAGGATTTTTAGGAATTTTGGGTGCAAAACCGGGTAGCTTAGGGGATACGCTTCAAAAGCGGTTTTGCATCGTTCTGCCTGTTGGAACTTCCCCCCCAAGGCAAATTTTAACTCTGAGCCCCCTGACACACGAATTCCGAGTAACCTGGGATCTGTTGGGAGCATACGCACGTGTTCATCGAACCGCGTGGTTCCACTCTCCACGGGCTGGGCTTACCTCAGCTCGTGTAAATAATAATTGCTTCGTCCTTCTGCTTGGGTCGCCTTTTCTAAAGTGTTTTCTTTTGTTCGATAGGCGACCAGATGGCTCCAAAAAGGGACCTGCCTCAGAAGAACGTGGGAAGCTCGATCTCCCAGCAAGAGAAAGGAAAGGCGGTGATGCCCAGCTCGCCGATCCCCCACTTTGGGCCAGCCGTGGAGAGACAAGTCGAGGTGGCCCCCGACGCATTCTTTGAGGCGGAGAGGATCGTCTCAAAGGTGACCGACCAGGCGAAGATCAATAAACTTTTCCTCACCCACAAGATCCCACTGGGGAAGGCCTCAGTCATAGCCCGACCTGCTGCGAAGGGCGAGCGGAGCTGTACGCCGCTAGACGAATCGTTCGCGGCCTGGAGCGGCGAGCATTTCAAGGAAGGGGCCTTCCTCCCCCTGGACCAGTACTTCGCCGACTTTCTGAACTACGTGGGGCTAGCCCCATTTCAGCTCCCCCCCAACCCCTACCGTCTGCTGGCGGGGTTGAGGTACTTGTTCAAGAAGCAGGAGTGGGAGGTCCCTACTCCTGCTGATATTTTATATTTCTTTTGCCTCAAAGCCAGCCCGGATCAGCGGGGGCGAGGTGACGGGTTTTACTATTTAACCCGTTTTCCAAATACGGCGGCGGTCATCGAGCTGCCAAGCCACCCAAATGACTTCAAGGACCAGTTTTTTATGTCAACTGGGTTCCGGAACTGTGAGCACCACTACTTCAATCGTCCTCGTAAGTGAACCCTGACCCTAGCTCGCCTTTTAAGTTTTGTTTAATTTTAGCTCCCCCATATTCCATTCTGACTCCAGCCCAATCTTGCAGCCATCTACGCGAGGACCGAGAAGTCTGCGACCCTCGGGGGTCAATATGAAACACTGGCGGGTTTGCCCCCCAGTGAAAAGGACTACCGCGCGCTCGTGACGGACGAGACGATGGTGTTCTGCAAATTAATCTTCCCAAACCAGACTCTAAACCTGAAGAGGCCTCGGGGGCCGCCCCCAGCCCGCGACACCAGGCCTATCACAGTGGAGGAGGTCGCGGCAGAAGAAGACGAGGAGGACGAGGCAGCTGAAGTTCCGCTCGTGAGGAATAGAAAGAGGACCTTGGAGGTCGCTCAGGGGATGGACGAGGAGAGGATCCAAACCGGAGCAGCCGCGGGTCCTTCCGGCCAAGGTAACCCTTATTTGTTTAAGAATGTAGATAGGGCCACTGCAGACCCCCGGCTGGTTAGGTTCAACCCTAGGCAGATCGTCCATCGTCACGGGAGGGACCCGGACCTGAATACACTCCTGCTCCATTGTGTTGACCGGCTCGTGCTGGATCACCAAGAGAGCCGGCCTAGGGGTACCATAGTAGTAGATAACACCCTAGCTTTTAGGTCGATCCTTTTTTAGGAGTATGGGACCAACTTACGCACATGGCCATCACTTCAGAGGGGTGCCTATGCCCCGGGTTTTAGACAGTATGTAGAAGAGTCAAGCCCCGAGTCAGAACCGGACCTAGAATCCGCGCCAGTTCGTGAGATAATTGTCCTAGGCTCTTCCAGCTCGAGGGGTAGGGCTCCCTTAATATTTGTATACTTTTTTGCTTTTAACCTCTGCATGTTTGCTAACTTGTAATAACCATGTTTTTGTCTTTGGCAGAAGAGATGTCTCAGCCCGGGGGTAATCTGCGGGGTGTAGTCTTCGGCGGGAATCCCCCAGCAGGGCCAAGGTTGAAAAGGCTCCAAGACTCCAAGAGTGCGGCCGGGGCCTCCACCAAATCCCCGACTAAGGAGAAGGAAAAGACCCCGCTGTCCCAGGCCGGGGGGGCAATCCTCCCTGCTGCCCGAGTAGGACACATGCCCCCGCCGCCCCAGCGGTCTCCACCAGCCACCCAGAACGTGGTACTGGAGGTCGGGACTCCGGACATACGCATCCCGGTCGACCCCCAGGATCTGGGAAAGATCCCAGAAGCATTCCGGGGGACAGTGTATGAGTCGGCGAGCTATGCCGTCGGCCGCTTCTACAAGCTCAAAGAGAAGGATCTCCGGGCTATCGAAGCAACGAGCCCGGTCCGAGTCATAGAGTCTTCATTGGACATGACCCTAACGGTAATCTGCCCCACTCTTTTAAAGCTGTAACACTTACACAATGCCTTGTTTTTCCACTTAGCCAATTGATCCTTCCTTTCTTGCAGGGCATTGCTGCCGCTCATCGAGGTATCGCTAGGACCAAGGCTCAGCTCGAGGAGATGGAGGCTGAGCGCCAGGCCGCCCTTCAGGAAGCTCAGGCGGCGAAAGATGCGCTGGCGGCTTCGAAGGCCAAGCTAGAGAGGAGCCGCTCCGAGAACCGAGAACTTAAAACCTCCCTTGCCACTTCGCGAACAGATCTTGAGGCAGCGAAGACCGAGGTCCAGACCGCCCTGGAAGCCGCCTTGGAAGCCGAGCGGGCCATCTCGGAGCAGTCCATGCAGGACCTGTTCTATCACTGCTGGGCCCATAACCCGGATGCTGACTTCTCTTTTATGTCGCCGGACCTCTGGGCTTTTCTGCTGCCGAAGCTCCAAGCCCGCCTAAACAAAGAGGCACTGCCCTCGGAGACTGGGGAGGCCTCTGGCGCGGTGGAGCAGGACGAGACCGCGACCTCCAAAGGACCAGCTGATGGGGCTTAGGGCACTTCTCTTTGAGCCTTTTTAATTATTTTTATTTTCTTTGTAACCTTTTCATGAGGTGTTTTCACCTCGAGACGATTTACTTGGCAATCTTAACTTATATATATATTTTTTATATAAGCTTAGTTCATGCTAACCGTTATTTATATCCCGAGCTCTTTAAGAAAGAGCCACGACCAATAAACTTAAGTTAACTTCCAAGTCTTATGACCCGGTTAAAACCAGGACCTTATTTTGAAAACTTAGTTCGTGTTAACTTTTATCCATATCCCGAGCTCTTTAAGAAGAACCACGATCAATAAATTTAAGTTAACTTCTAAGTTTTATGACCCGGTTAAAACCAGGAACTTATTTTGAAAACTTAGTTCGTGTTAACTTTTATCCATATCCCGAGCTCTTTAAGAAGAGCCACGATCAATAAATTTAAGTTAACTTCTAAGTTTTATGACCCGGTTAAAACCAAGAACTTATTTTGAAAACTTAGTTCGTGTTAACTTTTATCCATATCCCGAGCTCTTTAAGAAGAGCCACGATCAATAAATTTAAGTTAACTTCTAAGTTTTATGACTCGGTTAAAACCAGGAACTTATTTTGAAAACTTAGTTCGTGTTAACTTTTATCCATATCCCGAGATCTTTAAGAAGAGCCACGATCAATAAATTTAAGTTTACTTCTAAGTTTTATGACCCGGTTAAAACCAGGATAGGACTTAGTTCGCGCTAACCCTTACCCGTAGATAAGAGTCAACACCTAAGTCGTTAAGGAGACCTGGTTATATCCAGGTACCATATGCCCCCCAAGTAACTGGGAAAGGGTCTTTCGTGGTTACTTTTAAAATCACACTTGCAAATAAAAAGAAACATTCGATTCTTATTTATACATAGAAAGTGGCCCTCCAGGCCTTACAAGTGGATCATTGATAGTATTTCTTTAAGTGGATGGCATTCCAAGTCCGCGGGATCGCCCCTCCATCAAGTCGAGCTAACTTATAAGTTCCCTCCTTGATGACTTCGATGACCTGGTATGGTCTTTCCCAGTTTGGTTCCAAAACCCCATCTTTGGGATCTTTTCCGGCCAGGAAAACTCTCCTTAGGACCAAATCGCCAACGCTAAAGACGCGTTTTTTGACCTTAGTGTTGAAGTAGCAAGTGATCTTTTGCTGATAATGGGCGAGTTGGAGTTGCGAATCCTCCCGCTTTTCATCAACCAGGTCTAGGGAATGGCACAGGAGTTCGTGGTTCCGGTCTTGGTCGTAGGATTGGACTCTATACGACAGAACTTTAACCTCCACGGGGAGGACTGCTTCACTCCCAAAGGCTAGGGAGAAAGGAGTGTGACCCGTGGGAGTTCGATGCGAGGTCCGGTACGCCCACAGGACCTGGGGGAGCTGGTCTGGCCAGACCCCTTTTGCCTCGTCTAGCCTCTTCTTGAGGCTTGTCTTTAGAGTTTTGTTCACAGCTTCGACCTGGCCGTTCGCCTGGGGATAGGCCACGGACGAGAAACTTTTCACAATTCCGTGCCTTTCACAAAATTCGGTGAACAGATCGCTGTCAAATTGGGTGCCGTTTTCGGAGACGATCTTCTTAGGAAGGCCAAATCGACAGATGATGCTTTTCACCACAAAGTCGAGTACTTTCTTCGATGTTATTGTCGCCAATGGCTCTGCTTTGGCCCACTTGGTGAAGTAGTCAATGGCTACCACGGCGTAACGGACCCCGCCCTTCCCGGTGGGCAGGGCGCCCACTAGATCTATTCCCCAAACGGCAAATGGCCAAGGAGCCGAGATCATTTTTAGCTCGACCGGAGGAGCTCGGGCAACCACAGCGAATCGCTGACACTTGTCGCACCTTTTCACATACGAGATTGAGTCTTTGGATAAAGTCGGCCAATAATAACCTTGCCTGAGAACCTTTAAGGCCAGGCTTTGCCCCCCAGTGTGGTCTCCGTAGAATCCTTCGTGGACTTCCTGCAGAATGGCCTTCGCTTCACTTGGAAGAACGCACCGGAGGAGAGGTAGGGAGTGTCCACGTCGGTACAACACTCCTTCGACTAGCGTATATCTAGGAGCTTGATAAAGGACTCGTCGCGCGCCGTTACGCTCTTCGGGTAACCTGCCTTCGACGAGATACTCAAGAATGGGAGTCATCCAGGTCGGCCTAATATCAATCATCTCGATCTCTGCCCGACATCCTTCTATACTTGGTTTTTCCAAAAATTCTATTGGTACCAACCCCAGGGTTTCTGCCTCTCCCGAGGTGGCGAGTTTGGCGAGAGCATCTACGTTGGCGTTCTGCTCCCGAGGTATTTGTTCGATCGATCCTCGCCCAAATGTGGACAGCTCGGCTTTTACTTTTGCCAAGTAGGCAGCCATCTTGGGTCCCCGCGCCTGATATTCTCCCAGAATCTGGTTCACCATGAGCTGGGAGTCACTAAAGCATTGGACGGAGTTCGCCTTTAGTTCGCTAGCTACCCTCAGCCCAGCCAACAAAGCCTCGTACTCTGCCTCGTTGTTAGACGCCTTGAACCCGAACCTTAGCGCCGAGTGGAATCTATGTCCCTCGGGGGATATCAGGATGATTCCGGCCCTGGAGCCGTTCTCGTTAGATGAACCATCGACGAAGATCTTCCATGACGAATGTGGGGAGGTGACCTGATGCAAGCCTTCTGATGGATTCTCCTGGAATCCCGTGCACTCCGCCACGAAGTCGGCCAAGGCCTGACTTTTTATGGCAGTTCGTGGAGTATAGAAAATCTCGAACTGACTGAGCTCGACCGCCCATTTTAACAAACGTCCCGATGCTTCAGGCTTTTGGAAAACCTGCCTTAAAGGCTGATCGGTCATGACGTGTACAGAGTGGGACTGGAAGTACGGCCTGAGCTTTCGCGAGGCCGTGATTAGGCAGAACGCCAGTTTTTCCATCATGGGGTACCTTGATTCTACTCCGAGGAGTCTCTTGCTGATGTAGTAGACTGGCTTTTGAACTTGATCCTCTTCTCGCACTAGCACGGCGCTTGCTGCATCCTCAGTGACGGCCATGTAGAGGAAAAGATGTTCTCCTGCCCTGGGCTTGGACAGGACGGGCGGTTCAGCCAGATGCTCCTTTAAGTCGAGGAATGCGCTTTCGCATTCTACTGTCCACTCAAACTTCTTGTTTCCCGGAGAAGGTTGTAGAAGGGCAAACATTTTTCGGTTGATTTGGAAATGAACCGGTTGAGTGCTGCCACCCTTCCTGTGAGGCCTTGGACGTTTTTCCGCGACCTGGGGGAAGGAAGCTCGAGCAGTGACCTGATTTTGTCGGGGTTTGCCTCGATTCCTCGGGTATTGACTATGAACCCTAGGAATTTCCCTGATGCGACACCGAACGTGCATTTCTGAGGATTGAGCCTCATGCCGTACTCTCGTAGTATTTTAAAACATTCTTCCAGGTCGAGAACATGGTTGTCGGCAGTCTTTGATTTGACAAGCATGTCATCAACATACACCTCCATGTTCTTTCCGATCTGGTCCGCGAACATTCTGTTTACTAGCCTCTGATAGGTGGCTCCGGCATTCTTCAGACCAAATGGCATGACCTTGTAGCAATAGACATTCGTTGGGGTCATGAAGCTGGTATGCTCCTGGTCCGCCGGGTTCATCGCGATCTGATTGTAGCCCGAGTACGCGTCCATGAAGGACATGAGCTCGTGCCCCGCTGTGGCATCCACCAGCTGATCGATCCTTGGCAATGGAAAGCAATCCTTGGGGCAGGCTTTATTCAGGTCGGAGAAGTCAATACAGGTCCGCCATTTCCCGTTGGACTTTGGAACCAGCACGGGATTAGCGACCCAAATTGGGAATTTGGCTTCGCGGATAAAGCCACACTTTTTGAGCCGGGCCACTTCTTCTTCAAGGGCTTCGGCTCGGGTCGTTCCTAAACGCCTCTGCTTTTGGGATTTGGCCGGAACACTTTTATCCAGGTGGAGTGTGTGCATGATGACACTCGGACTAATCCCCACCATGTCCTCGTGCAACCATGCGAACACGTCCAGGTTTTTCTGCAGAAAAGTAGTCAGCTCCGCTTTTCTTTGGTCACAGAGGTTCTTCCCAAGCTTAACCGTCCGTGATGGGTTTTGTTTATCAATGTTCACCTCCTCGAGCTCTTCAATAGCCTGGATCTCGGATCTGTCCTCGCCTACACGGGGGTCAATGTCCTCATTTAGGGCGATCTTTTCCTCTTCGGAAATCTGAGGTTTTTCAATCTCGGGAGCCGCCTTGGGTCCCTGAGATTCCTCTTCGCCCTGAATGGCCATTGCCAGCTGCCCGGGTTTAGACTTTCCCTTCATGGAAATGCTGTAGCATTCCCTGGCAGCGAGCTGATCACCCTTGATGGTATAGACTCCTGTTGAAGTAGGGAACTTCATGGCGAGGTGTCGAACGGAAGTGATGGCCTCGAAAGCTATGAGCGTAGATTGTCCCAAAATGGCGTTGTAGGCAGCGGAGCAGTCAATGACCACGAACTCAAGTAGCTTGGAGACTGTCCGAGACTCTTCTCCTAGGGTGATCACCAGCTCGATCGTCCCTATCGCTGCTGATCCTTCTCCCGAAAAGCCATATAGCATCATCGAGGTGGCCTTTAGCTCGGCGACAGTCAGACCCATCTTTTCTAAGGTGGATCAGAATAGGAGGTTCACCGAGCTCCCATTGTCCACCAACACTCTCCTTACTTTCCGGTTGGCGAGCTGGACTGCCACGACCAAGGGATCGTTATGAGGGAATTGGACATGGCCTGCGTCTTCCTCCGTGAAATTTATCGGTTGTTTCTCCAGCCGTTGCTGTTTGGACTGACGTTGCTCCGGGACGAACTCCGCTCCGTTATGAGCCTTTAACTCATTCACATACCTCTTCTGTGCGCCTCTGCTCGTGCCAGCCATATGCGGTCCTCCAGAAATGGTGGATATCTCTCCCTCGATCACGGGAGGAGGGACGTCCTGATCTACCCGAGGCCCGGGCTGATTGGCTGGGACTTCTGGAGTTGGCGACCCGTTGGGACCCTGTTTCGTGAATATTGCGCCAAGGGGCCTGCTCGGATGAGAGTCTCGATTTCATCTTTTAGATGTCTGCAATCGTCGGTATTGTGGCCGATGTCGTTATGGAAACGGCAGAACTTCGAAGTATCTCTCTTTCCCTTGTGGTGCTTCAATGGCTCCGGCCTCTTCCAGGGGACCCGAGCAGCGTTGGCCAGGAAAATATTTTCCCTGGACTAGGTGAGCTCGGTATATGTTGT
The DNA here is from genome assembly GCF_963169125.1 of Humulus lupulus. Lineage (NCBI taxonomy): Eukaryota > Viridiplantae > Streptophyta > Magnoliopsida > Rosales > Cannabaceae > Humulus > Humulus lupulus. The sequence goes on from NC_084802.1 coordinate 209,198,103, forward strand.
GAATACGGGCTTGAATTTATCCACAGACTTATTCTTCTTTTGACCTTGCTGGCTGTTTTCACCGTTTCCCTTTCTTTTGCCCCCGCCGGGCTGGTTGTTCTGCGCGTCGCCGGGAATTGCCACCGCGATCTCCGTCCCTGCTCCAGCGGGCTTCTCGGGAACCTGGCTGGTCCCCGCGGCTGAAGCTTCAGCTTCCTCTAAGTTTATCCATTATTGGGCTCTGTTAAGGAATTCGTTAACCGAGCCGACTCCCTTCCTTTGAATATCTTTCCATAGGTCTCCTCCAACCAGGATTCCGGTTCTCATGGCCATGAGCTTAGAGCTATCGTCAGCGTCCCGAGCTCGAGCAGCGACATTCGCGAATCTGCTCAAGTAGGCTTTTAGCGTTTCACCGGGCTGTTGCCTCACGTTAGCTAGGGAGTCTGCCTAGATTCGGGCGGCCTGGGAGGTGCGGAATGCCATTTTGAAGTCAGCTGAAAAAGTCTTCCGGGAACTGATTGACTGTCTTTTACTTTGCTTGAACCACTGCCTGGCAGGTCCGATCAGTGTGGAAGGAAAGATCAAGCAACGCAGCTCCGGGCCAATGTTATGAGCCATCATTAGGGTGTTGAACATTCCCAAATGATCCGACGGGTCCCCGTCCCCGTTGAACTTTGACAAATAGGGCATACGGAAACCAGATGGGTAGGTCGTCGCTGCTATATTGGGGGCGAAGAGTTCCATTTCGTCGCCAGAGTCATACTCGTCTTTCTCTTTTTCTGTCAGGAGCTTTCTCATCAGCTCCTCCATCTGAGTTAGGCGCTCAAGGGTTTTGTCCTGAGATCCTGGGTTATTCCGGGGCTGTTCCACAGCTCCGGACCCATTGTACACATTAGGTGGGGTGTTGCCCCTCCTATCTTGAGATAGGTTATTTGGGACATTCCCTCCGTTACGTACTTCGGATCAGACTCCCGCCGAGCGGGCCTGCCTACCATCTTCAGTTCGATCGTCTCTGTGAGAGTTGAGGTGATCTCGGAGGTCGCTTCCCTGTGTAGTCTGGTGACTTTGTGCCGAACTCAGTCGCTGACGCAGGTCTCCTCTCGAGAGATCACTCCGGCGACTACCGATCCAGTGGCTCCTGCTGGATAGGCTTGGAGTGCGTCTTTGGCGGTTACGATCTGATCCTTCCCCTGGCACCCTGCTGCGCCAGGAAGGCCCAACCGACGGCGGGTCTCTCCTACTACTCCCGTAGGCTGGGACGTCCCGAATGGGCTGAGGAGATGGGTATCTAATTGGAGAAGGAGGATGCCTGACTGGGGAGGCGATCCTTGTTCCGTCCGTACGGATCAAATTTGGCGGGGGCCTTTCGGCCCTGCCAGCTTGCTGGTCCTACGCAGGGCGAGCTGGACGAGGTGCAGGTCGGTCTTCTGGGACGGGCTGGCGCTGCTGGCCCACCCCGGATCTCCTTCGGGAGCTTCCTCGAGCTCTCCTGGGCGCCCTCGAGGAAGGTTGAGAGCTAGGGGTTGACGTCCTAACCGAACGGCTGTATTGTTGTTGTCTGACCCTAGGCATTTCCCTGAAGTTTGCCTCTTGATGGTGCGATGAAGGGGCGGAGTTGGCTGCATGAGGCCTATCTGAACGGCTATGTCTGGACCGATTACTCCGGCGAGACTTAGGAGCCTCACCTTGCCTCTCTCCAACGTTAACGTTGGTTGTGAGAGGGGGTAGTCGGGCCAGAAAATCCTGGATTTGCCGACCGGCTGTTGCTAATTGCCTCCTCAGTTGAGCATTCTCCATCTCCACCGCAGTATAATAACACGGGTTTGGATTAGGTGGCCGGGGTGCTGAGCTACCAGTGTCGTCCTGGCCCGCTGGCTGCTTTCCTGGCCTCTGCTGGACTTCAGGAATTTGCTCATCAGGGATGGCAACATGGTGGGCCTCCTGCCCATCATGATGTTCTGTTTCGTTGCCATGCCTGGATCGAGTGGTCACCATAGTTGGATGTTTATGGTAGCACTAATCGAACTTGCTCTCAATGAAAGCACCAAACTGTTGACGTGGTTCTTCGCCAACAGGTAATTAAGAGAAGAAGAGAAAGGGATTAGTGCTGAAAGTAGAACCGTCACAGATATGAAATCTTAGAGAATGAACTATGTAACTCAAGACACGTTTTTAAGTGGTTCAAATGTTAAAATCCTTCTACTCCACTAGTCAATATTATTGATGTATTCTGGGTATTTGGTTTACAAAGTATATGGCTCTTCAGAGACTATTTTTTCCAACCCCTATCAATTCCCAGGGTCCCCATATTTATAAGAGAAGGCACCTGGAAGTTGGTAGGGAGGTCATCACGTGACCTTACCATTGGTCATATCAACTCTGTAACATTTATGATTAATTCCTAAACCTGACACATAAGTGTGGTCTAATCAGTATGTAAGGAGATAATGGGCCGCACGGCCCAACCCAGCCGTGGGTGTCTGAATGCGCACGTTCCTGATGCGTGCCCGGGAAGTCAGGGAGATATCGGACACGTGATGTCAGATATAGGCACGTTTATCTTGCGTGTGTTGACTTTACAAAGGGTCAGAGATCCACGAGCATCAGCTCGCACAACGAGCTGCTTCACTGACCCAACCTTAGGCCTTAAGGACTCCTTCCCCCAGTCTTGGGCAGCATTGGCGAGTCTCTTGAGGTTACCGCGAACTAAGTGGGTACGACCTGGAAACCAAATCTCTGACCTGGGGAAGTTCTCGGACTAACCTTGATAAGTCCGAGGCTCGACCTGCTAATCAGCCCGTGGGAAAACCAGGGCGTACAGAAAGAATGGCATTTTAATGAAACTTGGCATTCCCAACATTTATACCAGTATATTTCAGAGCCAAAAATCAATCAAAGTATCTTATCCCAAGAACAGTTCAAAATAGCAATCAAAATATGATCTTTAAACATAAATTGGTAAATGCCCAAATAAAAACTCAAAATAAACTGGTAAAGTTGATAAATGAACTCAAGAACAGTTCATCAACACTTGTTTTTTGACTGTAGCTTTTCTCATTAGGTTTGGGAGCTGACTAAAGACTGGTTAGGCACTGCCATTTGGCCCAAGAATTTTGTTCAATGGAAGTTGTGGTTAGAAGGGAAGCCCAAAAATTGGCTGCTGCAGTTTATGGCATCTAGTGCAACAAAAATGCATGTTATTTTTCTCTTTGCTCCAGCACTCCTCTTTGTTTAGTTAAAATGATAAGTTTGAGTTTGAAAGCTAGACTTTTTGGCTGTTTGAGTCAACAGTGTTTGGCTAAGAATAGATTAATTGTTGAGTTGGTTAGGAGTTTATGATTTGGCTTGTATTTTAGTCTCTGTTTTGAGTTTGGTGGTGTTTCAAATCTGGCAGTTGTAATTTCTTTCTGTGTTTTTAATATACTCCTTTTTTCGATAAAAAAAAAAGTTGAAAAAACTAAAATACTCAAAATAGATGGAAGTTGTAACAGTATAACTGAATACAACTAAAGCTAACAAAACTAACAAACCAGAAACAGAAAACAGAGAATCTTTAACATATGAATATGATAGAAACAGAGAATCTTCTCTCACACCCGCAAAACAAATCCAAAAGTAATTCGCTGAAGTTCACCATCAAAACCCAGCCAACTGCTAAGTGGACTCCTAAAAACAACTATATGATCAGTACCACTCTCATTTCATTCATTTCATTTATACCAACAATTAAAATTACTCATTTTTTTGCCCCCAAAAATAAATGTTTATGCTCTCTTGTAAACAAAATGATTGGCTGAACCTCAACTCTTTTTTAACTTTACATTGAGTTTTTCATATTAATTTTTCTATTTCAAGTAAATAGGCATGCTGAATCTACTAAATAAAATTTTCTACATAAGCCTTCCTTAGTACATAAAAAGTTAGCCTAATAAATAAAAGCTTCAGCAGTAACTACTCAGATATTCTATTCGCTTCTATTTTATCTAACAAAATAAAAGACACAGTTCAATTCTGAAAAGTCAAAATAAAAACTCAAAATAAAAACTCAAAATAAAAACTCGATAAAACATAAACATAAACTGGTATAACAGGTTGAGAGAGATAGATAAAAACCTTTTGATTCTGATCTTGAGACTTCAGTATAACAGGTTGAGAGAGGAAAACATTATCAATGTTTCGTACATATGGCAGAACCTCTTCCAGCTCTTCTTTCAAGCTTCTGGAGTTGTAATCCAACTCTACTTTGGCCTTCTCGCAGGAATATGCCCACTGATGCTGTAGCGACCCAAATCCGCTAATAAGGCTTAAGGGCCTTGATTAGTGTGCCTGGAGGGCATAATGGGATTTATATGTGTGACTTTATTGAGTTAAATGCATGACTATGATTTAAAGCATGTTGTATGACTATTTGAGATGCATGACTATGTGTATTAGTATGCATGTAAGCCCTGATTGTGTTGAAAGGGCATAATTGTAATTTTGGCCATTTTGGGCACAACTGTATTGATATATGTGATCTGTGACTCGAGACGATCCTAGAATGAGCGGATTAGCGGAAAAGTCAAAGCGGGAATTTATACCCAGCTTGGGTTAAGCCTGGGGAGTTTAAATGGGAATTTAGAGAATATATATATTGAGGTTAATTTTGATGATGAGGAATATTTATATATTTGGTGATTAGTCAGGTATTGGGTAGCAAGCGGGAAATTATTAGAGACACTCGAGGAATTAGTGGGAATTGGGTAAAATGACTAAAATGGCCCTACATGGATAAAAGGGTGTAGAATTAATAGGGAGGGCATTTTGGTCAATAGGCTTATTAGAGATAAGTTTATCTAAGCTTTATACTTAGTGGGATTGGTAGAAAAGAGTTATAAGGCTGTAGAAAAGAAAGAAAAAGGAAGAAAAAGAAAAGAGAGAAAAAACAGAGGGGTTTTGTCTCAAAAGGAACGGTTTGTGGTTCTCCCACCATTTCCCTTCATTTTTCTTGGAGTTAAGCTCAGTGGAGAGCTAGGGTAGGCTGAGCATCAAGGATCCTAAACTAGACTTGAAGATTGGCAAAGGATTAGCAAGAACACATCAAAAGTTGAGGTAAGTTTATAGAAATTTCAGTTTTAGGGTTTGACTGGTTTGAGCTGTGTATTTAAGCTAAATTGATGGGGATTTTAGGGGAATTCAGGCCAAGGTTGAGGAGGAGCAAGCTAAGGAGGTCTAGGGTTGAACTCAAGGTCGAATTTCCATCCACGGTATGAATTCTAAGTCTTTAACTTTGATGTTTGACTGAATTTCTGGGTTTAGGGTTAACTATGGTAGACGTTGAGTTTTAGGTCGCATGAGCTTGGGCTATGAGTTCTTGGGATGCTTTGGATGTGTGGGAGGTGTTGATAAGTTTGTTTTTGGGTTTGGGAAAGATTTGGACAAGTTTGGGGTTGAATTGGTTGAAAGAAATCGCAGAAAACAAAATTGGGTGTTGCCTGTCTGCAACTAGCGCTACAGCGCTAGTCTTTGGGCGTTGTAGCGCTAGGCCTTGTTTCTGGGGATGTTCGGTTCTGCTTATAGCGCTATAGCGCCCTCTTTTGAGCGTTGTAGCGCTACACTATTCCCAGAAAGGGGTTTTTGGGTTATTTTTGAGGGATTTTGACCTAGGGTTCGGGGTTTGATTCCACCACCTTGTTTTGTGGATCTAGGACTTCCCAGGGGGCTCAGGATTGGTCCCGAGGCTAGGTTTTGGACTTGAGGTTTGGTGATGACTTTGACCTATGAATTGTGTTTAGGTGAGCGCTAGGGCTCGAGTGGGATCGTGCTCGAGGAGTCAAGTGATCAAAGCTATCGAATTGAAAGGTAAGAAAACTGTAGCACTCGAGAACAGGGCGTGGGCCCATAGTGTTATTGCAGGGCATGGCCCTAGACTATATTTCATGCTAGGATATAACCTTATTTGAATTATCATATGTTTTAAGGATTATTTCGAATTGTACGATATGTGTAATTATAGTGAAATGAACGGCTAAGGCCGAGAGCGGCAAGGCCGGGAACGGCAGTGGGGCCGGAAGTAACACTTAGCACATGGAGTGCTTTTAGTCAGGGTAGGACCCAATGGATACGTGGGGTATCCTTACGGTGAGGACCGAGACCCCGGGCTCTGGTAAGGCTTTTGGGGCAGCATGGTCGTGTTTGCTTAGTCTAATGGTTGACCTTTTTATCTGTGGATTACATATTAACTATATGATATGCATATGTTATTTACTGTTTGAGTTTTCTTGCTGGGCTTCGGCTCATGGGTGCTTCGTGTTGCAGGTAAAGGCAAAGAAAAAGTCAACCAGCCATGAGTATGGAGAGCATGGGGGCGGCGCGTACATGTTCGGCCTGCCCGACTGCTTTGGTTGGGGGCATTTTTGAATATGTCTGTATTAACTTGTTCTTTTAATAGTTAACCAAGTGTAAATCTATTTTTGAGTTGTAAATATTTTGTAAACCTTATTTTTGGGATCCCAGATGTTTGATACTTGATGTTTTCAATGAAACTAAGCATTTTCAAAGATTACAGCCTTAACTTCTGGTTTAGTCACACTTTTGGTTTTAGAAATCTCGTAGAGTCAGTTAATTGCACAATTTCCGTTTTAAACTCACTTAGTAACGGCTCTAAGGTAGTAGGGCGTTACAGATGCCTTAAAACATGAACTGTCCGAAGAGAAAGAGAAAATTTCAACCTAAGTTGCCAATATTTGTGGGTAAAAAATTCGGACAACTGCAAATGAAAAAGGCTTCAAGCCAAGTGACCACCAAAGAATAAATAATAAGACTAAACTTGACCAACCACCACCAGATGATGAATAAAGAAGTCCAAACTAATTGTCACTCATGGTACCAAATAGTCTGCCTGTAAGGCAATAACTACATATATGTATAGTATACACCTAAACTACACTTGTTGCTCATGGTAGAACAAATGCTTAACCAACACTAAAGGAAGCTAGCTAGAGAACAAGAAATATGAGCTGTTCAGAAAACATTAATGGAAATAATAAATTGGTTTAAAAAAAAAAAGATATCATATAATAGGTAGAAACACGCTTGAAAAGCTATTCACATAATCTCAACCGACCAAACATAAATCTCAATGCTTTCACCAAATACACAACAATCTCAACGAGATTGAGATTGTTAAACAAAATGAAAAACACCCTTTTCAAAATTAAAACAAAAAACACACCCTTAAATCGACCAAAACAATGGAAACAGAAAATCAAACAACCCCATTAGATTTATTCCCAAATTAAGCTCGATTAGCATAAAAAACCAATGACCCAGATCAATAACACCTAAAACTATATATCCTTACCTGGCTTGCCAAGACCGAAGAGGAGTGAAACAACCCAACGAATGGAACCCTACTGACAGAGAGATAGAGAAAGATGAGAGAGAGATGGAGGAGATATGAGGGATGGAGGAGATGTGAGCTCAGATTTGAAGCAGGGATGATAAAACCGAAGGTAGAGTTTGGACTTTGCTTAGCCGAAGAAGAAAATGGTGAGTCCGAAATTGGTGTGATTTTTTCTGAAAAAAAATGTATAAGTGGCGGGCTCCCAAAATATTACTGCCTTTTTCATTTGCTACATATATAATATTTACCATAATACTTTTTCATTTCTATTATATTCATGTGTTATGGAAATGGGTATTTGGTGTAATGCGGTACACCCGAGCAAAATGGTGTTGCAGAAAGAAGAAACTGAACATTGATGGACATGGTGCGGAGTATGCTTAATAGCAACCCTAAACTTCCTAAATCCTTGTGGATTGAAGCTCTAAAGACATTCGTGTACATATTAAATCGAGTTCCAACCAAGGCAGTCTCAAAAACTCCTTCTGAATTATGGAAAGGTTGGAAACCGAGTTTGCAACATGTACGCATTTGGGGATGCCCATCTGAAGTTAGGGTATATAATCCACAAGAAAAGAAACTAGACCCAAGGACCATAAATGGATATTTTATTGGATACGCTGAAAGGTCTAAAGGTTACAAGTTTTATTGTTCATCTCATAGCACTAGGATTGTGGAATCAAGGAATGCAAAATTTCTTGAAAATGTCTTGATTAGTGGGAGTGATCAATCCAAGGACTTAGTGTAACGCTCTGGATAGCCAAGATCGTTACACTGTGTGTTTATTAAAGTGCAAGACTTGCTAATCAAGTCATTTAAATTGAAATGTGTCACTGAAACTACAGTTGAACTAGGGTTAAAAGATTTTGGTCTCAAAAGCTTCATTTCTTATAAACAAACATTTTCTTTACAAGGGATCCCAAAAGTAGTAAAGTTAAAAGACAGTCTACAAAATTCTAGGATTAAAATACAGTTATTAGCCACTCTAAGGCAAAACAGACAATTAAGCTTTTCTCATCCTGTTCCACTCCTCGGCTGTGGCCGCCGATCAGCTGATTATGTACATTCAGCCTCGAAGCTCTCCTTTTCAGGACAGGTCCAACTTGCCATTGCCTTTACCTACACCACGTAGCACCCGTGAGCCAAGGTCCAACAAGAAAACACAATAACAGAGCATAATCATTCAGCAGACAATCAGATAACTCATACCGCATAAACATGTACTCAATAGTCTAAGCATTCATGATATTCAAGTATTCAACATACCAAGTATATCATTTCATATCAATAATCAATTCACATATGATAACCAAGGTTAACGCCCTTAGGCCGCACCCTCTATTTATCCCACTGACTCCGGCCCGCTTAAACCGAGCTCAGTAAATATTAAGCTATCCTCAGCTACCAGTGGCCGAGTCGCGCCCTGTGCGCAAGTATTATTTACGGCACCCTTAGGCTGTTTATCACATGTCCCATGGCATAATACCATCTATGACATCAAACAAATATAGGGAACTCTTAGTCCCATCACAAACACATAACCGGGTGCAGTTTTCTTACCTTTAGATTTCAATACCTTTGTTCAATTCGATCCTCAAGCACGATCCCGTTCGAGCCCTAGCGTACACCTAGTCACAGCCATAGATCAGAATCATCACCAAACCTCAAATCCAAAACCTAGCCTCGGGACCAATCCCGAGCCCTCGGGAAGCCCTAATTCCACCAAACGGGGTGGTGGAATCAAACCCCGAGCCCCTAGGCAAAAACCCTAAGAAATAACCCAAAAACCCCTTTCTGGAACAGGGTAGCGCTACAGCACCCTAAGGAGAGCGCTATAGCACTACAAGCAGAGCCAAAAGGCTCTGGAACTTTAGGGTCTAGCGCTGTAGCGCCCAGTGACTAGCGCTACAGCGCTAGTCACAGCACAGCCCAGCACAGATTTTTCTCCTTCGAATTTTCTCGAGCCGAACCTTTCCAAACCTCAACCAAACTTCAAAACAAGCCTCCCAACATCCTCAACTCATCCCATAAGTCCCAACCATACAAAACTCAATCACATGCACCCCAAATCAAGGAAATTACCATAGCTGAACCTAGAGCTCAAAAACCCAACAAGAAAAACAACTGAAGCCACAGAATTCAAGTGACCAAGATCATAACTTCTTACCTTAAACAAAGAAGTTCAACCTTAGGCTATCCTCCACTCTTCCTTAGCTTTCACTCCTCAAAGCTTCAGCCTCAATTCCCTAGAATTCCCACCAAAACTCAGCTCAAAATCCATATCTACTTTAAGAACCAGAAACTGTAAAGCAACCTTAAACCTTACCTCAAATGGATGGAATACTCTTGCTAACTCCTCAAGCCAAACCAAGGACCCTAGCCTCAAGCTCCTGCCCAGACTCTCCCTGAGTTACAGCTCCAAATTCCTTCAAGAAATGAGGAAGAAACTTAAACCGAAGGGGAGAGGAAATGACTCATGTTTTCCTTCTTTCTTTTTCTTCTTCTTTTCTTTTAACTTCCTTTAGATTCTATACTTTCCACTAAGGCATAAAGCAACTTAACTCTTATCCCTTATAAGCCAAATGACCATAATACCCTCCCATTAAATTTAAGCCCGTAATCCTTCCAAGGGCATTCTGGTCATTTATTCTCAATTCCCGCTAATTCCTCGAGTGTCTAATATTTACCGCTTACTTCCCGACACCTAACTAATCATCAAATATATTCCTCAATATCAAAATAAACTCCAATATATTCTCTAAATCCCCATAATTACCCCCAGGCTCGCCCTGAGCCGGGTATAAATCCCCGCCGTGACTTTTTCGCTAAACCGCTCACTAAGATCGCCTCGAGTCACATATTACAAATATATCCACATAATAATGTGTTCTCAACAATTTATCACAAATATATACAGTTATGCCCTCAACGGGCCAAGATTACGAATATGCCCTTCTAACCTAGTCAGGGCCTACATGCACACTAATACACATAGTCATGCATCACAGATATTCAAATAATCATATAACATGCTTTTAATCATTAAATCACATATAATCAAATTATGCCTTCCCGGCGCACTAATCAAGGCCCTTAAGCCTTATTAGCAAATTTGGGTCGTTACACTTAGGTTCTGAGAAAGATCCTTCAGAACCCTCCACCTCAAGAGCAATATTGATTGTGGTTGATAACACCCCTGCAGTCCAAATGGATGTTGAACCACCACAACCAATTGTTGAAGATCCACAAGTCAATGATGAAGTTCAAATGGATCAAGTTGTTCAAGAGTTTCCTATAATTGTTGAACAACAAGCTGAATCACCTGCTCCCCAAGAGCCTGCTGGTGTAGCCTTAAGAAGATCCGCTAGGACAACAAAATTGGCGATACCTAGTGACTACATTGTGTATTTTTAAGAATCTGACTACAATATTGGAGCCGAAAATGATCCAGAAACATTTTCACAAGCTATGAATAGCAAAGAATCGGAACTGTGGTACAATGCCATGAATGAAGAAATGAATTCTATGAAGAGCAACGGAGTCTGAGATCTTGTTGAGTTGCCTAATGGGGCGAGGTCTATTGGGTGTAAATGGGTCTTCAAAACAAAGAAAGACTCATTAGGCAACATTGAGAGACACAAAGCGAGACTCGTTGCTAAGGGATTCACTCAAAAAAAAAAGGAATTGACTACACGGAGACTTTTTCTCCGGTATCTAAGAAAGATTCCCTCAGAGTTATCCTGGCATTAGTTGCTTATTTCGATTTCGAGCTGCAGCAGATGGATGTGAAAACTGCTTTCCTAAATGGTGACCTAGAGGAGGAGGTATGCATGAAACAACCAGAAGGATTCTCCTCTAGTGATGGTGAGCATTTGGTGTGCAAGCTTAAAAAGTCCATCTATGGTTTAAAACAAGCGTCCTGCCAATGGTATTTAAAATTCCATGATGTCATCTCTTTCTTTGGATTTGAAGAGAATGTCATGGATCAATGTATATACCAGAAGGTCAGTGGGAGTACGATTTGTTTTCTTGTTTTATATGAGGACGATATTCTTCTTGCAACCAATGACAAGGGCATGCTACATGAGGTGAAGCAATTTCTCTCAAAGAACTTTGAGATGAAGGATATGGGTGATGCGTCTTATGTCATTGGCAAAGGTATCTTAGGTCTATCTCAAGAAACCTACATTAACAAAGTTTTTAGAGAGATTTTGGATGAAAGATTGTTCACCAAGTGTTGCTCCTATCGTTAACGGTGATAAATTAAATTTGAGCCAGCGCCCAAAGAATGATTTTGAAAATAAAGAAATGAAGAACATCCCATATGCTTCTGCTGTTGGAAGCTTGATGTATGCTCAGGTGTGCACACAACCCGACATTGCCTTTGCTGTAAGAATGCTAGGAAGATTTCAGAGTAACCCGGGGTTAGACCACTGGAAAGCTGCAAAGAAAGTTATGAGGTATCTTCAGGGTACTAAGGATTACAAACTCATGTTCAGAAGAACCGACAACCTAGAAGTAGTTGGCTACTCAGATTCAGACTTTGCTGGTTGTACTGATTCACGTAAATGAACCTCTGGTTACGTGTTTATGTTTTCCGGTGGAGCTATATCATGGAGGAGTAACAAACAGACCTTGACTGCTACTTCTACTATGGAAGCCGAGTTTGTTTCGTGTTTTGAGGCTACATCGCATGGTGTATGGCTAAAGAATTTCATTTCAGGCCTTAGAGTTGTAGATTCTATATCTAGGCCATTGAGAATGTTCTGCGACAATTCAACTGCTGTATTCATGGCTAAGAACAACAAGAGTGGTAGTCGAAGCAAGCACATCGACATCAAGTACTTAGCCGTGAGCGAACATGTTAAAGAAAATAAAGTGGTCATTCAACATATTATCACTGAATTGATGATTGCTGATCCTATGACGAAAGGCTTGCCACCTCATAAATTCAAGGATCATGTAGTGAATATGGAACTTGGTTTCCTTATGTAAATTTATTGTACAAACTGAAGTTATTATCAATGAAACTCTTATTTTGATGTTTTCTCATATTTATGCGCATTTTAATTTTATTTGAGAAAATTTTATCTTCATAGAACCTGAATAAACATAAAGTTTATTCGTTTAAGTACATAGTCACATAAAGTACATTGTTATGTAATAAATATATTGTAATACATGGAAGATAATACTCGTCATAAAAAGAGGACCTATCGCCATGATTCATGTGTTTATTATCTAACAGGGATGATTATCGGGCTTAAGTAATACATTAATTTAAATGCTGACCAAGTGGGAGAATGTTAGAATATTTATTTATATGGTATATAAAATCAATTTGTTACAACTAATTGATTTAATATATTAAAGTCAATATTTAATTTATTGACAAAATATTATAATTAATGGTCAACATTATTTGTTACTTGATTTTGTTGTTACCCGATTTTTCATATCCTAACTGATTGAGAAAATATCTCAATCTGTGGCAAAGACTCTGATGGTAGGTCTCACTCTATAAATATAGAGTACCGGTCCCCAGACTCACTACTCATTCTGACTTTCAGTAACTTCATCTAAAAGTGTTTGTGAGAGCTTGGAAGCCCGAGTACTCGTTCTAATTTTTTTTTTTTTTTTGTAGATCTAAAGCTAGATCGAGGTTATCGATTGCAATAGCTGGAGGTATACAATATTCGATTATCTATTTGTATATGTTTATTCTATATATTAATTTCGCCTACATGTATAGGATTGTTCATATGTATATATTTCATTTATTCTAACATTGAAAACATAAAGAATAAGAATTTCTTTTTTTTTATTATTAAAAAATGTGAGGATGGTCATTTGGATAAGGGTAACTAGATTAAATACCACTTTTTGACACTTAATACATATAAATACTCTTATTTTCAAAAAGTTAGATAGATACCATTTCCTTAATTATTTTTTCACTAAATTAACTTTGTAAGTTATTAAGTAAGTGCTAATTTTTAAATATAAAGATACATATATAATACTTTTTAAATTTTGTTTTTTTTACAATAATTGGTATTTTCGTAAAACTTGAAAGAAAGGGATCAACTTTCATCTACAGTGCAAGTAAAACAACAGTGTAATGACATTTAGATCTACGAGAATTGTCAGTGTGAAAACATCACAAGGGCATAGTACTGTCAAAAACTTAATTGCAAGTAAATACATATAATAATTAATGAGTTATAAACAGTATATACTTTGCGTGTTGCATGTGTCTGGTTTTTTATTATTATTATTTATGGTATATATATATCTAAATAATAAATATGTGTAACATTATTAAAATCAACCAAAGATAAAGAGAACAAAAGAAATAATAAATACAAAATTGGACACCAAAAGGAGGAAAAACCCAGTTAAAAAGAGATCATAGCAGGACTTACTTACATGCACATCAAACAAAGTCTGTAAAATCTTGCACTTTACACCTTAAGGTGGCAGTGGAATTTTTTACACGCCAAAACTCTTTACCTCTTTTTGTCAATCCTTTTTTTATTATTGCCTAATTATAAAATTAATTTATAAATATTATTTGGTTTGTTACACTTAATTATCTATTTTTTTTCACGACAAAATTACCAAAGTTACGGACACAATTTATATAGTTACATATTCTTAACATCGTTAATTTTTATTGACGTGGAAGAAAAATTTGTGGCGACACTAAGTAACCGCTTTTATTTGTCACAATTAGCTACCCATTTTTTTTACACCAAAACTACCTTGTAGTACTATAATTGTACAAGTATCACATGCTTATTTACTCTAAAATTTAACTAGATAGGTGTCACATGTGTCACTATAACCAAAGTAAACCAAAAATTTACCTAATATTCTTAACTAATTAAAAATAACTAAACTAAATTAAAAAACACGGATAGATTTAATTGATGACCCAATCCAGATCTACTGATAATTTTTTTAATTAGTTAAGATTTAGGTTAGTTTTAATATTTAAGCATTAATTAAATTATTTATAGACCAATAAACATATGACATGTGTACAGTTATAGTGCTACGTTAGTAATACGTGAAACTATGCTTTATAACTTTGGCTGATTTTGAAGTAAAAAAAAGAAACTGGATGGTTAAGTTTTGTGTAAAACATGTGTGTAATTTTTGTTTGGGCCGTTACTCTAAATTAAAGAGTAATAATTGGGACACACAAATTACACACATTATTTACTCAAGTAATTAATATCAAACACACAATTAAAAATAACATGGTGGTCCTATTTTAAAATATGTATGACGTGTGTGTAATTTTTGTGTCTCTACCATAACTCCAAACTAGAAGCCTTAAATGGTTTCCTTGCAAATTTCCCTTATTTTAAGCTTTGATTTTTTTAGTCGGATATGGATATGGTTGAAACTTGCAACCATGTGATTCAAATAAATAAATGAATAAAAGATAGTCAATTTACTGCTCTTCCATCAAACTTTTTTCAAGTGTGGACAGTTAATAATAAAAAGAAAATAAAGGCTTTGAATTCAGGTTTTTTTCACAAGTATGGGCTTGCTTGTAAGGATGATTGAGGATGGAGCTGGCTGGCTGAGTAGTTTCGTCAACACAAGATAGCCCTTTTCATTTGAGGCCTTTATTCCTCTAAGCAACCGACTGGTGTCGGTGCCACCCTTTTCCCACATATGGGAACTTTGCAAGGTCTGAATGTACTACTATATTTACTGCCCTCTGCACTAGTCATATCTCTCACATCCAATCTTTTGAAGATTTACATTGATCCTTTGATTCTTTCTGTACCATTAAAATCACACATTAATCACCCTCCACCCTCACACCAACAACAAATTTCTAATCTTTTCTTTTTTTTTTTTTAAAAAAAAAAAAGCCAACCCATTTTGGTTTTATTTCATCTTAACAAGGTAGGACTAAGAAAAAGTAAAAATAAAAATATACCTTTTTGTTGCTGAGTGTGTTTTTTCAGAAGATACTGCTAGAAAAAGTTGAGTGAATGAAAGATATCCAAATAATATTATATGATTAATTGTTTGGCAGAAAATTACTTTGATTAACAACTGATATTACAATAATAAATATGGTTAATTTTTAGAAATTTACTTGGACTAACTGCTGATATTACCATAATAAATATGTTTAATTTTCAGAAAATTACTTTGATTAACAACTGATATTACAATAATAAATATGTTTAATTTTCAGAAATTTACTTGGACTAACTGCTGATATTACAATAATAAATATGTTTAATTTTCAGAAAATTACTTTAATTAACAACTGATATTACAATAATAAATATGTTTAATTTTCAGAAATTTACTTGGACTAATTGCTGATATTACCATAATAAGTGTGATTAATTTTAATTGATTTTCAAAAATTAAGATTCCAGATTTATTGAATATTTATGCATTAATACACTTCATTCTCACACATTTTCAATTTTTCATGAATCTAAAAAGAGTTTTCTCCTCTCATTCTAGGACATACAAATTTAGAGTATCTTACATTACACACAGTAAAGTGTCACTACTTTTCAAAACAGTGGGTCCCTGTTTTTATAAACGTGATTGATTAGGCTAAACTGCCACATCACTGTGTGTATATTTTGGGTACACATATCATTACTCATCTTACACATAGTCTCTTTCTCTCTTAAGTCGGGAAGGCTTGTTTTGAGTTTGCTTAAGCAGACGCAATAATGCTTTCGTCTTGCTTGATAGTTTTTGTATCCTGTGGAGTGGTTCCTCACAAATCATTTAGTACCGTTCAGGTAGAGGGGGCAAGAAAGCGCGTTTTACGTGACTCGGCTTTAGTTTATTCTTTATATTATATTTTTTAGGTTTTATACTTTTTTAGACCATGTGTTTTGTCTTATTACCTATTTAGACCATGTGTTTTGACAAATAATTTTTTTAGACCCTGTGTTTTCTAAAATAGTTCAAATAGACTCCTAAACTCGATTTTGATCAAAAAAATTTGAACTGAAATCACAAATAATTCATTAAACTAACAACTCAGAACAAAAATATAGTCATTCTGTCTAAGAACTGTGTTGTTATACTCAATTTTTTGTTCATCGAAATCAGTTTTAGGAGTCTATTTGAACCATTTTACAAAACACAGAGTTTAAAAAATAATTTGTCAAAACACAGTATCCAAATAAGCAATGAGTCAAAACACATGTATAAACCTATTTTTTATATTTTCATTTTTTAATTAAATATTTTAATATATATTTATATATATGGTTCTTCTCACTGCATTATTTCTAACAGATACCACTCACTCACTACCACTCAATACATACGGTATACTAAGTAGTATTATTTGGCTGTAGTGGGCTGCCTTTAAATTTTAACTCTATTTGTTTTTACCTTTGTTGTTCTTGCTGCTGTTGTTGGTGTGGGACTGGATACTCTGAAGCTGTGGTTAGGTGGGCAGATGGGTCTAGCGTTGTAGCTTTTTCTTCCTTCTCCTTCTCCTTCTCCTTCTTCTTCTTCTTCTCCTTCTCTCTCTCTATCTCTCTTTCTTTCTTTCTTTCTTTCTCTCTCTACCCTCTTTTTCCCCTGCCTTTCTGGCGGATAAACCGGTGAGTCTTTTGCATAATCCAAATCGCAAAAGCAGAAATCTCCCCTTGCTTTCGGTGTGTTGTTACTCTATTTTTGGTCATGTAATATCCACTTCTCGATTTTTTTCTATTAGTGTTAAGTAGCAGAAAATCAAAGAAACTATCTTTGTATAGTTTAGTGACCTTTCTTTTCTTTCTCTTTGTAATTTCTCTCTCTGGTCCTAAGTTTACTCCAAGATTTTGAATATTTAAACATAAATTCATTTTCTTTCACTGAGATTTCCCAGAAACCAATCTAAGCTTTTTCTAGCATGCAATGACTTGGATGGAGTAGGTTCACCTTGTTTTCTGAACTTTTGAGCTCTTCATTCTTGATGGGGTTCATCACTATTGCCTCGTTGCTAGATCTGTAAAAGCTCCATCTTGCTAATTAGAGATTTGTTAAGTCTGTTGTCATTTCTAAATTGCAAATCCCCTCTTTATATTTCTCCTTTCTCAGTTTATGTCTTTTGCTTTGTTATTATCGAAAGAAAAGAGAGAAAAGTTTCCTTCTTTTTCATTTTCCTTGGCTACCATGTACAATTTTCTTCCTTAATATTCTCTAATATCGGTCCTTGATGCTCCACTGTAGAATGTCTTCTTTATGTTTTATATATCTTTCTTTTTCTTTTTTGTTGCATATTCTTGTGTATTGGCCATGCGCTCTCTCTTTATTTTTGTTCCTTTTTCCCAGTTTATAATTGTTCCTTATTTGATAGATTGACCTTTGGAAATTATTGAGATTATAATATAGATCTTGTATAGTATACCATATCTTGACCATAGAAGAGAGAAGAGTGTTTTATTAATTATTTTTAAATTTTCATAATTTCTTAATACCCTTTTTTTCACCATTTCTTGAACTTGTTCCAGGCAGAAGAGTTAGATGGAAAAGGGTAGTGATTTTCGACAGTGGGACGAGTTAATACCGGACGCTTTGGGTCTCATTTTCAGCAACCTCCCTCTGAAAGAGGTACTAACGGTTATCCCAAGAGTATGCAAATCATGGGGCAAAGCTGTTATGGGACCTTACTGCTGGCAAGAGATAGACATTGAAGAATGGAGTAGTTTGTCTCAGCCTGACAACCTCGATCGAATGCTTCGAATGCTCATTGCCAGAAGCTCTGGATCTCTGCGAAAACTCTCAGTTTCTGGCCTCAACAACGACTTAATCTTCTCCTTCATTGCAGAACAGTAAGCAGACTATAAAATAAATAAATAAAAAGTTAAACTTTCCTTAATTGTTTTGTTTTGGAGATTCAGAACCTTGTTATTACCAAACCCCACTTGAGATGATGTTGTATTTGTCTTGTTATAATGCTTGTTTTGTGAATTGGGTTTTATGTTTTTTGCTTTAATTGAGGTTTTGGTAGGTTGTTTTAGTGTTAATTTAGTTGGTTGAAATTCTATGTGATGTCCCATTTTGTTTTTTATGAATTGGTTTTGCAAGT
Source organism: Humulus lupulus (assembly GCF_963169125.1). Taxonomy (NCBI): domain Eukaryota; kingdom Viridiplantae; phylum Streptophyta; class Magnoliopsida; order Rosales; family Cannabaceae; genus Humulus; species Humulus lupulus. The sequence goes on from NC_084802.1 coordinate 209,216,549, forward strand.
GCTGGTTCCCTACAGAGCCTAAGGTTGCCAAGATGCGAGATGAGTGATTTGATAGTGGAACAGATTGTCGGAAGGTTTTCCACCATCACTTTCTTGGATGTGAGCTACTGTGTCAAAATCAGCGCTCGGGCATTAGAGGCCATTGGAAAGAACTGTAAAATGCTGGTGGGGCTGTGCAGGAACATGCATCCCTTGGACACAAATGGCAAGCCTCCAGAGGATGATGAGGGACTTGCCATAGCTGCCACAATGCCAAAACTCAAGCACCTCGAAATGGCTTACCATCTCATTAGCACAGCCAGCATTCTCCAGATCCTTTCAAGCTGTCCTGATCTCGAGTTTCTGGACTTAAGAGGGTGTTGGAGTGTGATTCTAGATGACAAGCTTATTAAAGACAAGTTCCCAAAACTTAAAGTCTTGGGGCCTCTTGTTGTGGACTTTTTTGAGAGGAATGATTGGGACGAATGCTCTGATTTCTCCGATGCTTCTTCCGAGTACTTAGCCTGGGAATTCATGGCTGGTGGAGTGGGAGATTACTTTGATGATGACGAGAGTTTTGATGGGATGTGGGATGATGAGGCAAGCTTGGAGGAGCTTGAACTCAGGTTCTATGAAGGAGTGCATGAAAATGTTGGAGACAATTATGGTTGGCCTCCCTCTCCTTGAGAAAAAAAATCTTAATGTTTCTCTTTTGAAACTGTTAAAATTTGCATCTTCTTTTGCTTTTGTTTCTGAGTACTACTACTACTGAGTTACCTGATGCTTTTAGTTTGGAACTCCCTCCTATATGTGGTATGAATGAATATGTATATGTTTTAGTGGAATGAAAGCTTGTTGTTGTTGTTGTTTTCGTTTATGATCACATATAATTTTGGTATTTTGGATTAAAGTTTGGAAAATGCAGAACAAATATGCGAAATTAAAATCGAAATTAAAGCTGGAGCTAACAATGCATTTTTCCAAAGATTAGAAAAGTATTTTAGGTGTGAATTAGTCGTAAAGTTTGTAGTTTTGATGGGGGTCCACTTTCACCAAGGAGGAAGGGCATGCCTTTAATAATGGCAACCTTGGCCTGTTGGTAAGGGTTATGCCCTCATTGACTACCGTGGCTTTCTTTGCAAAAACAGAAATTATATTTATTCTTTTTTATAAAAGAAAAAAAATACATCATATAGATATAGTTATATGTATATATATTTTTTTTACATTTCATTTATTTAGATGTAGATCTATGTGTCCACAAAAATATTCACCAAAATATTACTCATATATTTTGTTTGGTAGGATATATTTAAGATTGATCGCGTTTAAGAACATTAAATATACATATAATTGCATAAAACTAAGTCCAAACTATATTGGAGGTGAGGATTTGTTCCCATATTGTATTGTGCACAATTTCCTTTGTTATGGAATAAAGCAAGGAGTAAAAATGCCGAATGCCAAGTTATCAGTCAAACTGTTATGTTTGAGTCTTAGACTATCTTCTAGGGCTAATATTGAATTTCAGTGGATGGTGAGGGGGAATACCTCGAGAGTTACTTTGGCTAATACCTCAAGTTGAGATAGGAAGAAATTTATCGCTAAAAGAATCCTCAAGTTGAAAGTTCTATTTAGATAGAGTAGAAAAGGAAGATAGTCTAAATTTCAACCATACAATTTATGTGTTGTACGGAAGGAATTAACATCTTTTATAGGCAAAGAGATGAGCTCTAGGATCGTTTGATCGTGGGGGAATTCGTAAGTGGGATTTGCATCGTTGGATGTGGTTACTAGGTCAGCTCGTAGGCCTGACTAAAGGGGTCAGTCCCTGGAAGGCAAAATGGGTTTCACCATTTATTGAAGTGACGGATTAGGAGTGAATTCTTTCAACAGAGCAACATATTGGGATGGCGTGTGGCGCACTTTCTTACTCTCTTAGCATGCAACGTTTATTCGTAAGAACTCAAAGTCAATCGTCTCATCATTGTATCAGGGCCAACGATAAATGATGTGATAATTGTTACCCATAGAGGGAATTGACCTCCAAGGCTTTGAGGAACAAACTCGATCCCCATCTAATAATGTAATAGAGCTTCACATTGTGGACAGAGGCTCAAACTTTAGGGAGGATTCTAGCGAACCCGTAGAATGGCCGCACAAGTGAACCCGGTTGGCCACAAGATCACTACCTTAAGGCAACAACCTGACTTTCTTTGGAGCCTGCAGATTGAGTCTTGGGGAATCACCCCCAACAATTTTATTATTTGTACTAAATATATGTTTTTTCATTAAAGGTATATATTTTAGGGAAGTTCTGTAGTAAGGTAATATTGTTTACCCTATCAGTACAACACATCCCTTATATGGGTATGTGGGAGCGTTTTTACTATAGTTTTTTTTTATGACGGTGTATAGTGTAGTTATAACAAACATCATGTAATTTTTAGAAATTTCGAATAATTTATAGTGTCAAATACAAATTTAAACAATTGCTTTTACACATGGATAAAAAAAACATGAGTGCAACAAGTTGTTTCAACTCTGTTTTCAACATGGTAAATTATTCGAACTTTCTTTAAAACTTGCAAGAGGTTCACTGTAACTACAATTAACAGTATAAAAAAAATTAGAGTGAAAATGCTCCCATATGCCCATATCGAGAGTGGATGTACCAGTGGGGTAAAAAGGAGTTCTCTATCATAGACACTCCTTGGCAGTAAAATTTTAAAAGGGTCTATATCTTTTCGGAACCTGTGTTTTGACAAATTACTTTTTGGACCTAATAATTTGTAAAATAGTTCAAATAGGTTCCTGAACCCGATTTTAATAAATATTTTTTGAACTAAAGTCACAAATAATTCACAAAACTAACAACTCATAACAAAAGCACGATCATTCCGCCTAATAACTATATTATTATATTCAGATTTTTGTTTATCAAAATTAAATTTATGAATTTATTTGAACTATTTTACAAAATAAATAATTCAAAAATTAATTTAACAAAACACAAAATTCACATCCACAGTATGGGAAAACATATGGACAAAAAAATATATATAAACTCATTTTTAAATGATACAAATACCCAAAAGTAAGGGGTTTTTTTGGTACCCTTGCTCCTTTAATAGTACCTACCAATAGCAGCATAGTAAAAAAGGTGATCATTTCTTTAATAGTTTAGACTCAACAAATTTTGAATGACTGAAAATTTCCTTTCTACTTTGCAATACTGTACAATACCATTTCATTCATGTGAATTAAGAAGGTACATTACCTAGCATACAGTACACACAATATTTGTGATTTTAATTGTAATTCTTTTAAGCCAAAGAAAATACAAGGAAATCCACAAATAATGTGTTTTGTCGGCTAGCCTGCAACTTTTTTTTTTTTTTATCTATGTGAAGACCTCAGCAACCAATCAAGTTCAAGGTCCCATCATAACTTCATCATGGCCAAATAACAAAATTAAAATTAAATTAAAAATTTGGACTTGTATTGCAAATTCTATATTTTTCTTTTCTAAAAGAAAAAAATTTATTTTCGAGCCACTCAAAATTGGTTTAATTTCAATCAATGCAATACCTTAGAAATAAATTTACATTTATACACATAATTAATAAAATAGTGGGTCCTTCACAGGGGTAATAATCAAGCTTTTTATGATATATATCACCTTCCAGTCATGCTCATGTGATACAGATCTACCAACTCTAAAGAAAGAAAAAAGTCAAATTAAACTACAGTAAAAAAAATCGCTATAAAATTTCCGTGACAAGAAAAAAAAAAGTTCATGAGAGACCTTTAGCCTTTTTTTCTTTGTGAAATGACACAACTGACAAGATAAAATTGTCTAAAATTGGAAGAGGTATAATATCTTCACCCAAATTATCTACCTAAATATTATATACATTCATATATTATTATATAATTTAGTTTAATTAATCATGTTTATTAAAATTTAAACTTATTATTTTAAAAAGGAAGAATATGTCACTGTTTTCAATTTTGAGTATATATTTGAGGTGGAAATTTTAATAATAACATCCACCTCACTCAAACAAAGAAATAAAGAAAAGGGTAGTGCTAAATTACAAAGTAACATACTACAAACCAAAAACCAATATGAAATTGTCACATACACATTTCCCAAAATTGGAAAAACCAACAAAAGTTACCTATAATTTGAAAACATTCACCAAAACCCTGAAAAAGGAGAAAGAGAAAGAGAAAGAGAAAAAGAAATAAAGAGGATTTCATTTTTAACAAGAGAAAACAAATAGAATTAGTAGGTGTTAAGATTTGAGAATAGAATAATTTGTACTTTCTTTTCTAGTAAATCATCTTAAGAAAAGTCATTGGATAGGACATATTAATACATACTTTTTTTAATATTTAACACACAATAACTCAAAAACAAAAGCCAGTCAGTTAGAATTAGTAAAAATGATAGAATGTATCTAAAAATTACAAACTATTGCTATTTATAAAATTTTGAAAGTTAAGTTAGTTGGCAAGCTATACTTAATTTCTTGCTGATCAACCTAAACAAATCCTAATCAATGGTTGAATTCCTTTAATATTTAATTTTGTTGAACCTGCAATTGAATTAAACCTTCTTCTTCTTTTTTTCTTTATTCCACATAGTTAAGTTAGATCTAACATGAGAAACATCTGAATATCATGATTATGTATATAAAAATTTTATCATATGTGTACAGTTTACTATTCATTATTTTTATATGTTGATTGGAAAATAAAGTATTGGAAATGGCATTCCAATCAAATTACTTTCTTACTATTTTGGTGTCAAAACATAAATGCAAAAAAAATCTTCCAATGCACAATTTTAGTAAAATTATTAATCTTTTTTATTAAATTTTTTATTCATATTAAATTTTGTTCCAAAACATTGTGTTTTGAATAGAAATTTCTATATATTTATATATATATATATAAATTTAACTCAAAATATGTATGTTAATATAAGATTGACCCTTGTAAGTTGTATTTGGTATATATATTATTGTCCCAAAATGCATAAATAATCTTTTGAAAAAATAATAAAAATAAAAGATACCAAAATACTATAATTCTACAATTAAATACAATAATTTTTTAGATAGCTTATGATCTATACTGCTAATTCTTTTTCATTTTTGCTGTAAAATGAACAAATAAAATTATTGGTGTCCTTGTATTCTGATCATAGTATCATTTTAAAAATTTACTAGTCCAACCCAAAAAAAACACTCTAAAAAAGATAATATTGTATAATATCACAATACAACAATAACAATCAGTGAAAATCGATACCCAAATAGCTAGCATAAGAATTAATCATAATAAGTCTTTTCTTTATTATTATGCTATCACTACCGAAACGGATGATTATTCACATTGCCAATTCACCGAGCATTGTTATTCATCTCGATGAAAATTTGAACAAGAACAATTTATAAAATTTTGAATATAGGTCCACTACCTATCAATTCTGGCAGACAAGTTCATTTGATTACTATGCATTTTTATCAGCTTTTTTCAACAAAATGTGTATGGACAATGGCAAGTGAGGCTGGTGATAGTGACGGAGCTAGAAAATATTTTCAGAGAGGACTTGATAATTATTATATTTTTTTAAATTAGTTGGTGTGTAATGATTATTTTACATTTTTAAAAAATTAATATATAAATGTTTTAATTATCAAACAAATGTAAGTGTTAGCTCAATTGTTGAGTAAGTCTTATATTTCCTCAAGACATGGGTTCAAACCCCTAAGATATTTTTTCCCCTAAATCAATATAATTTTAACAAAATAGAAGGATGCACGGTTCGAACTTGGGAACTGGTAAAAGAAGAAATTTATCATTTCACCAAGTAAAATTAATGTTATAATGAACTAAAACATTTATTTATTAAACTTCAGTGTAGGCTAGAGCCTACACAAATCACCATGTGGCTCCGTCCCTGGTGACAGATAGTAATTTTGAATGAATGAGTTTGAGAAACTCTTCATCATCCAAGCTTTTAGGGTTTTCTCCTCCTTGGTTGGTCTATAAGACTAAGATGGATGGGTCTTATTAGTACAAACAATTAATAAGCATATGATATGATATGATTTATTGGTGGGAACAAAACACATTTAGGAATGTTCCTTTGGGTTCATTTGTTTGATTTGTTCAATTATAATTATATTTATTAACTAATAGCCTATAGTCTATTCTAGCTTATATAAATAAGCAATCACGTGGCCACATGTGATGGTTGTCTTAGGATCTTGTACCCATTTATCTCTATATCAATACTAAAAGGACTACGTTGAGATACGTTAGAAGACAAATCTAATTACCAGTTACCACTAACAATTATTATTATTATTATTATTATTATTATTATTAATGTTAATTTGCAAGTTTCAATTAAAGAATTTCAAACTAGCTAGCTAGGTAGTAATATAAATACAAATACAAATACAAACTTAGGATTGGAAAATTTGCAAGTTGCAACTATCACTATGTATCAATTCTCATATGTCATTTATAATGATCCAAAATTATTGAAACCCACGAAACGAAACGACAACTACTCGTTTTCTTTTTCTTTTTCTTTGGCATTACTAATTAGTACTAACCTAACCCAAAGGTTCCCAATCTATACGTACGGTGGGGCATACCCAAAAATGTGCCCATTCATAGTCTCTTCTTTCTCATTTATTTTATCTAAAAAAGATAACAAAACATAATAATGTGGAAATTATACCCCATACCCATTATTAGAATACTCATTGAGTTTTTTTACCCAAATTTTAAAATATTTAAATTTGTACCCACTTTTATAATCAAACTTTTAAAATATTAGAATCCTTTGCCAATTTTCACTACCTTTGGCATTAACATCAGCTATGGCTCGTGTGCTATATGGGTAGTTTGGGAAATCACATTATAAAAATGGGTAAAAACTAACTAAATATGTTTTTGGGTTGGGTTGGATTTGGCTAATTAATACAAAAGATGGGCAACTATCAACTTATCCCCATAATAATTACGATATATCTATACTTTTGATTAAAAAAATCATGGACTATTTAATAGGAGAAAAAGGAAAAGATAAAAGAGATTAAGAAAAAAGTTGAAAAAATGTATTTCTATATGGTTAATTACCTTTTTTATCATTAGTTTAATATTTTGTTATATATGAGCTTTATTTAAAAACAATTTTTGTTCATTAAATAAATAAAAAATAAATAAATAAATGTGTTCAGTAATTTTTTATTTTTATATTTTAAAAAAAAAATCTCCATGACTCCATATTTTTTCCTCCTCCCTCTATGATTGATTTTTTTGAGAGAGAGAACATGTGTAGTGTCCCAATACCCAAGCTCACTAGCATCGCTGACCAAGAATTTGATCTTATTTCTGTCAACACCACCATATTTCTTACCTCTCGCATGGGTCTGTTTGATTTTGTTTTCTGTTTTTTATTTTTAAAATTGTGTTTTCAGAAATGAGAACAGAAAATAATTTTTGTAGTTTTTAAAAAATAAGAAATGTTTAGTTAATATTTTCTAAAAATAATTTTTTAGTTAATCTTAAATAAAAAATTAATACATATATTTACAAAGAGAAAAATATTTTAAAAGATTGTAATAAATAATGAGATAAAGTAATGTGAAAAAAAAATGATGAAAATTAAAGAGTGAGAAAATAAGGAGAGAAAATTTTAAAAAATAAAAATTGAGAAGAGAGAACGTGATGTAAGAAAAAATAAGATAAAAAGTTATGAGAAAGAAAGTGAAAAGAGAGAGGTGATGAGAGAGAAAGTGATAAAAGAGAAAATTATGATATAGTAAGTGATGAAAAAGAAAAATGATGACATGATAAGTTATGCGAGATAAAATAAGGAGATAGAAAATAATGAAAGAGAAAATGAAAAGATAGAAAGTGAGAAGAGAGAAAATAGTGAGAGAGAAAGCGATGAGAGAAAAGGCAAGGAGAGAGAAAGTGATGAGACAGAAAATAAATATATAGAAAGTGATAAGCTTGAAAATGATGTGAGAAAAAGAAAAAGACATTTTTTTTTAAAACAATTTTTTGTTGTTCTCAAAATCTTCTGTTTTTTTGTAACTTTGAGGGTATTTGACTCTTTAACTAAAAATTTGTTTTTTGTTTTTAAAAGCTAAAAATTGTTTTTTGAAAACAAATGGAGGTATTTGACGTTATTTTCGTAAAATAATTTTTATAAACAAAGTTACAAAAAACATAAAATTTTGATAACAATAAAACGTCGTTTTCTGTTGTTCTCAAATTTTTTTGTCTCACATCACTTTTTTAATTATTATTATCTAACATTATTTATTGTCACATCATTTTCTCTCTCATTAGTTTTTCTATCTTCACTTTCCCTCATATCACTTTCTCTCTCGTCACTTTCTATCTCCTTATTTTCTCTCTCATCACTTTTTCTCTCATTACATTTTCTCTCTAGCTATTATCTCTCTTCTCATTTTCTCTTTTATTATTTTCTATCTCCTTATTTTCTCTTACATAACTTATTATGTCATATTCATCACTTACTATATCTCAACTTTCTCTCTCAACACTTAATATAACCTCATTTTCTCTTTCATCATTTTTCTCTCTCCTCACTTCTTCTCTACTCATTTCTCTCTCTTCACTTTTTTTCTCATTTTTTTCTTTGATCAATTTCTCTCTTCTCAATTTTTATTTCTTTAAATTTTTTCTCCTTACTTTCTCACTTCTTATTTTTTATAATTTTTTTCTTTCAAATTATTTTATCTCATTATTTATTACAAAATTTAAAAATATTTTTCTTTGTTAAAATATTTGTTAATTTTTTATTTAAGATTTAAAAAAAATAAAACTAAAAAATAGTTTTTAGAAAACATTAATCAAACACCTCTCGTTTGAAAACTAAAAAAATGTTTTATGTTCTCATTTCTGATAACACAACTTTGAAAACAATGTCAAACAAGCCATTTGTTTTTAAAAATTGTTTTATGAAAACAATGTCAAACACAACACTCCTATTTATTTTCAAAAAATAATTTTTAGTTTTTAAAAACAAAAAAATAATTTTTTTAAATATGAAGTCAAACATCCTCTAAAACATTTGAATAACTTCAACGTTTTTGGACATAGTCGCCGATGATTTGCTGGAGTTCATGGTGACTTATTCTAGCATTGGTGGCTATTGTCGACGACGATTTACCAGAGTTTATGGTGGAATATTTTTTTTTAATAAAAGAAATAAAAATGGTATGAAACATCTTTTTAATTTTAAAAATAAAATAAAAATATTATTTTACAATTTTTTATTTTGACAAAAAATTTATCTCCAAAAATGGAGAAATTTTTTTACTCATCTTATCCAATTTTTTCTTTTTTGTTTCTCCCTCCCCTCCTACCAAATATTATATATATATATATATAAATTCATTTCTCTCCTATGTACATTTAAAAAAAATGGCTATAGTCTATTTTTTCGTAGTTCTTAACAAATTTCTTCAAAGAATTGACTTAATAAATGTTTAAAAAAAGAACAATTTGTTTATTTAATTTTTTTTAGGGAAAAAAAAGGAACAATTTCAAAATAGAAAAGTGAAGATGAAGAGGTCCACCACCAAGGCACCTACTATTGAATGCTGCATCTGATTCTGTGGTCTCAATCTCAGCAACTCTCATGGACACTTTTAACTTGTACACATCAAATTTGTGTACGAGGATTATTAACCATGGCACTATTTTTTACTGTACAACATGATAATTAATTACTGTCTATAGCTGCTCAATTACTCTCAATCCATTTATAGAGATGGTCCCCTTTTTTTGCCTTGTTTTTTTTTACCTTTTCCGGTCACACATTACGAATCACTAGTACAAGGTAAAATTCATCAAGTTGGGCAAAAATAATGACTTTGAGAAGTAATTTTTATTTTTTATATTAAAAAAATAAAATAAAAATAAAGAGTGAGAGAGAGAATGGGCTAAGAATATGGCAGTGTCAGGTATAAATGAGGGGGTCCAATTTATACATTATGATACAGTGGTCCCCTAATGTTAAAGACAATCTATGATCTTTTTTTTTTACATAAAAAAAGAAAAGAAAAGTTATTTATTTACATAATAATAAATAAAAGGTGATTAACTCATACCAACTCCTCCCACTACAATCTACTTCATCATATTATTCTTCTTCTTCTTCAATCTTTTTCTGTACACTTTTATCTTTAATAGATAATTTAGACAATGATGTTGACTTATGCAGTGAAATGTTATATTAGCTACCAAAAGTACAATATCACCTTATTTCAATTTATAGCAATTTATGTTTTTATGTTTAATTTCAAAATACCCAATAAGGGCAAAGATGTCTAAAATTATCTAGAATTTAGGCTTATCTATACTAGTTTTGTGGGGAAAAAATCTAGTGGAAATATATTGAAAGCATGAATTGATAGAATGAAAGTATCTAGATTTTTATATATATATATATATATATATAAATGTACACAATGATAAACAAAAATGATGAAATATTAAGAAAAATACTCTGAAAAACAATTATTAACAGGGCCATTAACTAAACAAATTGAAAACGAGTAGATTAATGGGGTCATTTTTATGTAATTTCTCTATTAAATAACCAAGTGAAAGTGATTAGTCACCCAATCTTTTTTTTTTTACCTCTCTCGTGTGTAATTTCTAAACTGCAAAAATGTTAGGGCCCTTTTCATCAGTGATGTTCAATATTTACTGTGCTGTGTAGCCCCTTTTCTTGCAAACGTTCTGGGCCTATGGAGCTCTAGGCCCGCTTGACTGACTGGTCCAAATTGGAGCCTTATACCTTGGGCTTCCATTTCACCTTGATGAATACTGGACCAGGTCCACACCATGTCAAAGCGATCTAAGAAAGATAGTATAATATAGCTCTTGTAATAGTAATAAAAAAAGTAGGGGTGTTAAATTTACCACATGGCACGCTGCAAAAATACGGTGCAGTCCTATCGCTAAATAATTTAACAATTAAATATTATAATTAATAAAGATTTATAATAAATCTCATAACTAAAGAGTGTTTAATAAAACCATAAATATAAAACAAACTAATAAATTTTTAACAAAACAATAAAAATATAACAAACTATTAACAAAGAAAAAATGCGATATAGAAGTAAAGATTTTAATTAAGGAATAATATATTTAGGTTGAAGTAGAATATGTATTAGCATCCTATGAAACATAATATTTTTTCTAGACATTGTGTATATTATACTATATAAATATATATGCATTAAGTTTAAATGTAGTAAAATTGAAAAATATATATATAAAAAAAATTAATAAATATAATGATGTTGTGCAGTTTGTATAGTGTGAGCGGTTTGATAAACAACCCTAATAAAAAGTCTTGTTTTGAAGTTATTTTTAATAATAAAATATTAAATATTTATTTTCTATAATTTACTACGACAATAATACTTGTTATTTGGGTAAAAATACTAATTTTTTCATAATTGATCATTAGTAATATTTAAGTACCTAATCAATTTTTTTTACGGCAAAAATATCAAATATATACTAATACTCATACAAAAAATATATATATATTTACTAATAGTTGCACATAAATACCAATTCAATTTATTTTTTTTTGTAGCAATAATATTTTAAATAAGTGTAATAATAACAAAGATTTGATATTATTATTACATTAAAAAAATTTGGTATTTATGTACAACTATTAACAAAGATTAAGTATTATTACCATAAAAAAATTGATTTCGTACTTAAGTACAACTATTAATAAAATTTTGGTATTATTGCCATAAAATAAAATTTGGTACTTAAATGCAATTACTATGAGATATTTGGTATTTTTGACACAAATATACCTATACATAAAAAAAAAAAAAAAATTGGGAGGCATTCGTAATTTATTACTATTGAAGTGAGTGAATGAAAGTAAAGAAAAAATTAAATGATATTATACAAAAATGGTGGCATCAAAACTATAAATAAGGAAATTACATGATATATGAGATTTTTTTTTTGTAAATTTTGATAAATATAGCTTTTTTTTCCTTAAGTTATGTATGGTATAATTTATTTGTTTAATTTTTTATGGGATTTTCCCCATATTTTTGTAATTTTATTCAAATATACCATATACTTAATATAAAACTTCAATATTGATTTTTTTAATTACTTTAAGGGATATTTTTATTACTATATTTTTTTAATTATATTTAGGTGAATAATATATATACATATATATAAAATTAATGGTATACATAAAACCATATAATTTCTTCCATCATATATGTATATATATAAGATTATAAAACAATACACATTTCTAAATATATATGGATATATTATTATTGTTATTATATTGCTTTTATATATACATTCAAATATGAGGTGATGAGATTGGTTTTCACTAATTGTGGCGATGATGATGATGTATGAGTTACGTTCATTATACATATGTATGTTTTGGATTATTGTTGGACATGTATATATGGCATTTAATTTCATTTTAAATAATAATCGGTTACCACTATAAAAATAATTTTTGAATTTTTTAGTAATGTGGCGATAACCGGTTACCACTATCAATTTTAACTATCATGGCAAGTACTTGAGTGAATTGAAACTGATTACTGGCAGATTTGGAAAGAAAAAAATATATCAGAATATAACTAGTAAATAAGAAGAAGAAGGTAGCCGGTTACCCTTATTAAAATAACTTATTGATAACTAGTTACTAAGTCAAAACTAGAAAAAAAAACTTAAACAATAAAAAAATTAATAACTGATTACCCTTATCAAAATAACAATTAATTGGTAACTGGTTACTTAGCCAAATATTTAAAAAGAACAACATCTGAAAAGCAAAATCAGATATGAAAATAACCAAGAAGAAGAAGAAGATCAAAGAAGGTAACTGGTTTCTTAGGTAATTTTATAAAGAAAATCAGATCTGAAAAATAAAAAACCAGATCTGAAAAAAAAAAAAGATCTGAAACAACAAGGAAGACGCAGAAGAACGTAAAGAAGAAGAAGAAGACAAATAAGATGATGAAGAAAAGGGAGAAGAAGAATGCAAAAACGAAGAAGAAATCGAAGAAGAAGAAGAAGAAGTCAAATTGGAGATGGCGTCGGCGGGGACCGGAGATACGTCGTCCATTTGCCGATGTGAGAGAGCTTCAATTGTTGTGAGAGAAAATTGTTGGCTGTCATTGTTGTGAGAGAAATGGAAAGGGTGGGTGAAAGATACGTGAGAGATGAAGAGAAAGAGGAAAGTAAGAGAAAGTGTGTATTTTTATTTATGGTATTTTGCTCATAATATTTTATGGAGAAATTATAGGAAATGACCCAAAATAAAGCCATCAAATAGCTAATGTCCTCATTTTTAAAATTGTAGATAAATGATCATTTTACATTGTTGATTATCTAAATTGCCCTTTTTTATAATTTATTTATTTATTTAGGATTGTATGACTTTAATATAGTGATATATGTATATTAGTTTTGTTTAATTAGTTTTTATTTTAAAGTTATATTGATTTTTTAAGTATTTTATAGGTTGTTGGTATATTTTTTTCTAATTAATGTATATGTTTTTTGTGGTATGGTATATAATTTTTTTTTTGTGATATTTAATTTCTATTTTATTATACATAGTGGTAGTATATAAATTTGTATCATGGTATATACATTTTAATGGTAGTATATAACTTTGTTAGCATAGTATATACATTTTTGAGTGATAATTTTATAAGTTTTGATGGTATATTATTTTTCAACTCAGTATATATATTTTGTGGTATGGTATATAATTCAACAACTCATAAAAAACGAAAAAAAATCAAAATAACTTTAAAATAAAAACTAATTAAACAAAACTAATATACATATACCATAATATTAAAATATTTAGAATAAAATAGTAATTTGTTAAAGGGTGTATTTGGTAATATGTGATATTAAATAGATGATTAGGCTATTTTACTACAAAATTAAAAACATGGATATTTACTTACTTTCACACAACATCAAGGGTCATTTTGCACCATGCCCTTATTTTATGAAATTCTCACATTTAAATTTTTTTTTTTTCTAGAATTACCATATTTTGTGGCATAAGTTTTATGCCTATAAATATTGAAAGTAATTTATTTAAAAAACCTACGGAAATATTCTAAACATAGAAAACATATTTTTTAAAATATTATATATATTGATTAAAATAATTATAAAAGCAACTTTTAGAGTTTAGTTTATTTTATAAACCACAGTAAGAGTTAAACAAGTGAGAGTTAATGATAAGAACCTATGTTTGAGTGAAGAAGAGAAGCTAGCAAATCTCAATCATTATTTACTTAATTTAAAAGATTCATAATCATAATTTGATATTGGATAATCCAATTTTGAACATGAAAGTGGAGTAATTAAACCTTAATAAGAGACAATTATATTAGTAGATTTGTCCTATACTCTTACCACGTTTTTTTTTTGTGTGTTTGAATTGACTTATAACGATGTGAGTCATTCAATTTCAACCCCACTTTGAAATGAAATTTTAAGGACTATTGGGCCCAAACCAATAATACATGCATGCAGTTACAGTGATCAAGAACGTACCTGATCATAAATTCTTATAGACATATGTTCCTTATTCTTTACTCTGTCTATGGTCTATGCTACATCGAGGTCGGGCATGAGTGGTAGGGTCCTATATAAAATTTATTATTTAAAAAAAAAATTATATATTAAATGATATTTGTCAAATTTTTGGGATTTTTACCCATGTAAAATAATTGGACATCATTATGTGGGGCTAAGTTATAGTAACTGATGTTACCTTTCTCTTAGACTTCTTTATTTATGTAATTATAGGTTGTCTTTATTTTATAGAATAGATTTAACTTGAGTTGTGGTGATAGGATAATGTTTAGTTTTTTTAAATATTTAGTGGTTATAATTATTATAGCATAGTATAGATTTATGGTATTAGTAGCCTTGTTTATGGGAAAATGGGTGATAGTGTAAGAATAAATTAATTATGGTACTATTAAGAATTGTTATTGATCGAGTCTACATAAAGCCCTAAAGCCCAATAAGATTATGGGCTAAGTAAATTCAAAATAAGGCTAGAGAATTAAAGTTTGTTATTTTATGGGTAGTTAGGATATTTGTGGATTAAGTTGTTATTTAGATAATTAAATAAAAATTTCGTAATTTTAAGATACTGTAACTTCGGACCCATTTTTGACCCATTTATATTATTATTTTGAAAAATAGTATATCTAAAAAGTTGTAGATAATTGAATTATCTTTCTAACGATATAAAGATTGTTTAAATCAGACTCATATAGCTTCAGTTATGTTGATTTTACTACAGTTGAGTTCAGAGTTACGAGATTTAGGTAGTTAGAGGTTGAGATATATTTCCTAAGTAGTTTGATATTAGATTATTCCTCAATTATTTAATAAAAATATTAATAAAATAATTTAGAGATATTTTCTATAGAAGTTAGGATTTTATTTTATTTAAATTTAAATTTGGATTATACTTATAATGAAATTAGGATTTTTGAGAGCCTATAAATAAAGCATATTCCTTCTCATTATTTCCATTCACTCTTGCTCTTCTTGAGACCCTCAAGCGCACTATCTCTCTCTCTATTGTTGTCGTGCACCACCATAAAAACACAAACCCTAAGTCCAAAATCATCATCACCATCATCTCTTCATATCATTGAAACCCTAGTACCCAAAGAGGCTACACGACCAAGGTTATCTTTTTTATTGTCAAAACCCTACAAGAAAGCATTTAAGGATCTAAGGTTTTTCTTCAAGAACAAGGTTGAGGTATAAGTTAAGTTTTGATTGTGTTTTAGTTTTAGATCTATTAGTTTATGTTTTAGTAATGGTATTATGTTTATGAAATAGGGTTTTTAAGCAGGATTAGCATATAAAGGACTCAAGTATAATTTCTGTGCACCACACTCAAGGTAAGGAAAATCAGGTAGTTAGTTTATGACCTAGTTTATGTTTTGTATAACCTAACATTTCAGGTAAAATAAATGGGTAAGTGTGGCTGGACCTAAGGTGTCCAATGATATATGACGGACTTATGTCCGGTAGGCTTGGATGCCAAAATTTTATGACGGACCTAAGTTGATGTCCGGTGTATGACAGACTTATGTCCGGGGCTTAATTGCTAACCTTGTATAAGCACTTATCTTTTTTTATATATGACTTGTTATTATGACTTATGATTTATGATTATGACCTATGACTATGACCTATGACTTAAGATATATTTTGATCTTGTAAGATAAGTGTAAATTAATGTTGTTATGAACTCTTGTATGAACTGATGGTATGATTGTTATGATTGTGTGATTATATGATTTGTTATTTATGATGTGTTTATGAATAATGTTATGATTGTAGAATATAATTTATGATCTAGGTATGTGTGTGACTTTTAGTATGACGATGATTATGACCTTGGTTTCTGTTATGAATATAATATTGCATGTGAAATTATTCGTTGTGAGTCTATGATTGATTTCTGTAAGAATTGCTGTGTATTTTCCTTACTGAGCTTAGAAGCTTATTCCTTTATTTTATTTTTGTAGAATAAGTTAACCTTAGATGGCCAGTGGCGAGCGGATTCCTAATAGCAAGACTGGTGAAAATATATGGGGGCCTTATAGCCGCGTGTTATTTTCTTGGGAAATTATGAACTTTATGAATAAATGTTGCCTAGTTTTAATTTAATTTTATTGTAAAGATTATTATTTATTTTTCTTAAACCCGGGTTATGTTTATTTTAAATTATAAATAAATAAGACAACACTTTTTACGATTTAGTACATTTATTTTTCAACATCTTTATTTTCTACAATTAAAGCTAGAATTTAAGGTGTTACAAGTGGTATCAGAGCCCACAGTTATACTGGTCCAAAACGTTCTCACATATTCATACAAGTCAGAAAAAATGGTCGTCTCGTTACCAAGTAAGTTCCCTGTTTTGTTTATATTATTTATAACCCTAGTAATTTACAGTTTATTTTGATTTCAGAGTCTAGAACAATGAATCATAATGTGATTAGAGTCATATCTGACATAGAAGAATAGATCTTTAGTTTAGTAGATATTTTTTTATTAAAATAAGACGTTTTAGTATAACTTCCTTTAGTTTGTTATGGATATTTATTTGTTTTAAATAAAGTCTTTACTTATTTATTTTTGTTATTAATTTCGATTTTTTTTTTATATTGTGGATTTTTATGGATTTTGGTAATATTAAAATGGTTTTAAAATTTATTTTGGGCTCAATTGAAAATACAAGGTTTAAATTCCTCTCTTATGAGTTAGCCCATTTGTGAAGACCCATTTGCTTTGCATTATTAGATTGGGCCTAATTTGTAGCACCCACATTATTTTGATATAATATAGCCAATAATCACATGATTGCATTGCATTACATATCTGTTGACCACGATTTCGGCCAACGACGAGTAGACATCAAAACTACAATAAACCTTCAAGAGAAAAAACGATACTGATGATTTTTATAGTGGTTCAGCCCCAATATGTTGGTAATAGCCTAATCCACTTAGAGTTATGATTTATGGATCTACACTCAAGATCAGATGAACCTGTGTCAACTGACTTTCTTCAGTGTAAATGAAAAGAATACAATATTTCTCTCATGATACAAATACTCTCTTAGGAAAATCAGAATTCAAATCCTCTCAATGATGCCATGAGCTCTGTATTTATAGGCCCTGGATCGTGCAAACCGAAATCCCTCATACTCGGGATATTTATGTTACTCTCACAATATTTAATTAATGATAACATTTAAAATATAACAATATGCGACTTCTTTGGTATAATCTGAGAGATTCCCGCGTAGGTACGACTAATTCTAGCCGGAGCCGTTATTGGAATTTCGCTTGCATAACGATGATCTGTTTAGTCAGTCAACTTCACTCCTTGAAGAAAGACTGGTCGGCCAAAACACTCGATCGGTCGGCCAAAATAGCTGACTGGTCGGCCATGCACTCCACCGGTCGGCCAAACACTTCACTAGTCGGCCAAAGTACTTGACTGATCGCCCATGTACTCCACCGGTCGGCCATGCATTTCACTGGTCGGCCAAACACCTAACTGGTCGACCAGAGCAGGTGACTGGTCAGTCAAAAATCTTCTCCGGTCGGACAAATCACTTCCAAACCAGATAAGCAATTTTCATGTCAGAGTAATATCACCAGATTAATCTACAAGCTTTAACTCAGCCATTTCTTGCCATTTGTCACTTTTATTGCCACATCATCGTTTTCAAATTTTGGGGATAACATTTTCCCCTCTAGTTTATTATATGATATACTCACATAATAAATTTTTTCTCCAACTACTGATGGCATATAAAAAAAGCTGACTTTACACATTCTCCCGCCTCTGCAACCAAACCATAACGTCTTACCAGACCACGATCACTGTAATTAACTACTCCCAATCATGGGGGAGAGAATAGCCAAGAGAATTCCAAAAGTCTAAGGATAAGTGACAATTTCCACTTTTCCCATTAAATAGACCCGCAAGTGTGCTCACAACCCATAAGCAAAAAAAAGAAAAGCATTTTGGCCGTGACCCCCAAAGCCTCTCCTCCTCTTGGCTGAAATCCTCCAAGAACTCCAAGAAGGCTCCAATTTTCTTCAAGCAAATCCAAGGGTTCCTCAAGAAATCAACACCTACTCAAGACATTTGGGTAAGCTCTTCTTCCTCATCTCCATTTGTAGGTTTTTTTTTCTTCCTTAAAGCTTGAAAAATTCCTTGTATGCTGAAACCCTCTTTAGAAAATATATTCTTGGATTTGTGTATGAATCTTTGGTGAATGATGCATATTGTGGCTGTTTTGATGTAGTTTAGGCTATGGGTAAATCAATTTGTCTCCAATTTTCATGAAAATTTGAAGAAAAAATAAATTTTCACCCCAAATTGCATATGTGGGTTTATGGGTATTTGATGAGCAAATAGGATCCCTAGAACTTTATAAACCTTTCAAATCCCACATTTTGATTTTGTTGTAGTGTATTATGAGTGAGAAAAATGTGTTTATGCCAATGCCCTTTGAGATTTGATGTAGTGTCCCATAACTAGCCTCTCGGAAATAGCATGCTAGGGATTTACGTATATGGCCGATCGGCCATATTCTTTGAAAATCACCAAGGGCACTATAACTATGCTTTCCCAAGTCACTCGACTTCACCACCGTCTGCTCGGATGAGCACCCAGCCGATCAGACACCCTTCTAGCTCCTCGGACAAACGGCCTAGCCGCTCGGACACGCACGGATCTCCTCGGATGCGCGCCTGTTGCAACTCCTCGGATGCGTGCCAGCAACCCCTCGACGCCTACTTCTTGGACGGGTGCATACGCAGCCAACCGATCGGTCATCACACCATCCACCCAGTCATGCCGCAGCTCTGCTCGGACACCGCGCCCATCCGCTCAGGCATGTCGCAACTCCGCTCGGACACCACGCATCCGATCCGCTTGAGCATTGCGCCCATCCGCTCGGGCACCACGCATTCGATCGGTCATGACGTGCCTTCACTCGGACACATGAATGCCCCCAAGCATTTGGGCTTGCAAAAAATTTCTTTTTCCCTCATACACTTTTATTTTGAGGAGTAAAATATATTTTTACTACCCAGAAAAATATTTTCCAAGCAGTAAATAAATATTTTTCCTTTGCACTGATTAATTTATGTTTTTTTGGTTACTCACCTCCCCATACTTTCTTTTTTGTAGATGAATCGCTTCGACTATAGGGGAGGTGACAACCATACAAACTCTGACACTTCAATTCCCTAATCAAGCGACACTCCTCAAAGTAGCGACTCTTCATCCAAATCCCCTAGCAGTCGTATCCCCGAAGATCACCTTCGTCGCCTTAAAAAGATCCTTCCCCGGTCAGCCTTATATTTCTGTCACGAAGAACAGTTTCTCAACCAACAGGCTGAACATCCAGAAATGAGGATGAAGAAATCCAATCGACTTCCTCAAGACCAAGACCCACAAGTGGCTCGTAGAGCGGCACATAAGGTAGTGGAATGTAGTGAAATCCAAACTGCAGCTTCTTCAAGACCGCCTCGCCAGATACAAAAAACCAGCAAGCCTCGGAGAAAAATCATCTAGAAACTTACAACTGAGATTCAACAATTAGCTGTTCAAAAACCAAGAAAAGACGAAGACGAAACACCCTCTTGGTTCACAGCCAAACCTTCCAAACTTAACCCCAGCATGTTTAATAAACACATTCAAGCTTCGAGCCCGAAAGGGGTAAATGTGATATGCCCGCGTCCTCATCAGAGAGCCAACAAGCCTGGTGGACCTTACTGTGCCTGGTCTAGATACCATGTATTTGCAGGAGCTACTATTCCGCTGCACCCTTTCTTCCGATCAGTAGCGAATTACTTCAATGTCTCCCCTTTCCAGATTGCTCCCAATGAGATTCAGGCATTATCTGCTTTATACATTCTATACTTCTTGCAAGGTTGGGATCCACCCACTCCTCATGAAGTGCACTACCTCTTCGACTTTAGGACCAACCCAAGCCACAAGAATACAGGTTTTTTCCACCTATTCCACAGGCATAAAGTGATCAAATACCTCCATGGTATTGCTCATAAATCAAATCCTAGAAAATACTATACAGAGTATTTTCTGACTTCAGATATTAAGGCCAACAACTTGGCCTTCACACATGCGGGTTCGTTCCACCAGCCTCTGCCAACCAAGGAAATGTGTTCCCGAGCAGAAGAACTAGCCAACATGTCCACCGATGAGAAAAATGTAAAAGAATTGGTCAACGTGGACAATCTTCAGATGGTGGGGTTGTTACCAAGCAACCAAAACATCATAGGAGAAAGCACTACTGAGGAAGCGAACGCAACTGACCAGTCCAACGCTGGCACCGAAGTAGTGACCGATCAGTTCTCTCCTAAACCATCTCCCTACTCTCGTAGAACATGCGACTTTATTATTAGGGAACCCCTTCCAGAGGACCAGCGTAGACGTGCCATTCCTACACAGCCTGGGAAAGGAAAGACCATTGAGCTCCATAGGGACTTCAGCTCATCATCTGAAGAAGAGGACGACTTTCTTGATCAAATCCTAAACTCAGGTTCAGTAGCCATAGTTTGATGTTTGGTTATAAGTAACTTTCCTCGAGAATGGTTGTACAAAATCTATAGAGTTGTCTGGTAGTGGCAAAATTTTTATTTATCTTTATATTGCTCTAAATTTTACTAACAAATCTTGTGCTTCACTCTTTTACAGATTCAGAAATGTTCAAGCAATTCAACACTACCCTTGCTCAAAAGAGGAAACCTAGGGAGGGAAGTAGCTCAAACCCTCCGAGCAAAGTTGCAAAGACAATATCGACCAGTCAGGGGAGACAATCCGACCAGCCCATCACCATCCCGCAGCTGACTCCCTCATCAACTCCTCCTTCTACTAGTTTAACCCCCACTCGCTCGACTGGCTTAAGTGAGCCCCTCCACATCGCTGGTAACATTGGGAAGGAATTGCTTGACCAAACTCTTCACGATGCTTCAACAATTCAAACCTTTGAATCTTTGCCTCGGCTCAGTGTTGAAGTCGTCCTGCAAAGGAGGATTGCCCAACTGATGAATGTAAGTAATTTATCATAATACATCCCAGTTTGTTATTAATTGTTTTTATTTGTAGTAACTTTCTATTTTCCACTGCAGTCGCTTGTTACTATCAGTCACGCTCAGCACCAAGCAGTAGACTACAAGGAGTTGATCAAGGTCTTAAATGATCAGCTGGTGGAAGCCCAAACCAAGGTAGAAACTTTAACTTCCTCTGAAAGGGATCTCAGATCCAAGGTCGAGCAGGTGGAGAAGACCATTGCCGAGCGGGATGGATCTCTTAGGGAGCTGGCTGATGAAAACCAGAAACAAATTCAAATCAACAAGACATTGACTGATCAGGTGGAAAAAATGACTTGCGAGAACGAGGAGCTGAAGCGAGAAAAGGAAGTCGATCTTGCTCGCTATGAAGAGATTTGTTTCAATTGCTTCTACCAGGTATGGAAGTTGAACAAGCCCCTCAACCTTGACTTTCTCACAAAGGAGGCCAAGGCAGAAGAACTTGCCAAGTGCGAGACAAAGGCCGCTGAGGAGGCAACCAATCTTGCAGGTGTTAGGCCCTTTTCTCCTACGTTATCATTCCGACCAGAGGAAGTCACCGATGCCGAGGATGGTGTTGATCAACCTGAGTGACCATCCGACCAGGGAGTCCCTTCGCCGACCAGTAAGCCTTTAACCGACCAGAGAACTCCTCATCCGACTAGTAGACACTTATTTTATATCTTGTTATTATACTTTGCTCGTATGGCCGAGCTGTTGGCATGAACACTTTACTTTTTAGACTCGAGTCATTTAAAAGTTTTATTCTGATATATGTCTTACATTTTCACACGAGTACTTAGTTTTTTAACTTAGAAATTCTAAACATTTCATAAGTCACTACTAAGTATGCTTTCTCACATTCTTATTGCTCTAACATTTTATGAGCATAGTGTTTTGTTTACACACGAATAGTTGTTCTGAACTTAAAATTTTGAAAAAATTCCAAGTTACTTATGCTTTGTAATAAAAGTTAGCTTAACGACCTTTTTTGACTTAAAAAATTTACAAGTCAACCTAAAAACAAATATCTTTGCTCGTGCTCTTATTGCTTGTATTGAATTATATACCAGTATACCCTATGTGCCCCCCAAGTGATTGAGGGTTGAAAAATCCTTGATCACTTGCTACTTGATCGAATTTTTTCGAGCAGTTATTACTCGTGAAACACATCGAATATAAAGAGGATATTTCAGCAGTTAAACACTGCAAAAATAGTTGACCATTTAAAATGCTGGCAATTTATCTGATGGATACCGACCAGTTGAACACTGCCGGATTTTTCCTCTTAGAAAACTTCTTAAATTTTTTTTTAAATGCATTGATAGTTGAACACTGCCAAAGTAAAAATAATCAACACATATGCAACATTTGTAGCAAGATTCGACCGCGTTGCGCGTGATCTCTTTTATTACTTGTAAAAAATAAGGACAAAGCGTGTCTAATTACAAGTCTCAAACAAAATAAAATTGTTCAAAAATAAAACGACTGGTTAGCAAATAGCCAGTTCACAAACAAACTTAAATAACAAGTTAAACACTTGAAACTAAGCTACTGCTCTGTAAGCAATATTTATTGATAATATTTCCTAAAGTGCTTGCCATTCCAATAGATCCTGATCAACTCTCCATTTAATCGAGAAAGTTTATAAGTGCCGGGTGGCAGGACTTGCTCAATCTGATACGGTCCTTCCCAATTTGGTCTTAGCACTCCAGCCGCTAGGTGTTTGATGAACACATTTCTAAGGACCAAATCTCCGACCTGGAACTTCCGATCTCTAACTCTGGAATTAAAATAGCGGGCCACTTTTTGCTGATGGGTAGCAACTCTCAAGCTTGCTTTTTCTCGTTTTTCTTCAACAAAATCCAAAGATTCAGCTAACAACTGGTGATTCTCCTCCTGGTCATACGTGGTTCTCCGATGAGATGGTGGGTCTACTTCGACAGGCAACATGGCTTCATATCCATATGCCAAGGAAAAAGGGGTATGACCAGTTGCTGTCCAGGCAGTAGTCTTGTATGACCAAAGGACCTCTGGAAATTCTTCCACCAGCACCCTTAGCTTGTTCTAGACGCTTTTTTAGAGTATCCTTCAAAGTCTTATTTACGGCTTCAACCTGCCCATTGGCTTGCGGATGAGCTACCGAGGAGAAACTTTTCGTAATGCCATGTCTAATGCAGAAATCAATAAACAAGTCACTATCGAACTGAGTGTCGTTGTCAGAGACTATCTTCTTGGGCAGACCATAGCGACATATTATATTCTTAACCACAAAATCTAACACTTTCTTTGAGGTGATCGTTGCTAGTGGTTTAGCTTCGGTCCACTTGGTGAAATACTCCACAACAACTACTGCGAACTGCACTCCTCCTTTTCCATTGGGTAGTCTCCCGATCAGATCAATTCCCCATACTGCAAAAGGCCATGGACTCTGCATCTGCTTCAAGACATTCGGAGGCGCCCTGGGTACTTTAGAAAATCTCTAGCATTTATCACACTTCTTCACATACTCCATGGAATCCTCATTCATTGTAGGCCAGAAAAATCCTTGCCGCAAAATCTTTTTGGAGAGACTTTGCCCCCTAGCATGATCTCTGCAGAACCCCTCGTGCACTTCGGTCAGTAAGTTTTTAGACTGGTCGGGTGTTATGCATCTAAGCAATGGCATAGAGTACCCTCTTCTATACAATACCCCATCCATCATAATATACCTAGCAGCTTGCCTCATAATCTTCTTAGCTTCATTACGATTATCTGGTAGGACTCCTTGCTCAAGGTAAGTAATGATGGGTGTCATCCAAGTGTCAGCTAATGTGATGGGCATGGCTTCTCATTCGCTAATACTTGGTTCTACCAAGTATTCCACTGGTACTATGTTCAAAGTTTCAGCATCTTTTGCACTAGCCAATTTTGCCAAAGCGTCTGCATTGGAGTTCTGCTCCCGTGGTACCAGCTTAATAGTATACTCCTTGAATTGTGCTAGCAGGTCCTTGGTTTTATTCAAGTACACCATCATGCACAAACCCCTTGCTTGATATTCCCCTAAGACTTGGTAGACCACCAACTGGGAATCACTGTTTACTTCAACCGACCGGTCACGAACATCTCTAGCCAGGCGCAATTCTACTAGGAGGGCTTCATACTCCACCTCATTATTAGAAGCGTTAAATTTGAACCTCAACACACAATGAATTCGGTGCTTCTCCAGTGTGATCAATATAATTCCTACTCCCGAATGATGTTCGTTTGACGACCCATCAACAAAAAGTTGCCAAGTAGGAAAATCCTCTCCCTGCCCAGTCGCATTCTCTTGATGGTCGGGAATATCAGGAGTCCCAGTGCATTCAGCAATAAAATCCGCCAAAGCTTGTCCTTTAATAGCGGACCTTGGTTGATATTTGATTTTGAATTGGCCCAATTCAACCGCCCATTTAAGTAAACGACCAGATGACTTTGGCTTCTGTAAGACTTGGCATAGGGGCTGGTCGGTAAGTACTTTAATGGGATGTGCCTGCAAGTACGGTCGCAATTTGCGAGATGCAAGTACCAAGCAATAGGCTAGCTTTTTGATCACGGGATACCTTGACTCCGCTCCTATCAATCACTTGCTAACATAGTATACTGGATGCTGCACCTTATCTTCTTCTCGCACTAGAGCAACACTGATAGCATGCTCTGTGACTGCTAAGTAAATAAAAAGGTCCTCCCCATCTACTGGCTTTGAAAGAACAGGAGGTTGAGCCAAGTGTTCCTTTATGGCTTGAAAAGCTTGCTCACATTCTTTCGTCCATTCGAATTTTTTTCTTCCTCTAAGCAAGTTAAAAAATGGGACACATTTGTCCGTTGATTTAGAAATGAACCTGCTTAGAGCAGCAATCCGCCCAGTCAAGCTTTGCACATCCTTAATCCTGGCTGGAGACTTCATTTCCGTGAGCGCCTTTATCTTCTCCAGATTCGCTTCTATTCCTCGCGAGTTAACAATAAACCCAAGAAATTTTCCAGAACTTACTCCAAACGAGCATTTTAGGGGGTTCAACTTCATGTTGTACTTTCTCAGTACTACAAAGAATTCCTCCAAATCTCGTACATCTCCTTCAGCTTCCTTTGACTTTACCAGCATATCATCTACGCACACCTCCATGTTCTTACCGATTAAGTCATGGAACATGCCATTCACTAAACGCTGGTAGGTAGCTCCCGCATTTTTCAAGCCGAATGGCATGACCTTATAACAATACAATCCTATGTCTGTTCGGAAACTGGTATGCTCCTCATCGGGAGGCTGCATACTAATCTAATTATACCCTGAGTAAGCGTCCATAAAAGACAAAGTTTCATGACCAGAGGTCGCATCAACCAACTGGTCTATCCTTGGCAAAGGAAAACAGTCCTTAGGACATGCTTAGTTTAGATCGGTAAAGTCCACACAAGTCCTCCACTTTCCATTGGACTTGGGCACTAATACTCGGTTTGAAACCCAAGCGGGGTAATAAGCCTCTCTTATGAACCTGTTTTCCTTTAGTCGCTCCACCTCCTCCTTGAGAGCCTTTGCTCAATCCTTGCCAAGCAATATTCTCTTCTGCTGCACTGCTGGGTAGCTTTCATCCACGTTGAGAACGTGGCTGATCACAGTTGGTGAGATACCCACCATATCCTTGTGAGACCAGGCGAAGACATCTTGATTCCTCCACAAAAATTCTACCAACTGTGCTTTTACTTCTAACTTCAACTTTTTTCCAACTTTGACCCCTCTGGTCGGGTCATTCTCATCTATTGGGACCTCCTCTAATTCTTACATGGGTCCCACCTCACTATCATAATCCCCAAAGCAAGGATCAAAGTCCATTCCTTCGCTTTGGGCAACGCCCTATTTGGTGACTTCATCATCGGATGGGGCTTTGTTGCTTATTGAAACCAAGAGTGCTTTCTTGGCCAACATCTTCTAACATTCTTTCCTGATCGGCTACAACCATAATGCTTTGTTGGTCGCATCCATCTCCTCTACTTCTTCTCTATCTGCACACACAATCATATTGTTTTCCTTAGCCCCCTTTTGCGCTTTAGCTACCGAGGCATTGTAACACTCTCTAGCTTCTCTTTGGTCTCCTCAGACACAACCTATTCCTGAACCAGTCGATAACTTCATAGAAAGGTGCCATATAGAGACTGCCGCGTGCAAGGCCGTGAGTAGTGGTCGACCAATCACCACATTATAAGCTGACGAACAGTCAACTATCAAAAACTCCGTCATAACTGTCTCGTGCTTCAGAGCATCTCCTGTTGTGATCGGTAACTTGATCGTTCCGGCCGGTGACAACCCTTCTCCAATAAATCCATAAATGACTTGAGAGCATGGCTTCAGGTCATTAATGGATAGTTTCATCCTTTCAAAGGATGATTTGTAAATGATGTTCACAGAGCTCCCCGTGTCGACCAGACATCTCTTCACCTTCATGTTTGCTATTTGGACTGTAATGACAAGGGGGTCATTATGAGGATATCTCATGTGTCATGCATCATCTTTAGTAAAAGTGAGAGACTCACTTTCATACCGTGGGCTCTTCGGAGGTTGCTCCTCTACATTCATGATCTTAGATGTCGATGCTGCGTCCAACTCACATCGGAGCGTTCGAGCATATCTCTCTCTTGCCTTGTTGCTATCCCCAGCTAGATGTGGACCCCTACATATAGTGTCCAGAGTGAAGTCCACAGGCTCGGGTTGCAAGGGTGGAGACCGCTGTCGCTTAAACCCAAGATTGTTGTTACTTCCCTCTCCTTGGGTCTTTTCTGCTCGATACTTTTTTAATTTTCCCGACCCGAGGAGAAACTCTATCTCGTCTTTGAGATGATTGCATTCATTTGTGTCGTGACCATAGTCTCCATGGAAATGACAGAACGTATTCAAGTCTCTCTTACTCATCTTCTTCCTGATGGGTGGGGGTTTCCGGTAGGGAACCTCTTGGTGACTAGCCAAATATATCTCTGCTCGGCTGGCCGAAAGAGTAGTGTAATTGGTGAACCGAGGTTCATACTTAGTTGTCTTGTCGTTTGGTCCCGACTTAGCCTTCTTTTCCTCATGGCGGTCAGACCCGTTATTTCCACGTTTCTTCCCACCACTTTGTCCATTTCCACCATTCTTAGGAGGATCAGTTGATCCACCCGGATTGTCTAGGCCTTTCTCTCATTTCTCAATCGCGTCATCCAATTTCATATATTTGTCCGCCCGGTCAAGAAATTGTTGTAGTGTTGAAATTGGATTGAATACTATCCCACAAAGGACTCCGATAGATTATACCAGAAAAAATGGCAACCATCTTCCCCTCATCTCCAACAGCAGTTGCTCGGTTGACCTCTCTCATGAACCCTGTATGTAGTTCTTGAGAGATTCATCTTTCCCTTGTTTAATATCTGCCAAGTGATTGGCAAAAAATGGAGGGGTCCGAGCAGCGCTGAACTGCCTACAAAATTCTTTCCTGAAACTCTCCCAAGAAGTAATGGAGTTTGGCTTAAATTTCCAGTACCACTCTTGGGCAGAATCAGACAACGTAGTGGGGAAAACTCTGCAGCGATAGTCATCGCTCACTCCGAGCAACTCCATTTGGTCTTCAAACATTACCACATGCCTTATTGAGTATGCCTTTTCTGTATAAACTGGCAGTATCAGTGCTTTATACTTTGCTGGCGGCTGGGCTGCTCTAATTCGAGCATAGAATGGGATACCACTCCTGTCGTCTACCGGATCAATTGTAGAAGGTCGCTTTGACAGACCTTGAACTGTAGTCGTTAGCGCATCAAGCTGGGCCTGGATGCCTGGGGCGACCGCTGGGGGCTCAAGGTCTGGACTGCCTAGTCGGGTGTTCCTATCCGGCGCACCGTCATCAAGTATTTCTACTTGACTGGTAGGTCGGGTCGGATCTCGCCCTTCGACCGGGATGGTCCTTCTTCTGTCGGCAATGACATCTCTTAAATCCTTCTGAGAGGTACGTCTCCCCAATCGATCGAACACTGTGCTCCGAGTTTTTTCGGAAGGTTTATCGCGCGGGACGTGCTTCTTCCCACTACGCTGGTAGTTGGGATGTAGTGGTGGCCTCCCTGTCTGCGCTGGGCAGTCTTTTCTTCCTTGCTAGTCGTTGCCATCCTTTTCCTTCGACTGGTCGGTCTGATGACTATCAGCTTCATCACAACCATGCCCATCTTTGAAGTGCGAATCTCCTTTACCTAGAGGAGTTCTGGTTTGTTCCTGCCCGGGTGGAGTCTTTTTACTGCCCGATCGGTGACTCCCAGATCTAGAAGTTTCTGATCGGTGGCTCCTAGAAGGGGTTTTAGAGTTCCCCCTTTGAGTCGAGGCAGTGCCAGATCAGACCCCATCATCTTCCCGACCAGGAGGGTTACTCCCGCTTCTGTTCGGTCCTCGAGAATTGGGTCTGTCAGTGGTTTTAAACCATCATCTGTTGTCCTTGCTCCTTGGGTAGCTGCTCCTTGTGCTGCAGCTTGGGCATTGGCCTGGGTCAACTGCGTAGCCGCTTCTAGAGCGAGTGCAGCCTCGCGGAGTCGCCTATCAGCCTCCTCCTGCCGTTGCCTGATCTCTTCGCTCCTGGCGTCCATCTCCCGTCTTTGCTGCTCAAACGCAGCTTTCTGCCTGGCCATTTCTTTAGCGAATGACTCCTGCCGGGCGTTGAATTGTGCCATCTTCTCTTGGAAGGCCCCCATGGCTTCCTGGAGTTGTTCAACCTCTGGAGTCATCTCCTCGAGAAAGACCCTAGGCTCATTCTCATGGTCTTGAGGGCCAGGACCTTCTGATCTAGCAGGCTCTTTAGATGAGCCTGGCTTCTTGGAGGCCGCATTGGTGTTCTTGGGCACCATAATAATACGGTAATTGTTTGTTTTTCTCTTCAGGCTCTCAATGAAAGCACCAAAATGTTGACCACGATTTTGGCCAACGACGAGTAGACGTCAAAACTACAATAAACCTTCAAGAGAAAAAATGACACTGATGATTTTTATAGTGGTTCAGCCCCAATATGTTGGTAATAGCCTAATCCACTTAGAGTTATGATTTATGGATCTACACTTAAGATCAGATGAACCTGTGTCAACTGAGTTTCTTCAGTGTAAATGAAAAGAATACAATATTTCTCTCAGGATACAAATACTCTCTTAGGAAAATCAGAATTCGAATCTCGTCAATGATGCCATGAGCTCTGTATTTATAGGCCCAGGATCGTACAAACCGAAATCCCTCATACTCGGGATATTTCTATTACTCTCACAATATTTAATTAATAATAACATTTAAAATACAACAATATGTGACTTCTTTGGTATAATCTGAGAGATTCCCGCGTAGGTACGACTAATTTTAGCCGGAGATGTTACTGGAATTTCGCTTGCATAACGATGATCTGTTTAGTCGGTCAACTTCACTCCTTGAAGAAAGACTGGTCGGCCAAAACACTCGACCGGTCGGCCAAAATAGCTGACTGGTCGGCCATGCACTCCACTGGTCGGCTAAACACTTCACTAGTCGGCCAAAGCACTTGATTGATCGCCCATGTACTCCACCGGTCAGCCATGCATTTCACTGGTCGGCCAAACACCTAACTGGTCGGCGAGAGCAGGTGACTGGTCAGTCAAAAATCTTCTCCGGTCAGACAAATCACTTCCAAACCAGATAAGAAATTTTCATGTCAGAGTAATATCACTAGATTAATCTAAAAGCTTTAACTCAACCATTTCTTGTCACTTTTATTGCCACGTCA
The DNA here is from genome assembly GCF_963169125.1 of Humulus lupulus. Taxonomy (NCBI): domain Eukaryota; kingdom Viridiplantae; phylum Streptophyta; class Magnoliopsida; order Rosales; family Cannabaceae; genus Humulus; species Humulus lupulus. The sequence continues at coordinate 209,247,057 of NC_084802.1, forward strand.
TCGTTTTCAAATTTTGGGGATAACAATATCATACAGTATATCGAATTTGAGGATATGCATATTCTTATAAGTGTTTTCATGTATAAGTATAAATGTTGTGTATATGATGTCTATGTGTATGTTCAACATTATTAACCTTGTGGAATTTGAGTTGTCTTTTATGGGTATTTGATGTGCTCAAGATATAAGAAATGATGAAATATATGGACAAGGCATGAAATCAAGTGAGAAATGTGAGATATAGAAGGCAAAAAATGTTAAGCGGTGAAAAATAGTACAATGTCGATTACTAGTATTTCGGTGTAAATCTGAGTATTAGTGGATTTACCAAATATAATTGAGGTATGATTAAGGTCTCATTGATGAGGTAAAAATGGTTTTAGAACCATTAGATCAAGTCTTGATGGGAGGTATACATAATCAGTGGTGTTGACGCAAAGTCGAAACGAGCTTAGCATAAGTGCGCTACGCTCAATCGGGTAAGCATAACTATTGGGTATGAGCTCATATGAACCTAAGGTTTGGTGTGAGTGTTTCACACATAAGGATAGTAGGCCTAGCAGATGATTAAGTCAAAATTATTGAAGTGATAAGGTTTTCATAAGTCAAAAAGTGAAATGATAAGGTGAAAGGTGTCAAATTTTGATACAATAAGGCCAAATCATTGAAAATAAAGGACTGTCATCAACCTTATCACTTTCCACGACCAATACTGTAATGCCCCAAAATTCCCAATAAGGTTTAGGACCTTGATTAGGAGGCCGGGAGGGCCATAATTGAGTTATTATGCTATTTAATGATTATATGCATGTTTATGTGAATTATATTATTATATGATGATAAATGCATGCATATGGGTCCACATTTAATTATAAGGGCATTTTGGTAATTTGGCCCGTTGAGGGCGTGATTGTGTATTTTCATGCATGTGGGTGAATTATAAATAATACCACATAATGTGTGGATCGGTTCGAGCCATTCGGCATGAGACGATCATGGAATGCAAGTTTTCGGTCTAGTCATAACGAGATTAAGTTCGGGGCTCGGAGTGAATCTCGGGGTAATTTGGTGATTAGAACGTTGCCGGGAATTAAAGGGTAACAGGATATGAATTATTGGTATTTGAGAATATTGAGGATAACGGGAATTGGAGGGTGTTAATTATAATTAACGAGATGGATGAGAATGGACAGTTTTACCCTTGGGAGTCTTTAGAAGCCTTTATTTGACCTAGGGGAAAAATGGTCTTTTCACCCCTAAGATATATATCAGCTCTTTGAGTTTAGAAGGCTGTGGAATTGTAGAAAACATAGCATCATCCTCATCTCCCTCCCTCACCCGTACACCATTTCTCCTCCTTCTTCCTTTCAATTTTTGAGAGCCAATTTGAGGATCCAAGCTAGGAGAGCAAGGCTTGAGGGCTTAGGAAACTTAGTTCATCCATTGAAGAGGATCTAAATCAAGCTTGAGGTAAGAAATTCATCCATGAAAGTCTTGTTATACCCTGTTTTTCTAATAAGTTTTCAGTTGAGGATTTTGATGTGTTGGTTGGGAATTAATGGAAGTTCTTGAGTTTGGTTGCTTGGGTTTTGATGAGGGTGTGTTGTAGATGAAGTTTAGGGGTTGAATTAGATGTTTGGATGATGTTTGGGATTGGTTTTGAGGCTTGGTTTTAGGGGGAAATCGCAAGGAGGGAAACCAGAAAAGTTTATGGTCTGCTGATGGTGCCCCAGCGCCATTCCTGGCGCCCCAGCGCTAGTGCTTCTTCCAGCAACCTATTTTTAGGGCTCGGGATGACTTTTAAGGCTCGGGGGTTGGTTCCTTTACCTCGTTTGGGTAGATTAAGAGTCCCGAGAGTGCAGGATGGATCCCGGGAGTGTGGTTTTAGATTATAAACTTTTTTATGATTTATTTTATTGATGGGATTCCATATTTGGTTATGACTAGGTGACCGCTAAAGGATCAAAGGATTGATCGTTCTCAAGGGTTGTTCTTTTACTAATTCTTGCTCGAACCCGAGGTAAGAAAATGGCACCCCATATGTGACATGCATGGTTATTCTTGATGCATGTTGGATGCTTAAATGTGGACATTGATACAATATTGAAAGCTTAGCAATCTTGCTCATTTGCATATGGTTATTATTGAGGCATGCTGGATGATTAAGTGTGATGCACGAGAAACATGAGATTAGGGCATGCCTCAATAATAACCATATGCAACTGTTAAGTAAGCATGTTGAATGCCCTACTTTTGGATATTTGACATATGATATATACTGGTAGCATTGCTTACTTGTGCATGGTACTGACTAATTAGTCAGAATTGGAAAAGGTGTCGGTATCAACTATGAAGCTGTGACTCATTAGTCAAGTTCGGCAGTGGTACTGGGCACTGGTCACACAGTGCTGACTCATAAGTTAGGACGGCCTTAGCGTGCTCAACGCAAGCCAATAAAGATTAGATCTAATCGACATCTGCATTAAATGACTCAGAAGAGCGTTAATGCCGGACCGACCTCAAGTTCGATGAAAACTAAAAGCGCTTGTGTGACTTACCCAGCAGTCACTCATCTGTTTAAGCTAGTGACTACCTATCAGTCACTCATCTGATAGAGCCATTGCAGGAAAGCCCAGGTAACGGTTTTGTTACATGGCTATAGGCACCGAGCCCCATAGTGACTTGCTTGTCAGTCACTCAGTATGGTTAACAGAACCTCAAAGTGATATTCACTCATCTGTTCAGGGCTATAAGCTCTGTATGATCATTCTGATCATCATTTGCATGGCTTTGGGTGCTGAGCCCCGTAGTGACTTGCTTGTCGGTCACTCAACATGGTTTACCAGAACCTCTAGTGTTAAATCCCTCATCTGATTAGGATTGAATTGATAGTCATCCAATCAGGAGGGCAGGATTTCTTATCCTCGATTCCCCAGCATTGTTTGAATTTATTTGCATGCTTGAATAGAGCTATGGTTGCTAGGCATGCCAGATATGATTTGATATCTTGATATGACTGTTCATGAGCATATTGAGTTTTCTTGCTGGGCTTCGGCTCACGGGTGCTATATGGTGCAGGTAAAGGCAAAAGAAAGCTGGACCATCCTTGAGTTGGAGAGCTTAGGTGACGATGTGTACATATGCAGCTGCTCGACCGCCACGGCCGAGGTTTGAAGGAGAGGAACTAGGGCTAAACCCTATTTTGCCGCTTAGATCGGCTGGTTGTAATTATTTTCTTGTAATAGACCTTTAAATTATCTTTTTGGGATCCCAATGTATATACTAAACATTCTAGTGAGACGTTATATCCTAACCAAAATTTGTAATCCCTAAACCGCTAATCAAACTTAGTTTCACGATTTTGCCAAATGACTCGATTAGCGAGTTTAGCATTGTTTACAAGGCACACCGTAACGGTCCCTGGAGTTTAGGGCGTTACAAATACTCTGAAAAAACAGAGATAAAAGAAAACCAAAAAAATTTCTTGGCTGGCTTAAAGAGATTCTAAGGAGATCCAAGTGAAATCAAAGCCAAAGAAGTGGATTAAGCTTAGTTTTGGCCTTTTTATGGTAGGTTCTTGTACTTGGAAGTTAAACAACGTTTTTGAATTTTTCTAAGAGCTTATCTATGGTGTTTTATCCTTTTTAAGTTATTTCTTGGTGGTTTTCAAGTGGTTTGAGGTTTAGAAAATCTAGAAGAGATTGTTTTCGCCGAAAAGTTGCTCGGTAAGTGAAATTTTGTGTTTTATAAGGTTTTTGTGGTTCTTGGAGTACAAACTGATCTTTGGTTATTTGATTTAGTTTATAAGAGGGTAGATATATTTATAAATGTTTGAATAGACATGGAGGCTCATTTAATTTGGGTGATGATCTTGGAAATTAGAATTTGATCAAAATCGGTATATGATAACTTTGTGATGAATTATGTTGGTATTTGGGATATGTGGTTATGGCAGGTTATTTGATGTTGATTACTGATTGATTTTGATATTTGGGGATAGCTAAAATTAAGGGGAAACTCAAATTTCTCCAAGTGTCTAAGATAAATCTAACGCTCGATCTAAGTAGTTTAAGGCAATTTAAGCATGATTTGGATATGATGTTTTATGGATATTTTTAAATAATAGTTCAATGCCTTACTGCCATCAATATGATGTGAAATTCATGCCATTGTCAAGATAAGCACATCAACACCTAAGACACCACTTGTTACACGGTGAAATATATTTTGGACTGAAGGTAAGTAGAGTACTCAATTGCAGCACAAGAATTACATGTTATGTGAAGGTATGCATTATATGAATATGTTGTGAGTAAGTGGTATTAACATACATTGACACTTCATCATAAATTTGTATGCATGGTATAATAGTGATATGGTGAATTATTGTATGATATAAGACCATGCATGATATTATGATGATTAATTATGTGATGCCTTGGCAAGTTTTATGCAACATAAAAGTAAGTTGTAATAAGAAGTTTAAGTTCAGTGCCACTGTTTTGAAAAGGCAAATGAGAATGTAAGTGAGTGTAAATGGAGGCCTATAGTTAGGCTCATAGTAGCAGCCCAATAAGTTGGGCTAGGTTTTAGTGAACAAATTATATTGTTTGCCATGTTCTCGTTTTTATTTCTCCTCCATATGAGTTATTGTCATATGTATTGACACCACAGTGTGTGGCCGCCTTAACTCTTGAGCCCGACGGGGCAACGATGGAATAAGATTTTTAATGCGCCCTACTGTGGTGATGGCTAGCCGAAGGAGAACCCATGGGATTATATATTATATGTGTAACAAACCCTGCAGGCATTGGCCTAATCAAACAGTGTGCACAATATTAAGGGGCCCAAAATTTAAAAAGAAGTTGTGTACGTCCATTAACATTGGATAAACATTAGCATTGCATGCAATACTTTGCTTACTGAGCTTTAGGCTCACAGTTGTCTTGTGTTACAGGTAAAGAAAGAAATGAGTGAATGACAAAGGAGAACTGAAGCATGGTCCTGAACCTGATTTGTACATATGAACATATCGACCTTTTGTGGGTTATTTCAGTTTATCAGTGTGTATGTTTGTAATAAAGTGTGGAGTTATGTTTTGAAAACAAATTGAGTTATTTAATAATTATGTATAATATGTTTGAGACACATTTTATGTTTAATGTAACTAATGTGAAATAAGTTTTAAAAAATAATAATAATCTAGACGTCCGCTGAAAGTAATTATGATATAGTTTTAAAATGTAACACCTCAGATATGATTTTAACTAAAATAAGTGAGGGTGTTACATAATTAATGAATAAAAATTAATAAGATGAGGGTTCAAATTCCTGCCTTTTTGGTCCAAGTGGAAGTTAGGGGGCCATTAGAAGTGGGTACGACATACTGAACCCAGCCCTCCTCCATGGAAGATTCAATTATTAAGGCCCATTTACCCGAGTTGGACTTAATTGTAATAGGATAGTTTTAATAGATAGATGGACCTAATATACAGTAGTACAATAGGCTAGGTTATATAATTTTTTGTTTGTTTGTCTTAGATTTTACAATTTTTCTCTTTTGAGGGAAACAAAAAAGAAAATGGAGTAGGAACTAAGAAGATCCAAAAGAATGAATGAACAAGAAGTCAAATAGGAAAGAGGACAGGAAGAAGCAGAAAAATGGCTTTGTTCGGTAGAATCCACATTGGAACATATGCGCTTGGGAAATGAGGACCGAATCTCATGCGCCTCAAGCTTACTCAAGAAAGACGTCCGCATCTGGTAGGATATAGTGAAGCAGACCCAAGAAGTCAATGTTATGACTTGGGAAGAGTTTATTCAAGTATTCCATAAGAAATACTACAACCCTACGATTCTGGCCACAAGGGTGTACGAATGCATCGCACTTACTCAAGGGAATTTGACTGTGACGAGATACGCCAAAAAATTCGACCGACTGGCCAAGTTCGCAACGGACATGGTACCCACTGAGACATTACGAATTCAAAGATTTGTAAAAAGGTTGAAGCCAATGATAGCATAAGATGTAAAGTTGGTTCGAGGAATAGCCACATACGTGGAAATGTTGGAAATAGCTCAGGAAGCTAAGCAGGAGGAGGATAAAATCTAGAAAGAAGGAGCGGCCGGAAAGACGCCAAGAAAAGCAATTATGAACAAAACGACCACAAAAAGGAAACACGATGGTGGTCATAACCAAAAGGCGGACAAGAAAGGGAAAACTACGTCGAAAGGCAATAGGAATAAGAAGTCTTACGTAGAATATCCTCAATGCCCAATCTGTAGAGAAAATATTCAGGAGAATGCCGATATAAGATTAGAGGTTGCTTCAATTGTGGAAACGAAGGTCATCTCAAGAAAGACTGCCCAAAATTGAGAGACCAAAACAAGGACGAAAAGCTAATACTGCCAGAGTTTTCACTCTTACATAAGGTGAGGCGGAAACTAGCAATACAGTAGTATCGGGTCAGATCGCAATCTCTGGCAAGCAATTCAATATTTTATTTGATTCAAGAGCGACACATTCCTTTGTCTTTATGAATATGATTGATAGCTTAGATAAGCCATGCAAACTTTTTAGAGATAAGTTTGTCACGGAATTACCTTCGAGGGAAAGAATGCTATCTAGTAGAGGGGTGCGTAGCGTTGTTGTTAGAATTGAAGAAAAAGAATTACTAGTAGATTTGATTGAGTTAGACCTTAAGGACTACGATATAAGGAATGGACTGGTTAGCAAAATATAGGGCAACAATTGACTGTAAGGGGTAAGACGGTCAATTTTCAAACAAAAGATGGCGAGACGTTCACTTACAGAGGAGTAATTTCTAGAACACGCATACGATAGTCTCAACTCTCAAAGCTCAACGTTTAACCGGTAGCGGTTGCTAGGCGTTTCTAGCCAGCATAGTAGACAAGTCACGAGAGACGCAACTTAAACGAAAGAATGTGCACATAGTATGCGAATTGCCCGAGGTATTTCCAGAAGATCTACCGAGATTACCTCCGAGTAGGGATATGGAGTTCGAAATAGAGTTGGCACCAGAAATGACACCAATATCAAAAACTTCATATAGGATGGCGTTGACGGAGCTTAAGGAATTAAAGATACAACTGCAAGAGATTTTAGAAAAGGGTTTCATTAGACCAAGTTTTTCGCCTTGGGGTGCACCATTGCTTTTTGTCAAGAAGAATGACGGGAGCATGAGAATGTGCATAGATTATCCAGAGCTAAACAAAGTGACAATCAAGAACAAGTATCATTTGCCTCGAATAGACGATCTTTTTTATCAATAGCAAGGATCCACAGTGTTTCCAAAGATAGATCCACGATCAGGATATCACCAACTAAGAGTATGAGAGGAGGATATGCCAAAAATGGCTTTCAGGACTCGAAATGGATATTACGAGTTCTTAGTAATGTCATTTGGATTGACAAATACACCAGCTGTGTTCATGGACCTTATGAACCTAGTATTTAAGGATTACTTGGATAAGTTCATGGTGGTATTCATTGACGACATACTAGTCTACTCAAAGACGAAAGCCGAACATGAACGGCTCCTGAGATTGACGTTAGAAAGGCTCGAGAAACACCAATTATATGCCAAGTTTAAGAAATGCGAATTCTGGCTAGAGAAGGTGGCATTTTAGGACACATCGTATCCAAAAATGGCGTAGAAGTAGACCCAATCAAGATAGAAGCTGTGAAAGACTGGCCCAAGCCTAAGAGCGTCAATGAAGTGAGAAGTTTTCTGGGCTTAGCAGGATACTACAGACGATTTGTTGAAGGGTTCTCATAAATAGCTACGCCCTTAATAAATTTAACAAGGAAGCAAAAGAAATTTGTATGGACGGAGAAGTGCGAAGAAAGCTTCCAAACGCTAAAGGACAATCTCATAACTGCTGCAATCTATGCATCCCAAATGACAAGGGCAAGTATGTAGTATATTGTGACGCGTCAAAACAAGGACTTGGATACGTTTTGATGCAACATAGAAAAGTGGTCGCATACGCCTCGAGACAACTAAAGGAGTACGAACAAAGATACCTGTTTAACGCCCAAACGTGACTTCCACTTAGCGGTAGTCGTAGTATAGATGGGCGGTCGATTCCACAAGGAGGTAAAGAAACAAGTTAATCAATAAATAAATGTTAGAGAGATAAATAATATGAGGAAAATAGTACAAGTGATATTTTTGTTGTTTTTGAGATTTAAAGATTAGAAATAAAGATAGATTAAAGTGTGATGTAACAATAGGTAACAAGTAGGAAGGATCAAGAGTCACCAATATGCATACTTATTTATTTGGATCTTTGATTCGCAAAAATTATGCAAATGGATAGTTCACATCCCAACTATTCATTTGGAAGATTTAACATTGATGCACAAATATATTTTACAAAAAAGTATTCAAGTGATTATTATTCTTTACCATGGAAGGATGAGATAAATCTTATGAGAAATCTAAAAATGACATTATACCATTGGCAATAATGCAATAAAAGATTGGACATAAAACCTAACACAAATATTACTTTTACTATTTATAAAATACATAGAAAGAGCATGACTAATTCTATATAGATTTTAGCAAAAGTACATATATATGAGTGAGATGGAGAAAATGATAAAGATATTATCTATATTATTTTCACTAATTTGATAATACATAGAAAGTGCATGACAAAATCTATATATTATTAGTAAACATAAATATAGATAACAAGATGAAGAAATAGAGATGAAGAAGTAGAGATGAAAGAAAATAAATCACTCAAATATATAAACTTTAAGTACATGGTGAATCAAAAATACCAAACAAAGTCATAGTGCATATAGGATCATCCTAACCTTCCTAAGAAGGTTAGCCTATTATGCTTGGCATTCTCATGAAATTCTAGAGATAAAATATGAGGAATGAGACTAAAATTTGGTAGAGTTTTGCTACCTAAAAATTACATTGAAAATGTGAAGAAAGTGTCCATATTTATAGATGGAGAAAATGACTAAAAAGAAATTAAACAACAATTTTGGGTTTACAAAATAAATCTGAAATATTAATAATAAAATATGATTTTGAAAAATCAAATCTTATTATAAATATTAACTTAGTTATTTTGGTGTATGGTCAAAATGTCATTTTTCTAAAATACCAAAAAAGATGAGCTTTAAAGCTCAAAATGGCAATTTTGCAAGGCCCAATACCCACAAAATATGGGTTGAAGGTGGCTGGTGGCAGAAGTGGGTTTTGACCCATTTTCAGCCAATGAAAACATGCCACGTGGGCGGCTGGGTTGAAGAGAAGGCTGATGGGCTGCTGCGATTTGGGCCGCTGGAGACTTACGTGAGTCAAAGGCTGGGTCAAAGGTTGTTGGGCCTGCTGGGGAGTGGCAGGCTGGAGATGGGTCTGCGTTGGAGGCTTGACGCTCGGAAGGAAATTGAAGATGGCTGAAGCATTATTTTTGGTTGAAGCTAACGGCTGAAGAAGGCTAGTCACGTTGGAGGAAAAGCCATGTATTGCTGGACACGTGTCGCGTGGGAGAAGACGCCACTTGGCGCTGCAGGTGGAAGGAGAGAATAGGTGGACTGGGCTTGGGGTCTTTTGGGCCAAATTTGGACTTCATGTTGCAAAAATGCCAACTTTTCCTCCTTTCTTCAATTTTATTTATTTCTTTCTTCTTTCTTTTCCTTTTGACAAAATGCATCTTTAATTCCTACAAAATAACAATAAATTAAATCATAATTAAATATTTTCATTTATAAAATAAATCATATTAATTCCATGAAAATATTAATTAAAACTTAATTTATTTTGACAATTAAAATCAACAAATGTGCATTTTTCACCACTAATCAGTACCCAACCAATGACTTGGAGTTGGCAGCAGTGGTCTTCACTTTAAAGATTTGAAGGCATTATCTGTACGGAGAAAAGTGCGAGATCTATAAGGACCATAAGAGTTAAAGTACATCTTTACGCAAAAGGAGCTCAACATGAGGCAACGAATGTGGCTGGAGCTAGTTAAGAACTACAATTGTGAGATTTTGTATCATCCGGGAAATGCTAATGTCGTGGCAGACACACTTAGTAGAAAGAATTATGGTAGCATATCGACGCTTAAGGGGATTGTACCACCCTTACAAGATGATATTAAGAAATCTAAAATCGAGCTGATAACGGGTCAATTAGCTGATCTCAAAATCAAGTCAACACTTATGGAGGAAATTAAAGGGAAACATCAAGAGGACGAGTTTCTTCTTAAGAAAAAGGCAGCACTACAAAGCTCGCAAAATGTTGATTTTTTTATAATAAAGGAAGGTATGCTACGATATAGAAACCGAGTGTGTGTGCTGAATCAGGACGGATTAAGAGAAAGTATCATGTGAGAAGCGCACATCACTCTGTATTCACTTCATCCGGGATCGACCAAGATGTACAACGATGTCAAGACAATGTACTGGTGGCCAGGAATGAAGAAAGACAGCAAATTTTGTAGCAAAATGTCTTACATGCAAACAAGTTAAGGCCGAACATCATAGACCCGCTGGAACATTACAACCGTTAGAGATTCCCAAATGAAAAAGGGAAGATATAGCGATGGACTTCGTGACGGGATTACCAAGGGCCATCAAGCAACATGACTTTGTTTGGGTGATAGTAGATAGTCTCACAAAATCTGCTCACTTCTTGCCAGTAAGAACAATTTACAACGCTAAGCAGTATGCAAAGCTTTATGTGGTGGATATAGTAAATTACATGGAGTCCCAAAGACGATAGTCTCTGATAGAGGATCGATTTTTACCTCGAAGTTTTGGGAAAGCCTACAGCATGCCATGGGCACTAAGTTAAAGCTAAGTATGATATTTCACCCTCAGACTTATGGTCAGTCAGAATGTACCATTCAAATTTTAGAAGATATGTTGAGGGCGTGTGCATTAGACTTCTTAGGATTGTGGAGCAAGTATCTGAACTTAATAGAGTTCTCTTACAACAACAGTTATCAGGTCGCGATAGGCATGTCACCTTATGAGATGCTATATGGACGGAAGTGTCGATCACCACTTCATTGGGACGACGTTGGTGAAAGATGATATTTAGGACCTGAAGCTCTAAGAGAAGAATCGTAAGCGGTAGAAAAGATAAGACAAAGAATGTTTGTCGCTCAAAGTCGCCAAAAGAGCTATGCCTACGCTAAAAGGAGAAATGTTGAGTTTTCAGTAGGCGATCAAGTCTTTCTCAAAGTATCTCCGATGAAGGAGATTATGCGTTTTGGAAATAAAGGAAAGTTAAGCCCGAGGTTTATAGGTCCTTTTTGAGATATTGGACAAAGTAGGGCAAATAACATATTGTTTGGCTTTACAACAATCATCAGTTGAAACGCATAATGTTTTCCATATATTTATGTTGAGAAAGTATGTATCAGATCCATCCCATGTGCTTGATTACAAGGCTCAAGAGTTGAAACAAGATTGCAGTTATGAAGAACGACCAGTACGCGTTCTAGAGTGGGGAACTAAGGAGTTAAGGTTCAAAAGTTACCCTATAGTTAAAATCTTGTGGAGCAATAGCACTGAAAGAGAGACAACATGGGAATTGGAGGAAGATATGAGGGAATGGTATCCCGAGGTTTTTAGTAAGTCAAATTTCGAGGATGAAATTTTTTTAAGGAGGGGAGAATTGTAGTAACCGAGGTTACCTTTCTCTTAGACCTCTTTATTTATGTGATTATATAGGTTGTCTTTATTTTATAGAATAGATTTAACTTGAGTTGTGGTGATAGAATAATGTTTAGTTTTTTTAAATATTTTGTGGTTATAATTATTATAGCATAGTATAAATTTATGGTATTAGTAGCCTTGTTTGTGGGAAAATGGATGATTGTGTAAGAATAAATTAATTATAGTATTATTAAGAATTGTTATGGATCGAGTCTACATAAAGCCCTAAAGCCCAATAAGATTTTGAGCATATATAGTAAATTCAAAATCAGGCTAGAGAATTAGAGTTTGTTATTTTATGGTTATTAGGATATTTGTGGAATAGGTTGTTATTTAGATAATTAAATAATTTTTTTGTAACTTTAGGGTACTGTAGCTTCGGACTCATTTTTGACTCATTTATATTATTATTTTGGAAAAATAGTATTTCTAAAAAGTTGTAGATAATTGAATTAACTTTCTAACAATATAAAGATTGTTTAAATCAGACTCCTACAGTTTCAGTTATGTTGATCTTACTACAGCTGAGTTCAGAGTTACGATATTTAGGTAGTTAGAGGTCGAGATATTTTTCCTAGGTAGTTTGATATTAGATTATTCCTCAATTATTTAATAAAAATATTAATAAGATAAATTAGAGATATTTTCTATAGAAGTTAGGATTCTATTTTATTTAAATTTAAATTTGAATTATACTTAGAATGAAATTATGATTTTTGAGAGCCTATAAATAAAGCCTATTCCTTCTCATTATTTTAATTCACTCTTGCTCTTCTTGAGACCCTCAAGCACACTATCTCTCTCTTTATTGTGTTCGTGCACCACCATAAAAACACAAACCCTAAGTCCAAAATCATCTCTTCATATCATTGAAACCCTAGTACCCAAAGAGGCCACACGACCAAGGTTATCTTTCTTATTGTCAAAACCTTACAAGCAAGCATTTAAGGATCTAGGGTTTTTCTTCAAGAACAAGGTTGTGGTATAAGTTAAGTTTTGATTGTGTTTGAGTTTTAGATCTATTAGTTTATGTTTTAATAATGATATTATGTTGATGAAATAGGGTTTTTAAGCAGGATTAGCATATAAAGGACTCAAGTATAATTTCTGTGCACCACGCTAAAGGTAAGGAAAATTAGGTAGTTAGTTTATGATCTAGTTTATGTTTTGTATAACCTAACATTTTAGGTACAATAAATGGGTAAGTGTGGCTGGACCTAAGGTGTCCAATGATATATGACGGACTTATGTCCGGTAGGCTCGAATGCCAAAATTTTATGAAGGACCTAAGTTGATGTCCGGTGTATGACGGACTTATGTCCGGGGCTTAATTGCCAACCCTGTATAAGCACTTATCTTTTTATTATATCTGTCTTGTTATTATGATTTATGATTATGACCTATGACTTAGGATATATTTTGATCTTGTAAGATTAGTATAAATTAATGTTGTTATGAACTCTTGTATGAACTGATGGTATGATTGTTATGACTATGTGATTATATGATTTGTTATTTATGATGTGTTTATGAATAATGTTATGATTGCAGGATATAATTTATGATCTAGGTATTGTTAGGAAAATATGTATTTGTCTCAATGGAAATGGTAAGAAAATTATAACTCTATGCAAAAATATTACAATAGACAAGGGATTGATTAAATAAAGTGTTACAACTCTATAACTGAAAATACAAATGAACAAAAGAAGAAGAAGAAGAAGAGGAGAATAGTGAAATACAACTCTAAGCAAAATATTACAAATAAAGTAAAGTGTTTGAAACAAAAGAAAAGAATAGATTACAACTCTTAAACAAGAAATACAAGTAAATAGAGAAGAAGAATATAAAGATGAAAAGCAATAGAATGAAAGAAAGGAACAAGAAACAAAAGATAAACAACTCTCACTCACACTACCAAAGTGAAGAGTGTTGGAGATCACCAACTTGAAAAAGGTTTGAAACCTTTGTCCAAAAGCTTATTTCCCCCTAACTCATGTATTAAGGGATCTCTCATAGATTATAGGAAATGATTTATGGAATTATCAAGCCTCAAGGTGTTTATAGCCAAGTGCTCTAATGGATAGAAAAAATTGTATCTTTCAAGTGAGCAATAGGCTCCTATTTATAGAGTTTAGAGACACCCTTTGAATTTCAAATTCCACCAACCCCCATGGCTGTTACCAATGATAAATTGGATGTTTATGGAATTAAAAGTGAGATTTGGGAGTTATTTGGATTTTTGGAGCCGTTCAACACAATTTGGAAAAAACTGAAAAATGGTCAGTTTTTGGCTTGTGGCCGCGGCCAGGGACATTAGTGGCCGTCGCCACCAACATTCAGTGGCTACGGCCACCAACATTCAGTGGCCGCAGCCACTGACCATTTTCAGCACACAATTTTGTGCTGTTTTTCCAAACGGTTTCAAACCCTCCCAAATGATTTTGTAACTCCCAAAACACATTATTGGGGTTAAAATCATATCTCTAATAGTCATTTCACATATGGCTTTATGAAATTCATCTCAATATTGTGTAACACCAAATTTACATAATAAAGGGTAATATTTGGAAGTTACAAATTTGTAGCTGAATTTGTAACACCAAATATGTTACAATATGTGATACTCTTTGCCACATTTATTTAATCTAAAACATTATACGGTAATATAATATAATATTGCATTATATTATAAAATAATATAACAGGTACATGTGTGAATTTTAGTATGACGCTGATATATAATAGATTATGACCTTAGTTTCTGTTATGAATATAGTATTTCATGTGAAATTATTCGTTGTGAGTTTATGATTGATTTTTGTAAGAATTGCTGTGTATTTTCCTTACTGGGCTTAGAAGCTCATTCCTTTCTTTTATTTTTGCAGGATAAGTTAACCTTAGATGACCAGTGGCGAGCGGATTCCCAATAGCAAGACTGGTAAGAATATGTGTGGGTCGTATAGCTGCATGTTATTTTCTTGGGAAATTATGAACTTTATGACTAAATGTTGCCTAGTTTTAATGTAATTATACTATAAAGATTTTTTTTTTTTAAACCCAGGTTATGTTTATTTTAAATTATAAATAAATAAGACAACACTTTTTATGATTTAGTACGTTTATTTTTCAACATCTTCATTTTCTACAATTAAAGCTAGAATTTAGGGTGTTACATAAGCATAGGCCTGGCCTGCCTGTGCCCAGGCCGGGCCTGCTACATCCATCGGCTAAGCCTAAACCCATGAGATGTGTGAGACTTATGCACTTGTTTTTTAATCAAGATTTCCTCTTAAATAAGTATGTCTCATACTATGTCAAACAAATCTAATTGTGACAGCTCACATTTAAAATTAACTTGCTGTGTAGGAGTGGTAGCAGTTTTTTTATAAAGAAAATATTAAATATGAGCTGTCATAATTAAATTGATTTCACATAGTACGTGTTTACCGAGATTTTTGGAAACTACACTAATGAATATTAGCTAAGACTAATGATATAGAATTCAGAAGATTAACACAAGATTTTTACGTGGTTGGGGTGTTAATAAGCCTTAGTCCACGAGTCAGTTGTATTAGAGCTTGGAAAGTCTTTTACAATGGAGTTTCTCTCTATGTTTTGACAGAGTACCTGTATACAAGTCCAAGAGAGATCCTTTTTTCAGTGCTCTATTGTCTGTATTTATAGACTCATAGGAACACTGGATTTGGGCCGGGTATGACCCAGGCCTGTCAAAGATGTGGATACTCTTGGCTTCTCTGGCGGAAGCCTAATATAAAAGATAAAACATACATAGGTTCAAGACTAATTAAGGCCCAATAGGGCGGCCCAAGAACTATATTTCGCTCGACAGAATGATGCTTTTGGTCTGGGCACTTTGAGTTATGAGGCAGATTCAGGGGACAAAGCTAGTCAGAGTACTTGGCAATGCAGGTCTGAAATAGCAGCGCGCAATCCCGAGGTGGCCTTTTCCGCAGGTGAAAAGTGGGGACAACCCCCATGCGTCGTGGGGCGACTTCAGGGTCACGGATGCTTTTCCTTGCCAAACCTGGAGGACCTGATCCAAGTTCATTTACCCTTGTCCCTCTTCGTTTACCACAGGCCCGGACCGTTTACCAAGCTCCGGGATCATTTTACGTATACTTCAACTGCAATTCGAACTGTCAGTACGTCTCCCGGACGTCTGTCCTGGATCACCATCTCGGACACCATCCAGGTCCAGAATCACACTTAGGCTGTAGCCCTTGGTTATTCCTGTACCAAGTGGGCTTGGGCTGGGCCTACATCCGAACGCTCGGACCATGGGCCTGGACCATCGTCCCGGGCCCACGACAGGAAATGGGGATAACATTTACCCCCCAAGCCTTCTCCTGGGGCCGCTAGGTGGAGGCTTGCCTTGTTCCCGGACGCCCCACGGTTGCCTTCCTAGTTCCTGCTTGGAATCGTGGGTCCGTGACAAAGGACAGTGACGCTGGCCGTAGGCTGGGCCCGGACCATTTACCAGTGTCCGGGTACGTTTACCTAAGTCCCGCTTCGTGGCAAGGGTACACGTGTCGCTAGGCGACTGCTGCATGGATGGATCTCGACCTCGAAAGGTCACCTCGCTACCTCAAGGGTTGCTAGGCCTAGGCTAGTGCGTCAGCACAGATCCCAAAGTGTCCCATCCGCATGGGGGTCCTTCATTAATGCTCCTGTGCTGATGTGGACAGTCGGATGGGGCGACCTTTGACATTTGCCTCTCCTGGGCCGTTAGATTGGAGATGGTGAGGATCTAGCTTTAGAGTGCTCATAAATGCCCCTGCACGATCTTGGACCATTCGATGGGGATATTTCTATCCGTTGGATCAGAGGCCAGGATTTGGGCCTTTATAAATACTCCCCAGACACTCATTTGCCATTTTTACACTGTCGAGCCATTTCAAGAACTGAAAAGCTTTGCATGTCGGATATCGCCGATGACATCCTTCATCGCCTGCTTACTTTACGCCGTCGTCTATTTCCGATAGTCCCAGCATCTACCCATGCCTGAGAGCACGTCCTGGGTCTGCCCTATCGACGAGTTGCTGAACCAGCTTCACCAGTTCAAGAACGAAGTTTTGCCGTTCTTACCATCGGACAACCACCATCTTCTACGGCCAACAACTCCCAGTAAGTCCTTCTGACCTTCTTGATGAATATACGAACTTAGGCTGTTCTTTTAATTCATTTGCTTAGGCTGCTAGAATCTTATTACAGTTAGGAACTGTTAGGAAGCCCGCCTGGTTCGAGTTGCTCCGGATCCGGATGCTTCCCGGACAGATGGTGGAGCCTTAGTAGCCCTTTTTCCTTTCCCGATCTGTGTCTCATGGTTCCTTGGTGATCCCGAACCTAATCCGGAGGGGACTCCAAGCAGTCCTTAGGAGACCCCCCGTACCTTAACCGACTTTCTTGGGTTTAGGTACTGACTGCTTGGCTTTATTTCTTTGTTCCCAAATCATCAACTATGGCAACGGGCGTCACCCTTCACTCTGAGGAAGAAGACAACAGGGCCCCTGTCGTCCTCTCCGGGTCCCGGACCCCCAAGGGCAACAGATGGGAGATGGACGTGGTGACCAACCTGTTCCAGAACTACCGGATGATGTACATCCTGGAGAAGCGCCTGGGCATAGAGTCCACTCCCGGACTCTTCCACAATCGCATGGCCAGGATCGAGGAGCAGGCGCACACGTCCGTAGAAGGGTTCGAGGCCAAGAGTGCTGGCCACATCAGTGCAGAGCCACACTCCCGCTCCACGATTACTTCGTGCGGTTCCTGACGTATGTGGGGATCGCGCTGTTCCAGCTTTCGCCACAAGCGTACCGGCTACTCGCGGGATGGCGAGTGTTCTGCATCGCGAAGGAGATCGCGGAGCCGACCCCTGCAGAAATCTTGTATTTCTACAAGATGGAGCCGTAGGTCAATGCCAAGGACAGGACCTTGGACGGCTTCTACAGACTGAAGCCGCGAGGTAGCTATCCCGCTCCCACCAGCTCCTGGAAGCATCCCCTGGACATCCGTCATTACTGGTTTATGACGTCCGGGTTCCTTGTGGAGAAGAACCCCACGCTGCTGCTGGACTTCCAGCGAGTGGGTAAGTGCTTCCTCGAACCTTGTCCACTTTTTGTTTTATTTTTTTCTTTCTTTTTCTTCGTTTCTCATCATATTCCTCCGGGTGTCAGGACCTTTTGCTCAAACTCCCCTCACCCAGTTCATTATGGAACGGAGGAAGTTCTACTCCGGGCTGAGCGCGGAGGACCTGGACGTAGGTGGCTACGTCAACACGGACAACCTCCGACTGGTCGGGATGCTCGCGGCCCACCAGACCATTGTCATCCCCAACCTTCGGGGGATCCAGTGCGAGAAGAATGTCGCCATCCAGGAGCAACTGGCCCTAGACCACATTGCAGAAGTGGAGAAGGCGGCGCGAGCTGACGCGGCCAAGCGAAAAAGGGACCAGGCCCAGACAGAGGCGGCCACTTTGGAGGAGCTGGAGGAGATCTTCAAGGACACCCTACCGAACACTAGGACTCCCGGGGCTAGCGTATCAGAGCGAGGTAACTCCCCTTTAATCTTGACTTATGCGCCCCAAGTTGGGGACTTAGCTAGGGATAGGCTAGTACTCCGAGGCCCCGCGTTCGGGGATGATGAGGAGATGATACCTTCGTCTCCCGTCCCTGTAGGCTTGGAGGTTCTTATGATCTTATCCGGGTTCCTTCAGTACGATAATTTCCTGAACCCGGACGACATGGGGGATCGAGTCCATTCCTTCGCTTTAGAGGAGTTGAGTCGCGCCCGGGGCATAGATGAGGGTTCGTCCAGGGTCATTATTAGTTTTGATGTTGATTCTTTTGGTTTGCCATACTAATTCTCTTTTATTTGCTTTTGCAGGAGACTCCGGCATGTCTACCCCTGCAAGCGAAATGAGGCAGCTCCTCAAGGACAGGGCGGCCAGGAAAGCTGCCAGAAAGGCAAACGAGGCGACGGGTCCGGACCCAATCCTCAACAAGGAAGAGCCTGGGGCGGAACTTTGACCCGGCGAAGGAGCCCTTGCCGTGGACCCGGCTGTAGTCTCCGGCTCCGCCCAACACCCGGTGATTGACTTGGAGACAGGTGCAGCGGCCAGCCAAAGTTCTGGGAAAAAGGGCCTGGACGCTGGCGCTGAGGAGGCCAACACTGGGAAGAAGAGGCCCCGGACGAGGCGGGCTGGCTCGGCCGACGAGTCGCATGGTGAGAGTCGGCTCGTCGCGAAAGAGGTTCCTGCACTGCCGGTTCTCCCTATATGTCCGGCACTACTCGAGGAGGGGGAAGCCGTTGTGCGGGATGAGCAGTCCCGACTGATTAATCGGACCTGAGAGAATGGTTGGGGCTGGAGAGACGAAACATACAAGGCCCTGACGATCCGCCGTCAGGTCGAATTCACGGAGCGTCTGGCGGCGTTCAGCCCCCCTCAGCCGATCGTGGATCGGTCAGCCGCCGAGATGGGCTTCCGTCCTAAGCTTGGGCAGGACACGGCCCCCCTGGCGGCAGACCTGTTGGACCAGGTGGGGAACACCATGTCCAACCTCCAACTCAAACGGTACGCCACCATAGCCAATCTGGGCGTGCTGTTTATCTCTCAGGCACTCCGCCATCAGGCCACCGCGGTAAGTTTTACTTGTCTATTTCTTCCCTCTTCTTATTTGTTAATAAGGATTTCTCCTAACTTTTCTTTGGTCCAGGTTGATCTGCTGTCCCATCGGAGTGCCGATCTGGTGGCCGAGCTGGCCATGAAGATGGAGACAGTTAAGCTGGAGCTGAAGGCAGCCGTGAACCAGAGGGAGGCCGCCAAGGAGGCCCTTGCCAGGGAGACGGCCCAGGCTCGGGCGGACCGTGAAGAGTTCGACCGCATTAAGGCCGGGCTGGAAGAGGCTTTGTCCCGGAAGGGAAACAAGGCCAATGAGTGGGCAACCCTTCTGGAGGCGGCCGCGGCTCAGTCTGCCCAAGACAAGGAGGAGATCCAGACCTTGACGGCACGGGTCCGCGAACTGGACGATTCTCTCCGCGAGGAAAAGACGGCGCACGAAGAGGCCCGCCGCGAGAAGGAGGAGGCGGACGGCATGCTGGAGGTCACCTTCGAGGAGGCCATTTACATGGCTTGGTGCAAGGAAAAAAGCATGAACCTCCTGGTCTTCCCCGATCCAAAATCGAAGAGGGCCGAGTTCGAGGCCAAGGAGAAGGAAGACGCGGAGCTCCTGGGGGATGAAGTCTAGGCCCGGATCCTCACCTTGTCTCTTCTCTATCTTTTTTTTTGTAATTTTGTAATAAATTTTCTGGACGCGTATGCGTCCAAAACACTTTGTATTGCTTTTTCCGGTATCTATATATATATTTTTTGTTATTCCCTTAGTAGAAATTTCATTTTATTGCCGTGTCTGACTGATTCAGAGGGTTTGGTCCCGGTTCCAACGGCCTGAACTAGACCAACTGACTAGCTTGTCGAGTTTTCAGACCTAACCGCCAAGTTTCCAATCCCGACTCCAATGGCCCGGGCCAACGTAGCTGAGTTTATTTTGGAACCTTATTCTCCCTTTACCAGTTGTAGGCCACAGCTTTGCCCTGGGGCATACCGGATGCTTCTCTCTCTCGGACATCGCTCATCCGGAGTGGGACCAGCCTTGAGCTCGATCCTTTTAACTTGTACCCCCGGACATCGTTCGTCCGGGGTGGGACCAGCCTTGGGCTTGGTCCCCTTTAATGTATACCCCCGGACGTTGTTCGTCCGGGGTGGGATCGGCCTTAGACTCGGTCCTCTTTAATTTTATACCCCCGGACATAGTTCGTCTGGGGTAGGACCGGCCTTAGGCTCGATCCTCTTTACTTTATACCCCAGGACATCGCTCGTCCGGGGTGGGACCAGCCTTGGGCTTGGTCCTCTTTAATTTATACCACCCGGACATCGTTCGTCCGGGGTGGTACCGGCCTTAGGCTCGATCCTCTTTACTTTATACCCCCGGACATCGCTCGTCCAGGGTGGGACCAGCCTTGGGCTTGGTCCTCTTTAATTTATACCACCCGGACATTGTTCGTCCGAGGTGGGACCGACCTTAGGCTCGATCCTCTTTACTTTATACCCCCCGGACATCGTTCGTCCGGGGTAGGACCGGCCTTAGACTTGGTCCTCTTTAATTTATACCCCTGGACATCGCTCGTCCGGGGTGGGACCAGCCTTGGGCTTGGTCCTCTTTAATTTATACCCCCGGACATCGCTCGTCCGGGGTGGGACTGGCCTTAGGCTCGGTCCTCTTTAATTTTATACCCCCGTACATCGTTCGTCCGGGGTGGGACCGGCCTTAGGCTCGGTCCTCTTTAATTTATACCCCCGGACATCGTTCGTCCGGGGTGGGACCGGCCTTAGGCTCGGTCCCCTTTAATTTTATACCCCCGGACATCGTTCGTCCGGGGTGGGACCAGCCTTAGGCTCGGTCCTCTTTAATTTATACCCCCAGACATCACTCGTTTTGGGTGGGACCAGCCTTAGGCTTGATCCCACGGAGTTTGTATCACCCGGACATCGTTGGTCCGAGCCAGGACTAGCTTGAGCTTGCGCCCCGCCGGGTA
This sequence comes from Humulus lupulus, assembly GCF_963169125.1. Classification (NCBI taxonomy): domain Eukaryota; kingdom Viridiplantae; phylum Streptophyta; class Magnoliopsida; order Rosales; family Cannabaceae; genus Humulus; species Humulus lupulus. The sequence continues at coordinate 209,268,391 of NC_084802.1, forward strand.
TTTGCTCATACCTGGGATACCCCCCGCAAGTGATCGGAGACTGGTCTGGGGTCACTTGAGGAAGATTCTCATTATTCGACAATATTTCTTTATGGCGTTTTGTACACGCCATTTTTATTGTTCAAAGGGGGTCACCCTGAGGCGTACATTGTTTACAATGAAAATACAAAATTGGAACACGCTTTCTTGACTACTGATAGTATTTACGGAGGTGTTCCGCATTCCAGGCTCGCGGGACTTCCGAGCCATCGAGCCGCTTTAAGCGGTATGTCCCGGGGCACACTTCATGTTGGATCTCATACGACCCCTCCCAATTCGGGCCCAGAACCCCCACTCCCGGATCTTGAGTAGCAGAGAAGACTCTTCGCAAGACTAAGTCGCCGGTTCCGAGCTTTCGGCTTTTGACTTTCGAGTTGAAATGTCGTGCGATCTTGCCTTGGTACATCTTCAGCTGCACCTGCGATTCCTCCCGGATCTCCTTGATGAGATCTAGTGATTCTTGGAGTAAGGCATGGTTCTGGGCGGGGCCATACGTGACTCTTCGGTGAGACGGGATGGTCGTTTCGATGGGGATGACGACTTCGGATCCATAGACCATGGAGTAAGGAGTGTGGCCGGTTGATGTCCTCTCGGTCGTCCAGTAAGCCTACAGCACGCGGGGCAGCTCCTCGGGCCATTTGCTCTTGCAGGCCTGGAGCTTTTTCTTCAGTGTCCCTTTTAGGATTTTGTTCACAGCTTCTGCCTGCCCGTTTGCTTGGGGTCGGGTGACCGCGGAGAAGCTTTTGACGATGCCATGCCTCTCGCAAAAGTTCGTGAAGTGGGCGCTGTCAAACTGTTTCCCGTTATCAGATACAATTTTGTAGGGGAGGCCGTACCGACACACTATGTTGTTGAAGACGAAATCCAAGGCCTTCTTGGAAGTGATTGTGTTCATGGGCTTCGCCTCAACCCACTTGGTGTAGTAGTCCACGGCCACGATGGCATACTTCACTCCTCCCTTCCCGGTTGGGAGCAATCCTACCAGATCGATCCCCCACACCGCGAAGGGCCAGGGGCTAGTCATCAAGGTTATTTCTGTCGGGGGGGCCCGCGGGACCATTGCGTACCTCTGGCACTGTTCGCACTTGCGGACGTAATCGATACAATCTTTCTTCATGGTCGACCAAAAGTACCCTTGGCGCAGGATCTTTTTGGATAGACTGGGCTTGGCTGTATGATCTCCGCAAAAGCCTTCGTGCACTTCATGCATGATGGCGCTTAGCTCTGTCCCGGACACACACCTGAGGTAAGGCATGGACAACCCCCGGCGATAGAGTTTTCCGTCCATCATTACATATCGGTGGACTTGGTATTGAAGCTTCCTGGCTGCGGCCCTGTCGGCTGGTACCTCCCCGGCTGTCAGATAGCGAATAAGCGGTCCCATCCAAGACGTGGAGTGATCGACGATGTGGACTGCAGGGTCCCTGATGCTTGGGATGGGGAGATGGTTGACGGGGACAAGCCCAGCCAGTTCTACTTCGGCGTCGGTGGCCAGCTTTGCTAGTGTGTTCGCGAAGACATTTTGCTCTCTGGGGATTTGGCGGATGGAGTGCTTTGTGAACGCCTGCAGCATTTCTCTCATCTGGGTCACATAAGCCGCCATTCTATCTCCTTTAGTTTGATGTTCCCCCGAGATTTTCCTGACAATCAGCTGGGAATCGCTGTAGATTTCCAAGTTCGCTGCCCCCACTTCTCGGGCCAAACGCAGCCCGGCTAAGACAGCTTCGTGCTCCGCTTCGTTATTCGATGCCTTAAACTGGAAACGAAGGGCATTTTGTAACTGGTTCCCCTGTGGTGACACCAAGATGATCCCGGCCCCGGCCCCGTTCTCGTTCGAGGCCCCGTCCACGAAGACCTTCCATACAGGCGCCGCGGGGACCTTGGGATCATCATCTTCCCGAGATACCCCGGAGCACTCAACGATGAAATCGGCCAGGGCTTGCCCCTTGATGGACACTCTAGGGACGTAGGATATATCGAACTGACTTAGTTCCATGGCCCACTTTAGGAGTCTTCCCGAGGACTCGGGCTTCCGTAACACTTGCCGCAGGGGGTGGTTAGTCAGGACCTTTATGGCGTGGGCCTGGAAGTACGGCTGGAGCTTCTGGGATGCCATTATCAGGCAAAAGGTCAGCTTCTCGATTAATGGATACCGAGACTCAGCGTCCAACAATCGCTTACCCACGTAGTACAACGGGAGCTGCATCATTTCCTCTTCCCGTACCAGTGCGGCGCTGATCGCGTGCTTGGTCACTGCCAGATAGAGGTACAGAGGTTCCCCATCCACCGGTTTCGCCAGGATCGGAGCTTGGGCCAGGTGTTCTTTCAGTTTCCGAAAGGCTTCTTCGCACTCGTCTGACCATTCGAAACGATGGCTTCCCCGAAGGACGTTAAAGAACGGGATGCACTTGTCCGTGGCTTTGGAAATGAAACGGCTTAAGGCGGCTATTCGCCCGGTCAGGCTTTGTACGTCCTTATGTTTTCGGGGAGAGGGCATATCAATAAGTGCCTTGATCTTATTCGGATTGGCCTCTATTCCCCGAAAGCTTACTATGAAGCCCAGGAACTTCCCGGAGGCCACGCCAAAAGTGCACTTCTTGGGATTCAGCTTCATCCCGTACTTCCGAATGACTGCGAAAGCTTCAGCCAGGTCGTTCGAATGCTTCCGGGACGTCTTGGACTTGACCAGCATGTCATTGATGTAGACTTCCATGTTTCGCCCTAGCTGGGCCCGGAACATTCGATTGACGAGCCTTTGGTAGGTTGCCCCGTCGTTTTTCAGTCCGAAGGGCATGACTATGTAGCAGTATATTCCCTTTTCGGTTTGGAAACTGGTGTGCTCCTGGTCTACCACATGCATAGAGATCTGATTGTAGCCGAAGTAAGCATCCATGAAGCTTAGGATCTCATACCCGGACATAGCATCCACCATTTGGTCGATCCTGGGCAGCGGGAAACAATCCTTCAGACAAGCTTTGTTGAGATCCGTGAAGTCGATGCACGTTCTCCATGTCTTGTTTGGTTTCGGCACCAGAACGGGATTGGCCAGCCACACGGGGTATACAGCCTCGCGTATGAAGTTGGTTGAAGACAGCTTCTCAACTTCCAGCTTAAGGGCCTCAGCCCTCTCTGTCCCCAAAGGCCTGCGTTTCTGGCGGACCGGGGTCGCGCTTGGGTCAATACTCAACGCGTGGCAGATAATGCTGCGGTCGATCCCCGTCATGTCCGAGTAAGACCAGGCCAAGATATCCTGGTTCTCCTTAACTTGGGCGATGATGGCGGCCCGAACATCTGCCGACAGATTTTTCCCGACTTGGATGACCCGGGTCGGATCGGTGTCGCTGATGCACACCTCCTCTATCTCATCCATTGGCTCTAGGACGCGGTCGTCCCCTATCCTCGGGTCCAGGTCATCTTCTTCCCGGATCACCCTCTCAGCAGGTGGGGGAGGAATCGGGTCGATGAAGTCCTCAAAGGGCTCGTCCTGGACCATATATATTGGTCGGGCGGACACATGGTAGCGCTTCCGGGCGCTCTTCTGATCTCCGCGGACATTCCCCACCCCTCCGTTGTCGCACGGGAATTTTATACAAAGATGCTGGATAGAGGTGATGGCCCCGAACTCGACTAATGCGGGCCGGCCAAAAATGACATTGTAAGTGGTGGGGCAGTCCACCACTACAAAGGTGCAGAACTTGAACGAGTGCTGCAACTCACTTCCCAACGTAACGGGCAACTGGATCTTCCCCATGGGGAGTAGTGCGTCTACGTTGAAGCCGTAAATCTGGGTCGGGCACGATGCCAGATCCGCTTCAGTCAAGCCAATGGCGGTGAAGGTGGGCTTGAACAAGAGGTTGACGGAGCTCCCGTCATCCACCAACACGCGGGACACCAACTTGTTGGTGATTTGCGCATCTATGACCAGCGGGTCATAGTGCGGGAAATGGACGTTGCAGGCGTCATCCTCCGTGAAGGTGATGAGGAGGTTCATCAACTTCGGGCGCTGAGCCGGGGCTTGGACAAGGGCGCATACCTCCTGATCATGGTCCAGTTCGCTTAGGTAGCGCTTTTGGTCGTTCCCGGACGATCCTCCCAAGTGAGGTCCGCCCGAGATGGTGGCCACATGCCCGTCCACTCGAGGGGGTACGGCCCCGGATGGGTAAGGCATTCCAGGGCCGGGAGCTTGCGCGACGGGGGCCCCCTGAGGGGCTTATGCCGTCAGTCCCTGTGCAAACACTCCCTGAGGCGGGTATGCCCTGGGTGCTCCCGGGACCGTGGGCTGTCTGGGGCCTGCTGACAGGCCCAGGACTCCCACGGGCATCCTGACCCATTGGTGGAGATGCCCTAGTTTGATGAGATTTTCAAACTCGTCTTTGAGCTGTCGGCATTCTTTGGTAGTGTGGCCCACATCCTTGTGATAGGCGCACCTCTTGCTGGTATCCCTCGGATTCCTCCCCCCCTTGAACATGGGGCTAGGCTTCTGGTAGTGAATCGCCCTTTCTGTGGCCAGGTAGATGTTCTCCCTAGTGTCCACTAGATTGGTGTATTCTGAATATTGGGGCTCATAGCCCCTTTTTCCCTTCTTGACCGCCTCAGGCCGGTTCTGGCCCTTGCCAGATCGCTTCCCCCGGGAGGGGTTCATGCTCGCTTCTGTCACTCCCGCTTGTGACTGCTGGGCCCCGGCGGGGGAGACGCTGTGACCCGCCGCGCGGCCCCATATCCAGAGAAGTGGGCGGATTGGGCCGGGGCATATCCCGAAGAGGCGGGACCGTACACCGTAGGGGTGTAGGTGATTCCAGGAGTAACGGTCGGTCCCGGGGCTATCGGGGGCGCGACGTAGGACTGTGTTGGGAACTGTGCCCCGTACCCTGGGAACGCTTGGGTGCTAGGCTGTGGTGCCGAAGGCCATCCGAAAGCCTGGATCTGGGCTTCTTCCCAATTGATAAATCCTTGGGCCCTCTTGATGAATTCTTCCAGGGTAGCCGCCTTGTTACGCTGCATGTCATCCCAGAGAGGGGAGCCAGCCCGGATCCCGGACTGCAATGCTACCAGGCGCTGTCCGTCGTCCACCTTTGTCTTGGAGGCTTCTTCAGTGAAGCGCTGGATGTAGGCCCTCAGTGTCTCTGTGGGGAGCTGTTTGATATTTGCGAGGGCGTTGATATGCATGTCCATCCTCATGGCGGCCACGAACTGCTTGCGAAACGCTGACTGCAATCCGGACCAGGATTGGATGGATCCCGGCTTAAGTCTTTTCCACCACTCCTCGGCGGGACCACCTAGAGTGATCGAGAAACAGAGGCACTTGCCGTCGTCACTGACGTGGGCCACTGTCATGAGCCGGTTGTATCGGGACAGATGGTCCCTGGGGTCGGTGTTTTTGGTATAGGCGGTGAGGCTTGGCATCTTGAACCCCTTGGGGAGTACAGCGTCCAGGATGTGCCTCGCGCAGGGCTCTTTATCCTCTTCATCGGAGTCGGTATCCGCTCCTTCCTGCTTGCGGACCAAGCGGTCCGTGACCTTTTTCAAAGCGGCCAACTGCTCCATGAGCTGCCTGGCCGTGCCGTCCTCCAGGGGGATTCTTTCGTTCCTCCTGTCGTTGATGTTGTTCCTAAGGTCGCCACCTCGGGGGAGAATCTTTTCCTTACGGGCCCGCTCTTTCCGAGCGTTCAGTCCGTCGCGTAGGTCTATCCGGGACGTGTCGTCCCCTGAACTAAGGGCATGATGCTCCTCGCTGGGCGGCCGCTCCCGACGGTTTTTATTTACCGAGGCGCTTGGGTGCAAAGACCTTTCCCGTTCGTCTTGCCCTGGAGCATGCCGGGGCCGTGCGTTCCGCGGCCGCGTCCCCTGCGGATCGATCGGGTGACCTCGTCTTGGGGCGGGGCGCACCTTCTCTTTCCTAGGGAGCGGCCGGGAACGGGTCCCGACTTTCGCGACGGGGGTGCTCTTTTCTCGGGTCTTTCCACCGGCCTTCTTTTCCTCCCTGTCCGGGTTTCCTTGGGCTGGCTCAGGAAACTGCTCCGAGGGAGGGGCCGGCCTTGCTTCTTCGAGGACCCCGACTCGGGCTTGCGGAGCGGGCTATTGTACTCCCGGAAGTGGGCCAGCTGTAGGATTGGTCGCCGGACCCTGCGCGGCTATGAATGCCTGCAGGGCTTGGAGAGACTCTTGCATACGCCGATGCGCCTCTGCTTGCTCAGCGATCCTAGCCTCCTGGTCCAGGACATGCTGCCTCAGTCTAGTCACCTCCAGGTCCTGCTGGTTGGGCTCTCCTTCGGGGATCTCGGGATCCGCAGCTTCGTCGTGATACTCCCCCTCGTTTTCCTCTTCATAATATTCCTCCTTGTTCTCCTCTTCGTACTCTGTCCCACCCTCATAGTCTTGTGACTCATCAAGGTGAGATGTTTGAGGAGGAACGTTCTTAGGCGGATTCTGAGGAAGATGCTGGGAAGGTAACGGATCTCCATTGCCCTGCTCTGGATTACTAGGGTCGAATGTTGTGTGTCGTGTGTTCACCATTGTAGTAAAGGCTTGGTGTTAGCACTAGCTTTCTTCAGCTCTCAATAAAAGCACCAAAATGTTTACCGAGATTTTCGGAAACTATACTAATGAATATTAGCTAAGATTAATGATATGGAATTTAGAAGATTAACACAGGATTTTTACGTGGTTGAGGTGTTAATAAGCCTTAGTCCACGAGTCAGTTGTATTAGAGCTTGGAAAGTCTTTTACAATGGAGTTTCTCTCTATGTTTTGACAGAGTAATTGTATACAAGTCCAAGAGAGATCCTTTTTTCAGTGCTCTATTACCTGTATTTATAGACTCATAGGAACACTGGATCTGGGCCGGGTATGACCCGGGCCCGTCAAAGATGTGGATACTCTTGGCTTCTCTGGCGGAAGCCCAATATAAAAGATAAAACATACATAGGTTCAAGACTAATTAAGGCCCAATAGGGCGGCCTAAGAACTATATTTCGCCCGACAGAATGGTGCTTTTGGTTTGGGCACTTCGAGTTACGAGGCAGATTCAGGGGACAAAGCCAGTCAGAGTACTTGGCAGTGCAGGTCTGAAACAGCAGCGTGCAATCCTGAGGTGGCCTTTTCCGCAGGTGAAAAGTGGGGACAACCCCCATGCGTCGTGGGGCGGCTTCAGGGTCACAGATGCTTTTCCTTGCCAAACCAGGAGGACCTGATCCGGGTTCGTTTACCCTTGTCCCTCTTCGTTTACCCCAGAACCGTTACGGTGAACCGGAAATTTGACCCGCTACCCGAGTCCTTTGGTTAAAAACGTGTTCTAGGTGTCATTAACAGGTTAAAGTGAAAACCAACAAAAAGGAAAGGATATGTTTTATTTAATACATGAAAACTGTTCATGGGCCCACAAGAACATGTACCAGTTATTTACAACTCAAAAAGGTCATTACTGTTCCAAAATTACAAACCCCGCCGACCTAAGCGGCAAAAATAAGGTAAACCCCCTAGTTCCTCTGAGAACTCCTTGGCCGTGGCGGTCAAGCAGCCGCATATGTACACAACACCACCTAAGCTCTCCACTCAAGGCTGGGTGAGCTTTTCTTTCCCTTTACCTGCACCACATAGCACCCATGAGCCAAAGCCCAGCAAGAAAACATAGCATTATATGTAAACATTATCAAATGATTATCATTATAATCACACATAGCCCATAGCTCTCAAACAGATGAGTGAATATCACTTGAGGTTCTGATAAACCATACTGAGTGACTGACAAGCAAGTCACTAATTTAAACTGAAGAGTGGTTGCTGGGTAAGCCACTAGCCTTAACAAATGAGAGACTGATGGGTAAGTCTCTAACTTATCAAATGAGTGACTGATGGGTAAGTCACACAAGCGCTTATAATATTCATCGAACTTGAGGTCGGTCCGGCATTAATGCTCTTTGAGTCATCCAATTCAGAAAGTCGATTAGATCTAATCTTTATTGGCTTGTGTGAAACACGCTAAGGTCGTCCTGACTAATGAGTCAGCACTATGTGACCAGTGCCCAGTACCACTGCCGAACCTGACTAATAAGTCACAGCTTCACAGTGATACTACCACCTTTGCCAAAACTGACTAATGAGTCAGTACCATGCACAAGTGAGCAACATTTGCTAAGCATTCAATAGTCAATCCATGTCCATATTTACACAACAAACATGCCTCATGAATAACCATGCATGTCACATATGGGGTGCAGTTTTCTTACCTCTGATTCGAGCTAGAATGAACAAAAGAACGACCCTTGAGAACGATCGACCTTTGCTTCCTTAGCAGTCACCTAATCACAACCAATTATAACCTCAATTAATGAGAATCAACATGGATAGGGTTTTAGCCTAAGCACCACTCTCGGGACTTCGAAACATGCCCACACGGTGAGTAGATTCGATCCCGGGCCTTAAGGATTGAAACCCCAAGTCAAAAACCCTTAAAAACACTCAAAACGGGACTTTGAAGGAACAGAGTAGCGCTACAGCGCTGAACCCCTAGCGCCCCAGCGCTATACTCAGAACCCCCAACATGCCCATTTGCCTCCTAAGTAGCGCTGTAGCGCCCTAAGGTGGGCGCTATAGCGCTACCTCCAGCACTGAAATCCCCTGAAACGCCCTTCTTCATCTCCTTCGATTCCCACCTGATTCCAAAGCTTCCAAAACCCATTTTTGATGCCAAATGAACCCAAAAACCATCCTAACATACCCCAAACATCCCAACCATAGGAACCCTAGCCAAAACTCCCAACAAAACCAAAGTCTCAACCTAGAAATCACAGCTGCAAAACAAAGCTAAAATAGAGCAAACCAAGGAATTCTATGGTTAGAAACTTACCCAAAGCTCAGCTTATGAAGCCTTCAATGGAGGAACACACTCCCAAACTCCCAAGGCTTGCTTCCCAAGCTTGAATCCTAAAAAATGATTCAAAAATCACAAAGAAAACTGAAGGGAAGATGGTACGGGAAAACTCTTAAACGTGCTCTGTTTTTCTACCTCTTCCTCAGCCAAAAATGACTTATATCTATCCTAGGGGTGAAATGACCATTTTACCCCTAGGTCAATTTAAAGTTTCTAAAGGCTCCCAAGGGCATATCTGGTATTTTCCACCTATCTCGTTAATCATAATTAATACTCTCCAATTCCCGCTATTCTCGATAATCTCAAACACCAATAATTCACATCCCGTTACCCTTTAATACCCGGTAACGCTCTAATCATTAAAATCACCTCGAGACTCAACCCGAGCCCTGATCTTAAACCTGTTGTGACTAGACCACTAATCAATATTCCAAGATCGTCTCATGCCGAATGGCTCAAACAAACCCACATTATAATGTGGTCTCAACATATATCACCAACATGCATACAAATATATAATTATACCCCAACGGGCCAAATTACCATCACACCCCTGTAATTAAAATGTGGACTCACATGCATGCATTTAACATCATATTATAATATAATTAAGATATACATGCATAATATCATTTAATGGCATAATTAAACAAGTATGGCCCTCCCGGCCTACTAATCTTGTCATTAAACTACATTGGAGAATTCGGGGCATTACAAATCCGAACTGTCAGTACGTCTTCCGGACGTCTGTCCTGGATCACCATCCCGGACACCATCCGGGTCCAGAATCACACTTGGGCCGTAGCCCTTGGTTATTCCTGTACCAAGCGGGCTTGGGCTAGGCCCACATCCGAACGCCCGGACCATGGGCCTGGACCATCGTCCCGGGCCCACGATAGGAAATGGGGATAACAGTACGAGACACTAATTTAATAGGAATCTTGATTCATTCATTGCCATAATTAATTCTATTCTTTTTACATATATATATTGCACTATATATTATACATTAATTTTTTTATATATATTTACATATTATATTTTATTAATTTCAAATATAAAATAATGAAAACAATATAAATATTATTAGAATGATTAAAAGATTAGAGAAGACACTAATAATAATTAAAAAAATGTAAAATAAAAAATCTATGAGAGTATATTTTTTACTTTTTTATTAATATTTTGAATATATATCCACGGGAGTGCTTAAGAAGATTTTTTATACTTTTTTGTATACTCTTTTATTTTAATGAATAATTTATGAGTATCATTTAATTAATTTTTATTTTATAAATAGAAACATTTAGAAAAATAAACATTTTTTAATATTACAAATCTTTTTGATAGCTCTTTGCAAAATAATCCTTCTTACACACTCACACACTCACACACACTATACTCAATTTACCCGATACTCTATCGAATTTGTTTGACACTCAATCTAAAAAATTAATTTATAAAAAATTATTATTTTATAAAATAACATTAGAATTAATGAAAAACAATGTCAAAGAATTAGGTATTTATATTGTATATTATATATGCCACGTCACGGGCTACTTGATTGACACGTGTATGCCATGGAAAAATATGGGATTTTTCGTAGGTTGGGATTGGGTTGGGAAGGGGTGGTAGGAGAGAAGTAGCAAGTGGTGCACAAAGAGGTGGAGTAGGTGAATGACTTGGACTTTAGCCTTATTATTAGTACGACCAATCAATCCATCCCCACTTATTATTATTATTATTACAAATTGTTATTAATTTTATTCAATACTTTATTTTTAAGTTATGAGTGTTGTTATTTGATATTTTAAGACGCTCGACATTATATGAGGTGATACTTAATGATTGATTAGTTATATCTCATAATATTTATTAAAAAGAATTGTTAAGAGACATTACTGATGTCCAACACCACAAGGAAGTGACATACAGTTATTGGTACAATCCAAAATCGGGTCTCACTAATTTGAATTTAATAAGTATTATGAGGTATCGCTATCTAATTATAGGGTGTCACGTTGGACACTTTAAAGTGCCAAATAATAAAACTCTTTATTAAATTCAAATAAATAAAACCTGATATTAGATTGCACCAATCAGTATGCCACTTACTTGTGGTGTTAGATATTAGTGGTGCCCCTTAGCAATTCTCTTTATATATTATTGTTATTTTGGAAAGCTATCACATAGTCACACATTATCATAATTTAGCTATCTTACATGTATAATGTTATTAATACAATTTAATATTAAATCTATGATATATTTTAATTTAAAATAAAATATATATGAAACTCAATATTAAATTATTGTACATCATAAGGGTCCTATAACAATGGTTTATAATTTATATGTACTTTATCACATAATAGTGTTTTAATTCGTTCATAAAATGGCCTTGAGACCAAATGAACTTGTTAGGTAAAATTATTGTCTAAGAAGGATATGGTCTTTTCCAAATAGAATAATTAAAATTTGAGTGTGATTGTGCTTTGACAAATTTAGCTTTAACTTTCCGCATTAACACTAAAACTTTTTTAGTGATATACCTAGAAGCTAATACATGACATTTAAGATAAACCATTGCTATGGTAGACCCATTTTTTTTCTTCTTCTTCTTGTAAAAAAAAAGTTACATACTACAGTGCATATTTATAACTTTATTTACAAAAATTATGTTTAGCCTTTTATTTATGTTTTTTTTTAAAAAGTAGGTAATCATTTGGTATCCTGTATTTTTGTAAAATATCGTTTATGTACCTTATATTTACATTAATGTTCATTTAGTACTCTATATTTTGAAATCGTATATATTCGGTCACTTGTATTTTGAAATAGTACATATTTAATACCCTAAACTCAAATTTAATTGATAAAATTTTACCAATTTAATCAAACTTTTCTCAATTATATGAGTTCCAAATTCAAATTGAATTACTTAATTACATATAAATGATGACAGTTTGGTCATATTGATAAAATTTTATTTATCAAATTTGAGTCTAGGGTACCAAATATATATGATTTTAAAATTCATAGTATCATATAAGCATTATTGAAAAAAAAAAGTACCAAAATGATATTTTGCAAAAATAATTAATACTAAATGAATAAATTACCAAAAAAAAAAAAAAAAAGATAGATACCATTTATAATTTCTCATTTAACAAATTATTTGCTCACAGTTTCCCAATATATCACTTTTTTCTTTGATTTAAGGGTCAGAAATCTTTTGCTCGAATTTTCTTATTATTATATTGATTTTTTATTATTATTATTTATTTAAGAGGGATTGACCATGGTAAAGATTCTTTTCTTCATGATTTTTTTTCAGACTCCAATGACTACAAACTACAAAGAAAAGGAATGAGTTAGTAGAAGAAGCTTGATTGCCGGAATTTATAAAGTAGTATATTATGCCAATTAATCTAAACACAATTAGTAATATATTATATTGTGTTGTGCCTAAGCCACCCCTTAGGTATGATTTACATATCTAATTATTTAGTGGGGTTTAAAAGTAAAATGGTGTGGAGTGGAATATAATGCTTTTTTTAATGAATTTGGTGTGTGTATAAATAACTAACAAGTATATTAAGTCCGTGAAAAAAAAAATCCCTTTTAATAACATCTGATTAAATAAATAAAATATATGGTATATAAATACATATTTATATACTTTAATTTGAGAGCTTTCACTTGTAGATAATCATACAATACAAATATCTTCTTTTTTGTTTGTTGTATCTATTTTTAAATAATTTTTCATATTACAATTTTTTAAAGTGATTATGACAAAAATATTTAAAAGAAAAAGATAGATGCCTACTTTCTTAGGTACACCTTCCAAATATATAAAATATGTTTAGAAAATTCAACCAAATAATCTGAGAAGTGTCTTCAATTCAAGCCACTAGAGCTTTTAAGTAAATGATATTTGCATCATAAGTGTTAACCAGCATAGTTCCAATTTTTTTTTTTTAGGGTACCTAAAGTTAGAAAAACAGTAATTCTGTTAGTTCCCGCCCATTTAGTTCTATTAGGTGGTGATTGGGACGACATGTGTCACCACCTAATTGGGCTTTCTCATAATTAAAAACTAAAATCATTTAATTGAATTTAAATTAGAAAACAAATAAAAATAAAATTTAAAAAAATAATAACGGATTTAAAAATAAATAAAATAACATAAAAGAAATATTTAATTCCTCTCTCTCTCATAATCATCTCCCTTTTATTTATTTTTTTCTCCACATAAACCTAACTCGAATTAGATCCCATCGTTTCTTTTCTTCTTCTTGTTGATGCCGACAGCGATGGGAAGGCAAGGATGGCAACGACGATGGGTTGGTTCCTTCCAGCTTCCTCTATAATCGTGCACGACGGCGGCTCCAATGCGAAGGTGCTCCATCTCCTCGGCTCCTGTGTAGTGATCCTCCATCTCCTCGACAATGGCGTGGGTTTAGTTCCTCTGAGCTTCCTCTACAAACATGCAATACGACGGCTCCGCCGTGAAGGTCCTCCATCTCATCAACAACGGTGTGGGTCTAGTTCCAAGGTTTGTGGATCTGGGTTTTATTTTCTTAAAGGAAGACAGTGAATCGAGCTTGGGAAGGCAATGAATCAGAGGACGAAAAATAAGAAAAATCAAAAGAAAGAAGAAGTGATTGAGGAGGAAGAAGAAGACAGAGAATCTATGTTTGTTTTTTTAGTGAATTTGTGTTCTTGACTGAATTTGTATAAAGTTCTTCCTCGTAGGAAACATTTTTTTATTTGTTTAGAAACCCTGATTGTATTAGTTTTTATTTTATTTCTCTTAAACAAAATTTGATTTTAATTTTTTTATAAAGTGTATTTTAATAAATAAAATCATTTTAAGTTTTAAGTTTTTATTTTAATTTTCTATTATATAAAAATGTATTTTTTTAATTATTTTTTCTATATAAATTTATTATTTAAAATATTTATAAGTTGGATCAATCAAGAAGTGATATATGTTGGTCCAGTCACACCTAACAGAGCAAAACGGACGAGGACTAATAGAATTTCTATTTTTCTAACTTTGGGTATTTTTTCCGCTAAAAAAAAAATTGAATCTATGCTATTTAAAAACTCCAAATATTAGGTACTTATGCCGCAAATATGTAATAAAGTGCTACAAAGTTCATAAATATTACGATTGTTGTTTGGGTTGGATAATTTTGTCACAAATATAAGTTATTTAAAAAATCAATAAATCTTAAAAGAAATAAAATAACCAAAATAGTAATTATTATTTTTTATTTAGAAAAGAAAATTAATATCTATATCACTTTCCTCCATATTTTCACACGCTAGCCTATGATGACCAAATTTTTCGAGTTGATTCTAAATAAAGAAATCTGATGCTGTTATCGTTTGAAAAAATCTTAGCCACGCACTTATTTAGTTCATAAATATCATATTATATATATAAATTAATATTAAAGTTGGTTGGTAGATCAGGTTTGCTCTACCAACTTATTTAGTTCCTTTCAACAATGACCCTCATACTAAGTTTTCAAATCAAAATAAGACATTAAAAATAAAGAAAACTAAACCAAGCTTGGTAAGTAACACGTTAATAGATAATATAAAATAAAATTATTTATTTATGGTATATTTTTTAATCTTTTTGTTTTTAATGGATTTGACAGTGAGACTTGTAAGAAAAGTAATGATTAGAGAATACAAACAATGTTACAATTAAACATGATACTCAATATATATATCTTTTTCATCTATTTTAAGTACTTGATATATTATGTTAAATTTATAAGTTACTTCCATTAATATCATATTATATTTGTCATTAATTAATATGACATGTTTTTTTTCTTCTTTTTTTTTTCTCAAACAATATGGCATGCATTCTTTGATATATCAAAATTAGACAAAAAAAATTGTGATTCATATAGTTTTTTATATACATTTTCACTGTTGACACAATTGTGATTTGTTAATATTTTAACTTAGCTACAAGAACAATTGTTTTCTAAAGAATTTAATTGGGCACACGTGATTAATAAACTTGTAACCTCATTATAAATATTTTATAAATATGGTTCTGCCTCATAAAATAATAAGGCAATTTTAACAAATTGATCTTCAATAAAAGGTGCTTAATTAATTAGTTAATATTATAACTTAAATACACGAACAATTAATTTTTTAAGAATTAAATTAGGCACATGTGATTAATAAACTTGTAACCTCATCATAATTATTTTATAAATACGGTTATGCCACATAATATAATAATGCATTTTTTTACAAATTGTTCTTAAATAAAAGATGCTTAATTAATTTGTAAAAAAAGCTAATTAATTACTTAAATCGGTTGACCAACATATTTTTTTAAAATACGGAATTATTTTGAGGAAATTATACCAAATATGAGATTTTTTTTTCTTAAGTTTCTTATGACATATTTTATTTATTTTTACATTTTTATGGGAGTTTTTTTTTTCCATATGTTTGTAATATTTTATTTGTATATAGTTTTAGTAGCTAGTTTTAATATGTTTTTTTTATATATAATTTTAATCTATTTGTAATATTTTTTTAGGATTTTTTTCTGCTGCATTTATCATTCTTTACACTTTGTAACAATTGGGTCCCAAAAGTTGATTTTGTATCAGTTAGGTGACCAACATTTTCAAATCGTATCATTTAGGTCTCTAAATATTATTTTTATTTCTTTTTTTATTTTAAAATACATAAGAAAAATATTTGGACATTTAATTTATGACAATAACAAACATAACATAAAAAAAATATTTTCATGGCATTTTTAAAAATTAAATTAATATTTTTTTTATAAATTAAATTAATGTTTCATTAAAAAAAATTCTTATCTACATTTTTGTTTTATATTTAATATTAATAACTATACTATCTCTCGATTATCTTGATATTATCGATTTTTATTATGTTTATAGCATACATTTAAAAAAAAACTTAATAGTGTATATAAAGTTATCTATGTGCATATATATATATATGATATGATTAGTTATAAGTTGTGTACGTCCTGATTTTCCCACGGACTGATTAGCGAGCTGAGCTGCGGCCTAATCATGATTATCTCATGGACATCCCCAAAACCGGAGCTGCCGTCATAAGATCATACCTCCTTAGCTCGAGGTAACCTAAGAGTTCGCCTCTGATAACTTAAGGACAGAGTCCAGGCTCTGAAGGCCGAAGGTCGAGTTAAGTATCCAGCTCGCAGTACGAGCTAGAGTTGGAGGCTGTGACCTTTTATAAAGTCAGCCACGCAAGGTAAACGTGCATATATCAGACATCACGTGTCTGATATATCCCTGACTTCTCGGACGCAGCAGGAACGTGCGTAATCAGACACCCACGACTAGGTTGGGTCGTGCAGCCCATTATCTCCTTACCTATTGATTTGACCACACTTATGTCTCAGGTTTAGGAATTAATCATGAATGTCACAGAATTGACATGATAGGTAAGAAGGTCACGGGATGACCTTCTTACCAACTCCCAGGTGCCTTCTCCTATAAATATGGAGACCTTGGGAGTTAATAGGGGTTGGATTCTTTATTGTAAAAAAGGGCCTGCAATCAAATATCCAGTATATAGCAATAATACTGACTAGTGGAGTAGAATGATTTTAACCTTTGAACCACTCAAAAAACGTACTTTGAGTCACCATTTCATTTCCTAAGATCATATATCTATTTCGGTTCAACACAAGCACTAATCTCTTTCTCTTCTTTTCTTAATTTCCTGTTGGCAAAGAACCGCGTCAACAGTTTGGTGCTTTCATTGAGAGCAAGTTCGATTAGTGCTGTCGCAAACATCCAACTATGGTGACTACTCGATCCAGGCACGGTAACGAGGCAGAACAGCATGATGGGCAGGAGGCTCATCATACTGCCATCCCTGGTGAACAAGTTCCTGAAGCCTAGCAGCAGCCAGGAAAGCAGCCAGCGGGCCAAGATGACACCGGAAGTTCGGCACCCCGGCCACCTAATCCAAACCCGTGTTATTACACTGCGGTGGAGATGGAGAATGCTCAGCTGAGGAGCTAGCTAGCAATAGCTAGCCAACAGATCAAGGATGCGCTGGACAAACTACCCCCTCTCACAACCGACGCTAACGTCGGAGAGAGGCAAGGCGAGGCTACTAAGTCTAGCCGGGGTAACCGGTCCAGGCATAGCCGCTCGGACAGATTTCCGACAGCCAACTCCACTCCTTCATCACACCATCGAGAGGCAAACTTCGAAGAAGTGCCTGGAGCCAGGCAACAGCAATACAGCCGTTCGGTCAGAACGTCGACTCCTAGCTCCCAACCATCCTCGAGAGCGCCCAGGGGAGCTCGAGGAACTTCCCGAAGGAGATCCGGGGAGGGCTCGCAGCATCAGCCAGTCCTCAACAACCGTCCTGCGCCTCGTCCAGATCGCCAGGCTCGGGACCAGCAGGTTGGCAAGGCCGAAAGGCCCCCACCGAACTTGATCCGTCCAGACGGAACCAGGATCGCCTCTCCAGTCAGGCATCCTCCGTCTCCAATCAGATATCCATCTCCTCCTCGGCCCGTCCGAGATATTCCAGCCTAGGGAAGTAGCAGGAGAGATCCGCCATCAGCTGGACATTCTCGGTGTAGCAGGGCGCCAAGGGAAAGCTCAGGTCCTCAGCACCAAAGGCGAGCTCCAAGCCTCTCTAGCAGGAGCTACTGGACCGGTAGTCGCCGGAGTGACCTTTCTGGCGGAGACCTGCGTCAGCGCCTAAGTTCGGCACAAAGCCCACAAGCCACTCGGGGAGGTGATCTTCGGAATCGCCTTAACTCTCACAGAGGGGAGCCAGTAGGAGGAGATAGCCATGCTCGCTCAGGGGGGGCCCTGTCCGAAGTACGTAACGGAGGGAATGCCCAAATAAACCTATCTCAAGATAGGAGGGGCAATAACCCACCAAATATGTACAATGGATCCGGAGCTGTTGAACAGCCCCGGAATAACCAAGGACATCAGGACCAAACCCTCGAGTGCCTGGCCCAGATGGAGGAGCTGATGAGGAAGCTCCTGTCAGAAAAAGAAAAAGATGAATATGATTCCGGGGACGAGATGGAGCTCTTTGCCCCCAACATAGCAGCAACGACTTACCCACCTGGTTTCTGTATGCCGCACCTGTCTAAGTTCAATGGAGACGGAGACCCGTCGGATCACCTAGGGATGTTTAACACCCTGATGATGGCCCACAACATTGGCCCCGAGCTGAGGTGTCTAATCTTTCCTTCCACACTGACTGGACCTGCCAGGCAGTGGTTCAATCAAGGTAAAAGACAGTCAATCAGCTCCTGGAAGACTTTCTCGGCAGATTTCAAAAGGGCATTCCGAGCCTCCCAGGCTGCCCGCGTTCAGGCCGACTCCTTGGCTAACATGAGGCAACAGCCCGGCGAAACTCTGAAGGCCTACCTGAGCAGATTTGCGAACGTCGCTGCTCGGGCCAGAGACGCGGATGATAGCTCCAAGCTCATGGCCATGAGAACTGGAATCCTCGTCGGAGGGGATCTCTGGAAAGACATACAAAGAAAGGGAGTCAGCTCGGTTAACGAATTCCTTAACAGGGCCCAGGAATGGATAAAATTGGAGGAAGCCGAAGCCGAAGCTGCAGGAACCAGCCAAGTCCCTGATCAGTCCGCTGGAGTGGGGACGGAGGTCGTGGCAGCGACCCAAAACGTCACACAGAACAACCAGCTTGGTGGAGGCAAAAGAAAGGGGAATGGTGAAGGCAGCCAGCACGGCCAAAAGAAGAATAAGTCCATAGAAAAGTTTAAGCCCGTCTACGCTACTTACACAGAGCTCACCCAATCTAGGGAGAACATTTTCCTAGCTAATTCTACTCGCCTCCCCTGGAAGAGGCCCGAGCCGTTGAAGCACCAAAAGGGGAAGAGAGATACCTCCAAGTTTTGCCGCTTTCAAAACGATGTTGGCCACAACACCGATGATTGTAGGCATCTAAAGGATGAGATCGAGACTCTCATCCGAGCTGGCCCCTTGGCTCAATATGCGTGGAATAGAGTCCCAGCAGGTCGACCCCCTCCAGAAGTCCTGGCCAGTCAGCCCGGGTCTCGGATAGATCAGGACGTCCTTCCTCCCTTGGTTGGAGGGGAGATATCCACCATCTCTGGAGGACCGCATTTGGCTGGCACGAGCAGGGCGCCCAGAAGAGATACGTGAACGAACTGAAGGCACATAACGGAGTAGAGTTCGTCCCGGAGCAGCGCCTACCAAAGCAGCATCGATTGGAGAAGCAACCGATCATTTTTACGGAGGAAGATGCGGGCCATGTCTAGTTCTCTCACAATGACCCTTTGGTTGTGGCAGTTCAGCTCGCCAATCGGAGAGTGAGGAGGGTGCTGATCGACAAAGGGAGCTCGGTGAACCTCCTATTCCGATCCACGTTAGAGAAGATGGGTTTGACCGTCGCCGAGCTGAAGGCGACCTCCATGATGTTATATGGTTTTTCGGGAGGAGGATCGGTGGCTATAGGGACGATCGAGCTGGTGATCACCCTGGGAGAAGGACCTCGAACAGTCTCGAAACTCCTCGAGTTCGTGGTCATTGACTGCACTGCTGCGTACAACGCAATTTTGGGACGACCTACGCTCATGGCATTTGAGGCCGTCACTTCCATTCGCCACCTCGCGATGAAATTCCCTACTTCCACGAGAATATGCACTGTCCATGGCGATCAGCTCGCTGCCAGGGAATGCTACAGCATCTCCATGAAGGGAAAATCTAAACCCGGGCAGCTAGCAATGGCCATCCAAAGTGGTGAAGAGGAATCTCAGGAACCCTTAGCTGATCCTGAGATTGAAAAACCTCAAAGCGCCGAAGGGGAAAATGTCGTCTTAAGTGAGGATATTGACCCCCGAATAGGCGAGGACAGATCCGAGCTCCAGGCTATTGAGGAGCTCAAGGAAGTGAACATTGATCTGCAGAATCCATCACGGATGGTCAAGCTCGGGAAAAACTTCTGCAGCAAGAGGAAAGCGGAGCTGATCAGATTTCTGCGGGATAACCTGGACGTGTTTGCGTGGTCCCATGAGGACATGGTGGGAATCAGCCCGAGTGTCATCATGCATACACTTCATCTGGATAAAAGCATTCCCGCCAAGTCCCAGAAGCAAAGACGCCTAGGAACAACCCGGGCTGAAGCCTTGGAGGAACAGGTAGCCCGGCTCAAAAAATGTGGCTTTATCCGTGAAGCCAAGTTTCCAATATGGGTCGCCAACCCCGTGCTGGTCCCGAAGCCCAACGAAAAATGGCGGACCTGCATAGACTTCTCCGACCTGAATAAAGCCTGCCCCAAGGATTGTTTTCCACTACCAAGGATTGACCAGTTGGTAGACGCCACGGCGGGGCACGAGCTCATGTCATTTATGGACGCGTACTCGGGCTACAATCAGATCGCCATGAATCTGGCGGATCAGGAGCACACCAGTTTCATGACCCCGACTAACGTTTATTGTTACAAGGTCATGCCGTTCGGGCTGAAGAACGCCGGAGCTACCTACCAAAGGTTAGTAAATAGAATGTTCGCAGACCAAATCGGAAAAAACATGGAAGTGTACGTTGATGACATGCTAGTCAAGTCAAAGAATGCCGATAACCATGTTTCCGACCTGGAAGAATGTTTTAAGATACTACGGGAGTATGGCATGAGGCTTAATCCACAGAAGTGCACTTTTGGTGTCGCGTCAGGGAAATTCCTGGGGTTCATTGTCAATACCCGAGGAATCGAGGCAAACCCCGACAAGATTAGATCACTGCTCAAGCTTCCCTTGCCCAGACTGCGAAAAGATGCCCAAGGCCTGACAGGAAGAGTGGCAGCCCTCAATCGGTTTATTTCCAAGTCCACCGATAAGTGTTTTCCATTCTACAACCTGCTCCGAGGAAACAAGAAGTTCGAATGGACAGAAGAGTGCGAAAGCGCATTCCTCGACCTGAAGGCACATCTGGCCGAGCCGCCCGTACTATCCAAACCAAAAGCAGGAGAGCCTCTTTTTCTCTACCTGGCTGTCACTAAGGATGCAGCCAGTGCCGTATTGGTCTGGGAAGAAGACCGAGTTCAGAGACCAGTCTACTACATCAGCAAGAGACTTCTCAGGGCTGAATCCCGGTACCCGTTGATGGATAAATTGGCGTTCTGCCTTATCACGGCCTCACGAAAGCTCAGGCCGTACTTCCAGTCCCACTCGATACACGTCATGACCGATCAGCCTTTAAGGCAGGTTTTGCAAAAACCTGAAGCATCGGGACGTTTGTTAAAATGGGCAATCGAACTCAGTCAGTTCGAGATTTTGTACACTCTGCGAACTGCTATAAAAAGTCAGGCCCTGGCCGATTTTATGGCAGAATGCGCGGGATTCCAGGAGGATCCCGCGGAGGACTCACCCCAAGTCACCTCGCCCCAGGCGTCGTGGAGGATCTTTGTGGATGGTTCATCCAACGAGAACGGCTCCGGAGCTGGAATCATTTTGATATCCCCCGAGGGACATAGATTCCACTCGGCGCTGAGATTCGGATTCAAGGCCTCCAACAACGAGGCCGAATACGAAGCTTTGCTGGCCGGGCTGAGGATAGCCCAGGAGTTGAAGGCGAGCTCCGTCCAGTGCTTCAGTGACTCCCAGCTCGTGGTAAACCAGGTTCTGGGCGAATATCAAGTACGAGGACCCAAGATGGCCGCCTACCTAGCGAAGGCCCAAACGAGCAGATACCTCAGGAGCAAAACGCTAACGCAGATGCTCTTGCCAAGCTCGCCACCTCTGGGGAAACGGAGACCTTAGGGTTAGGACCAATAGAATTCTTGGAAAAACCAAGCATAGAAGATGTCAGGACGGAGGTCGAGATGATCGATGCCAGGCCGACCTGGATGACCCCCATCCTTGAGTATCTCGTCGAGGGAAAGCTGCCTGAAGGGTGCAATGATGCACGGCGAGTCCTATATCAAGCACCGAGGTATACGATGGTGGACGGGGTGCTATACCGACATGGGCACTCCCTACCTCTCCTCCGATGTGTTCTTCCAGGCGAAGCAAAAGCCATCCTGCAGGAAGTGCATGAGGGTTTTTGCGGAGATCACACTGGGGGGCAGAGCTTGGCCCTAAAGGTCCTGAGGCAGGGATATTACTGGCCCACTCTGTCCAAGGATTCGATCTCGTATGTCAAGAAGTGTGACAAGTGCCAGCGATTCACCGCAGTTGCCCGAGCTCCTCTAGTCGAGCTGAAGATGATCTCGTCCCCATGGCCATTCGCTGTTTAGGGGATCGACGTGGTGGGCGCCCTCCCTACTGGAAAAGACGGGGTCCGTTACGCCGTGGTAGCCGTCGACTACTTTACGAAGTGGGCCGAGGCAGAACCTTTGGCGACGATAACGTCCAAAAAAGTGCTTGACTTCGTGGTTAAAAGCATTGTTTGCCGATTCGGCCTGCCCAAGAAGATCGTCTCCGATAATGGCACTCAGTTTGACAGCGACCTGTACACCAAGTTTTGTGAAAGGTACGGAATTGTGAAATGTTTCTCCTCCGTGGCCTATCCTCAGGCGAATGGGCAGGTCGAAGCTGTCAACTAGACTCTAAAGGCGAGCCTCAAGAAGAGATTAGATGAAGCGAAGGGGGTCTGGCCAGAACAGCTCCCCTAGGTCCTATGGGCATACCGGACCTCGCATCGGACTCCTACGGGTCATACTCCTTTCTCTCTAACCTTTGGGAGTGAGGCAGTCCTCCCCGTGGAAATTAAGGTGCTTTCGCATAGGGTCCAGTCTTATGACCAGGACCGCAACCACGAGCTACTGTGCAATTCCCTTGACCTAGTTGATGAAAGGCGAGAAGATTCGCAACTCCAGCTCGCCCATTATCAGCAAAAGATCACTCGCTATTTCAACTCCAAAGTCAAAAAGCGTGCCTTTAGCGTTGGCGACCTGGTCCTAAGGAGAGTCTTCTTAGCCGGTAAGGACCCCAAAGATGGAGTCTTGGGACCGAACTGGGAAGGACCATATCAAGTCATCGAGGTCATTAAGGAAGGAACTTATAAGTTAGCTCGGCTTGATGGAGGGGCAGTCCCGCGGACTTGGAACGCCATCCATTTAAAGAAATACTATCAATGATTCACTTGTAAGGCCTAAAAGGCCATTTTTATGTATTAAGCAATGAGAATCAGCTTTTTGTTTATATTTGTACATGTTTTCAAGTGTAATCTAAAGTAACCACGAAAAACCCTTTCCCAATTACTTGGGGGGCATATGGTACCTGGATATAACCAGGTCACCTTAACGACTTAGAAGTTGATTCATATCGATTGATCGTTGTTTTTCTTAAAAAATGCGGGATATTGGTAAGGATTAACGCGAACTAAGTCCTATCCTGGATTTAACCAGGTCATAAAACTTAGAAGTTGATTTAAATCTATTGATCGTTGTTCTTCCTAAAGAGCTCGAGATATGGATAAAAATTAACACGAACTAAGTTTTCAAATTAAGTTCCTGGATATAACCAGGTCATAAAACTTAGAAGTTGATTTAAATCTATTGATCGTTGTTCTTCCTAAAGAGCTCGAGATATGGATAAAAGTTAACACGAACTAAATTTTCAAATTAAGTTCTTGGATATAACCGGGTCATAAAACTTAGAAGTTGATTTAAATCTATTTATCGTTGTTCTTCCTAAAGAGCTCGAGATATGGATAAAAATTAACACGAACTAAGTTTTCAAATTAAGTTCCTGGATATAACCAGGTCATAAAACTTAGAAGTTGATTTAAATCTATTGATCGTTGTTCTTCCTAAAGAGCTCGAGATATGGATAAAAGTTAGCACGAACTAAGTTTTTAAATTAAGTTCCTGGATATAACCAGATCATAAAACTTAGAAGTTGATTTAAATCTGTTGGTCATGGTTCTTCTTAAAGAGCTCGAGATATGGATAAAGATTAACGCAAACTAAGTTTTTAAAAAATTGTAACTAAAATGTGTAGGGGCAAGAAAGAGAATCAATTAAAAATAAAATTTAGTTAAATTGTCTCGAGGTGGAAGCACCTCATGCAAAGGTTACACAAAAAAAAAAGGGGAGGTAAAAATGTTGAAAGAAAGGGCACGAGAGAAGAAGGCCCTAAGCTCCGCCAGGTGGCCCCTTGGAGGTCACCGTCTCGCCATGCTCAGCTGCGCCGGAACTGTCCCCGGCCTCGGAGGGTGCCTCTTTATCAAGGCGAGCTTGGAACTTCACCAGCAAGCGCTCCCAGAGGTTCGCTGACAGGAAAGAGAAGTCAGCGTCTGGATTGTAGGCCTAGCAATGGTAGAACAGGTCTTCCAAGGCCTTCTTCGAAGTTTTCCGCTCGGCCTCCAGGGCGGCCTTGGCCTCAAGGGTGGCCTTGGCCTCAGCCTTCGCGGCATCTAGGTCTGTCCGCGCGGTGGCAAGGGCAGTCTCGAGCTCTTGAACCTTTGGGCGGGTTTTTTCCAACTCGGCCTACGAGGCCGCCAGGGCATCCTTAGCCGCCTACAAGGAAGTCTGGTGCTCGCTCCTCATGTCCTCGAACTGAGTTTTGGCCCTGGCGATGCTCCGATGAAGGGCAACGGCGCTCTGCGAAGGCGGAAAGGCAATTGCCTTAGAAAAAAGAGAAGAAAGAAAAAACAAGGCAAAGTGTAATAATAAAAAACCATAAAAGGGTAAAGTCAGCTTACCGTTAGGGTCATGCCCAGGGAAGACTCCAGCACGCCCACCGGGCTCATTGTCTCGATGGCCCGAAGCTCCCTCTCGTTGAACTTGTATATGTGGCTGACGGCGTAGTTCGCCGACTCATACACCGTTCCTCGGAAGGCCTCTGGGATCTTCTCCAGGTCTTGGGGATTGACTGGGATGCGTACCTCGGAGGGTACAATCGCCGAAGCCTCGAGCTCCGTTCTTGCGTCCCGGGCGGCGGCCGGAGCTCGCGGAGGGGGTGGGGGCATGTTGCTCCCCCCTGCAGTAGGAGGAACCGCTCCCACGGCCTGGGCAGCTGGGGCTTGCTCCTTCTCCTTTGCAGGAGACTTGGTGGGGGTCCCGGCGGCGTGCTTGGACGTCCGGAGCCTTTTCATTCTTGGCCCAGCGGCCCCAGCTGGGGGGTTCCCTCCGGCGAACGCACCTCGCAGGCTCTCTTCGGGCTGAGACATCTATTCTGTCAAAACAAAGACATGGTTAGTACAAGAGTTAGCAATCATACAAAAACAAAAACAAAGGGGGAAAAAGATAAATTAAAGTATATGTATACTAAAAGGGATCCTACCCCCCGGGCTAGAAGAACCTATAGTTACGACCATCAGCTCCGGAGCTCCCGCGGGAGAATCTATGTCGATTATCTCACGAGCTGGTGCAAGTTCTGGATCTGACTCCGGTTTCGGGCTAGATTCTTCTACATATTGCCTAAGCCCCGGAGCTACGGCACCCCTCCGGAGTGATGGCCATGACCGAAGGTTGGTCCCGTACTCCTCGAATAGGATCGACCTAAAGGCTAGGGTGTTATCTACTACTACGGTACCCCTAGGCCGGCTATCTTGGTAGTCCAACACAAGCCGGTCGACACAGTGGAGTAGGGTTGTGTTCAGGTCCGGATCACTTCGGTGACGATGGACGAGCTGCCTAGGATTGAACCTAGCTAGCCGGGGGTCTGCTGTGGCCCTATCTAAACTCCTAAACAAGTAAGGGTTACCTTGGCCAGAAGGACCCGCGGCTGCTCCGGACTGGATCCTCTCCTCGCCCGTTCTCTGGGCGACCTCCAACGCCCGCTTCATGTTCCTCACGAGGGGAACTTCGTCGTCCTCATCCTCCTCATCTTCATTTCCCGCGACCTCCTCCACGATGATGGGTCTGGTGTCGCGAGCTGGGGGAAGCCCCCGGGGCCTCCTTAGGTTCAAAGTCTGATTTGGGAAAATCAGCTTGCAGGCCACCATCGTCTCGTCTGTTACGAGCACGCGATAATCCTTCTCACTGGAGGGCAAGCCCGCCAGTGTCTCGTATTGGGCCCCAAGGGTCACAGATTTCTCTGTCCTCGCGAAGATGGCTGCAGGATTAACCTAAGTCAGAAAGGGATACAGGAGGAGCTAAACGATACTTAACTTACGAGCTAAGGATGAAAAGCACTTACGAGGGCGATTGAAGTAGTGGAGCTCCCAGTTTTTGAACCCCGTCGACATGAAGAATTGATCCTTAAATTCGTTGGGGTGGCTGGGCAGCTCGATGATCGCAGCCGTGTTGGGGAATCGGGTCAAGTAATAAAACCCGTCGCCTCGCTCCTGCTGATCCGGGCTGACCTTGAGGCAGAAAAAATACAAAATATCCGCAGGAGTGGGGACCTCCCACTCGTGCTTCAAAAATAAATATCTCAACCCCGCCAACAACCGATAAGAGTTGGGGGGGAGCTGAAATGGGGCCAACTTCACATAATTTAGGAAGTCAGCAAAATACTGGTCCAGCGGGAGGAAGGCCCCCGCCTTGAAATGCTCGCCGCTCCAGGCCGCGAATTCCTTGTCGAGCGGCGCACAGCTCCGCTCGCCTTCCGCGGGAGGTCGGGAAATCACTGACGCTCTCCCCAGCCCAATGTTGTGGGAGAGGAATAGCTTGTTGATCTTCGTCTGGTCGGTAATCTTTGAGACGATCCTCTCCGCCTCAAAGAATGCGTCAGGAGCCACCTCGAGCTCCTGCTCCACTGCCGGCCCAAAGTTGGGAATCAGGGAATCCGGCATCACCGCCTTTCCTTTGTCTTGCTGGGAGGCCGAGCTGCCGACGGTCTTCTTTGGAGCGTTCCTCTTCAGTGCCATCTGGTCGCCTAACGAACAAAAGAAAAGATTTCAGAAAAGGTGACCTAAGCATAAGGAAGAGTCAAAAGGAGTGTTCTTTGCACGAGTTGAGATAAGCCCAGCCCATGGAGAGTGAGACCACGCGGTTCAATGAACATGCGCCTGTGCTCCCAACAGATCCCCGATTACTCAGAATTCGTGTGTCAGGAGGGTCAGGTTAAAATTTTTCCTTGGAGGGATAGTTCCAATAGGCATGAAAGGCAAAACCGCCTGTGAAGCGTGTCCCCTAAGCTACCCAGTTTTGCACCCAAAATCTCAAAACTCCTACCCAGAAATTTTCCCCAGAAAATGCATCCTGTAAACCATACTCCTAAAACGATTTCCTACAGCAAAAATACCCTAACCTAAAAGGCTTTCACCTTTCATACCCTCAAAAACCAGTAAACCCTTGCATGTGGCTACAGTAAATATTTACCTAAGCTACAGTGAAAAATATTTTCAAAACACGCATGATCAGGGGACTTACAGAGTGTTTGGTTGGGAGGTGGATGAAGGTGTCGCCTAGGTGGGAGCTTAGCCGGAGTATTTGTTTCCAAAGCTTTGAAGGATTCCTCACGCCTGAGCTTCTTGAACGCTGAAAATGGCAGTCACAAAGAAGAGGGTTTTTTCTTCTGAGATGAAGAGAGAAGAAGGAGAGAGTTTCTGAGAAATTTCAAATGCAAGGGTGGCCCATGCGTAGGGTGGCCACCCCTGTTATATACGCGAAGAGTCACGTAAAAAGGGCCGTTGGATGGCCCTGATGTGGGATCCAAGGCCCTCCACTCAAAATACGAAACGACGGCTGGGCATAGGCTAGGCCATTAAATGCGGTTCTCGGAAGACATACCGTCACCAACGATGATGTTCCACGTATCAGGCGCCTGCGTAAAATGTGGAATGTGAAGAGTTCATGGAGAAGCCTAAAAGTCCCTACTGTGGCCTTATACGACGTCGTATACCACGAGCAGGGGCTTGGGGGGTAGGTGTACGCCCTGATTTTCCCACAGGCTGATTAGCGAGCTGAGCTGCGGCCTAATCATGATTATCTCGTGGACATCCCCAAAACCGGAGCTGCCGTCATAAGATCATACCTCCTTAGCTCGAGGTAACCTAAGGGTTCGCCTCTGATAACTTAAGGACAGAGTCCGGGCTCTGAAGGTCGAAGGTCGAGTTAAGTATCTAGCTCGCAGTACGAGCTAGAGTTGGAGGCTGTGACCTTTTATAAAGTCAGCCACGCAAGGTAAACGTGCATATATCAGACATCACGTGTCTGATATATCCCTGACTTCTCGGACACGCAGCAGGAACGTGCGTAATCAGACACCCACAACTGGGTTGGGCTATGCGGCCCATTATCTCCTTACCTATTGATTTGACCACACTTATGTGTCAGGTTTAGGAATTAATCATGAATGTCACAGAATTGACATGATAGGTAAGAAGGTCACGGGATGACCTTCTTACCAACTCCCAGGTGCCTTCTCCTATAAATATGGAGACCTTGGGAGTTAATAGGGGTTGGATTCTTTATTGTAAAAAAGGGCCTGTAATCAAATATCCAGTATATAGCAATAATACTGACTAGTGGAGTAGAAGGATTTTAACCTTTGAACCACTCAAAAAACGTACTTTGAGTCACCATTTCATTTCCTAAGATCATATATCTATTTCGGTTCAACACAAGCACTAATCCCTTTCTCTTCTTTTCTTAATTTCCTGTTGGCGAAGAACTGCGTCAACAAGTTGCATTATAGAAAAAAAATTACAAATAAAAATAAATATGTAAATGATAAATACTGATAATTTCGTGATAATTCAGTTATTAATAATAAAAAATATATAGGTAAGAATTTTTTTAATGAAAAATTAATTTAATAAAACTATTAAATATTTTTCAAAATGTCATGAAAATATTTTTTTCAATGTCATGTTTGGTATTGTCATAAATTAAGTAGTAATTTTTTTTAGGTGTGATTCACCATTTTTTATATTTTATTTATGAATTTTGAAAGAAAAATAACATTTAGGGACCTAAATGATACGATTTGAAAAGGTTAGGAACCTAACTGATACTAAATTAACTTTCGGAACCTAAGTGTTATAAAGTGTAAAGAATGAGGATTGCAGCTGAAAAAAATCCTATTTTTTATCATTCATATTTTATAAAGCATTTTCTTACATTATTTTTTGAAAAACAAAAACTAGGACCTTCTTCGTCGTGCTTTTTATTCTCATTTCTTCTTCTTATTTTATTGCATTTTTTATTTTCTTTGCAGAAACTGGTTACCACTATCAAAACAATTTTTTATTTTTTTTATTTTGATGTGGTAGTAATCGTATGTCACTGTCAATTTTTTTTAGTGATGTGTGGTAATCAATTACCACTATCAAAATCAATTTTATTTTTTAAGTGATGTGGTGGTAACAGGTTACAACTATAAAAATAATATTGATTTTTTTAGTAATGTACACTACTACAAAATACCCTTCATGAGACACTTTTTTAGGACACGCACATAAATGCAAGTCCTTAAAAATATTTATGAAGTTTTTAGGACTCATTGAGAGTCCTGAAAAAATGCAATTTAGGACTCGCAATGAGTGTCCTAAAAGAAAATGCGAGTCCTAAAAAAATCTGGGCTATAAAAATAAGTGTTTTACTTAATAATTTTAAGGACTTGCTTTGGGAGTCCTTAATACTCTTTTAGGACTCGCAATGAGTGTCCTAAAAGAATATGCGAGTCCTAAAAAATCTGGGCTAAAAAAAGAGTGTCTTACTTAATAATTTTAAGGACTCCCAAAGCAAGCCCTTAAATATTTTATGTAAAACACTTAAAAGACAACCATATATTTCGAAATTATAGGGTTACATACTTAAAAAACTACACATTTGGGGATTTTATTACTCAAAACCACTGCAACCACACGACTGCTAAATCAACCACACCAAGGCTGAATGGAGGTTGAACGGCTGAAGGAGATGAACGATAGCAGGTGAACGACGGCAGTGACGGTGGTGAACGGCGCTCGACGGCAGCTGTGTTCTCGGTTCCAGCATTCTCGGCGGTGCTCGAAGGTGGCTGTGTTCTCGGCTCCAGCACTCACGGCATCGCAGGTCTCGGCTCCAGCAGTCTCACCGACGGTGCAGGGTCTCGGCTCCAGCAGGTTCTCGGCGTGGGTTCGTGCTGGTTGTTCACGGTTCCAGCCGTGGGTTTCAGGTAATTCTTTTAAAACTATTAAATTTTTATTTACTTATTCCATTATTAATTATTTGTTATGGGTTTATTAGGAGGTCGTTAAAAAAAAAAAAGCAAGCTGGGAAAAAAACTTCTCTACCATTAGCACCACAAACTCAAAAACTAGTTCCAAAACGAGTGCCTAAGGAGTCATTGTCACAAGAGGTGCAACAACCATCTCCAATTTCGCCTAAGTTGAGACAAGTATATGAAATCGTCAATGATTGGCCTAAACATGATTATGCCGTTGAAGTGTCCATTGACTTTGATGTGTTTGGCCATGCTTGTGAATGCTTTGCTCTATTTCGGGATGAAATACTTGAATTTTGTAGAAATGAGATGATTGGACAATCATGTATTGTCTTCTACATAAGGTATGCTAATAATATTTATTGTAAGAATTTTCTTTCATCAACTATTTAGTTTTCTTTTTAATTAATTATATTTGTTGGTAGGATTTTGTACCAGACTCTGTTATTAGACGAGGAAAAGAGAGGATCATTGTTGTTTATGAATCCGAATAAGGTTTCTACTTCCGTGACTCGTGCAGATAGTCGTGCTCAAGCTTTATGTGATAGGATGTTATATTGCACGTCTAAAAAGCATGATTGGATAGTTATGCCTTATAACCATGGGTAAGTTTAATTATTATGCTTTTTATTGATACAAACAAATAGAATTTAAAGTTAACAACTTTGTAATACTTGTTCTTTCAACAGGGAGCATTGGATGTTATTTTTATTATATCCCAATTGGCATTATTGTTGTTTTCTCAATCCTCTCAATGCACCATTAGATAACAGAACATCCATCAAGGAGACCATCCATGATGCATTTGAGATGTATTTCACAGAAAGAATGAAAGCACGTCAAAAGATCAACAAATGCTCATCGTGAGTAATGTATTTCCAACCTATGGTATGTTTCTATTTGTATAGTTTATGTATACGTAAAGATGTTTAAGATATTTAATACTAAGAATTGTACATGTATTACCAATCTTTATATAGTGTTGTAAACAACCAAACAATATCGACTGTGGATATTACGTTATGAGGATGATGAAGAATGTACTTATCAATCCCCCTCATATCAAACATTTCTTGTCGAAACAGGTAATAAACAATATACAACTACATAATATTAATCTAGTATAATTTTTATATATGCTTTGAATTTATTACCACTAATATAATTATAATTAAATTTTTGTTTTATTTTTTTTTTTCAGTTCACCTCCGACAAACCATATACTACTCAAGAAATTGACGAAGTTCTAGAAGAATGGGCAATGTCATTTTTACAATTGGTTAGAGCAAAATGAATGATGTTATAGCTAGCTAATTACAATACATGTTTAGAAATTTTAAATTTCTTTCGTAAAATATTTTTGCCATTTTTTTAGTATTTTCTTTTCAAATTTCTTTTAATACATATTCGACACTCAAATGGATATATATTTTTAAATCAAAATTAAAATTGTAGCTGTATTTTTTTTTTAAAAAATTACTTTTATGGGCATGCAAAGCGAGTCCTAAAAAATTACTTAAAGGCACTCAACCCGATTTTTTAGGACTAGCGTTGCGAGTCCTAAAAAATTACTTAAAGGCACTCAACCAGATTTTTTAGGACTCGCAAAGCGAGTCCTAAAAACTTAATCAAAGGCACTCAACCAACGCGAGTCCTAAAAACAGTTTTTTAGGACTCGCAATGCTAGTCCTAAAAAACCCTTTTTGTAGTAGTGGTACCACTATCAAAATAGCAACTGGATTGTAACGGGTTAATTAGTCAGATCTGGAAGAAAAACATATATGAAAAAAAGTAAATTAAATTGATCGTGAATGTAACTGTTACAGCTAGGTTTGAAAAAAAAATCTAAAAAAAAAAAACCAGTTGCGATGGTAACCGATTACTTATCCAGACCAGGAAAAAAATCAAATCCTAACAAAAAATATAAACTGATCATAATCGTAACTAGTTATAGTTATGTTTGAAAAGAAGAATCAGGTCTAAAAAAAAAAAAACAGTCTCCATGGTACCCGATTACTCAGTTAAGTGTGAAAAGAAATTCAGATCCAAACAAAAAAAAATTAAATTGATCGTTATCGTAACTGGTTATAGCTAGGTCTGAAGAAAAAAAATATGAATAAGAAGAATCAGTTGCCATGGTACATGGTTACTTAAACAGGTCTGAAAAATAAAAATCAAATTTGAACAAAAAAGCTTAAACAAATCGTGTTAGTAACTGGTTACAGTTAGGACTTGAAGAAAAGAAATCAGATATAAAGCGAAAAATCAGTTTAAAATGCAAAATCAAATGTGAAAAAAAAAGAAGAAGAATAACAAAAAGAATAACATTAAAACAACAACAAGAAGAAGAAGAAGAAGAAGAAGAGAAAAAATAACCAAAGGGGATGGAGCTAAATCATCGTCGAAAGGGTGGGGGGTTGCAACGCCGGCGGATGGCGAAGTTGGTGTCTCCGGCGGATGTCTGAGAAGAAAGAACCAAGTGGGGAAGGAGAGAGGGAGAAATGAGAAAATGAAGAGAGATTGTGAGGGTGAGAGGAAAGAGTGAGAGTGTGTGAGAGAGTTTTGTGTAAAAATATGGTAATCCATTTTTTCTATTTTATGGAATTCTCATATTTTAAACTATTTTTTTTGCAAAATTCACCATATTTTATGACATTTTTTTTATTCATAAATATAGAAACTCATCTATTTTTTCCTAAATTTTTGTAAACTTCTCAATTATTATTTCATCCATGAAAGTATACTATATAACCTAAGGGCATGCAAATCAATTTATGGGTTGCTGCAAAAAATAGCAAACTATATGAGAAAGTAGATGCTCCAAAAAATTAGACAATAAAACTTATAACAAAAAAATAATAAAAATATAATCCATGAACTTTGGTCCAATAAAGTCTCACCAAATGAGTGCTAAAAATTGATTAACCTATAAACCACCTCAAAATAAAATAAGATTAATGTTTACAAATATATACAAAATAAATAAATAAACGTATTACTTTTCTAATCAAAGGGAAGTCTCCTTAGCTACCTGAAAATAATTATAAATTAAACTAATAAAATATAATTATTGAGGGTAATTCCCAAAATAAGACAATGGGCCCTAAGTGGATTAGGATGGCCAGGGTCAGACCCCTATATCCCAACAAGAATCCTGCAGTCGGGCAAGAACACTTTTGTGAACATCCT
This sequence comes from Humulus lupulus, assembly GCF_963169125.1. Taxonomy (NCBI): domain Eukaryota; kingdom Viridiplantae; phylum Streptophyta; class Magnoliopsida; order Rosales; family Cannabaceae; genus Humulus; species Humulus lupulus. The sequence goes on from NC_084802.1 coordinate 209,301,612, forward strand.
CCAGGATCCAGAGGACTTTTTCGAGCATCCCGACTCCCAAAGAATCACACAAGGCTCACTTTATGCACTATGGGTATACGTTGGGCTTGTCCTTCGATACTGTAAGTCACTTCTCCTCCGAACAAGTGGTGTTGCATTGCAGCTAGGGCTGCACATCAACACCCGAAAACCCAAAAATCCGCTTGACTTACACCTGCAAAAACTGAAAAAACAACAAAACCCGATCGTTCAGGTCGGATCAGGCTCAACCCGACCCATCGTTCGAGTCGGGTTCGGGTGCACCCAAATTTTTTAAGTGTATTTTGGATTTAAAATAAAACAAAAAATAATAATAACCCTAATCTACCCACTACACGCCATCCCAGCCTGCCAATTTACTGAAGGGAATCGCTCCCCAAACCTTCACATCAGTAAAGGGCAAAGCCTCCCTTTTATCTCCTAGAATAGATACCTTTTCGATAGGCCTACAAGCTAGTCTAGTAGTCAAAATTCACAGTACTTAAGCTACCTGGGGACTCCCCAATGATTGGATGGCTTTAGAATTTTCCTTAGTCTAAAGTTCAAGTATAGCAGATCAACTGGTGTTTTGATATTTCTATTGTTGTTCGTATTTTCATCAGAGGACATGTGACATTAATTAGAGAAGTAATTAAGCTCCTCGAGCGCTAGTGAGGTTTCGTACTTTGATATGGCCAGACGCGAATGTCTCTAAGTGAGGCCACGCCCCGAGGTTTATCCTCGAGGTACATATGTCTTCCGGCGAGGCCATGTCCCGTGACCCGTCTCCAAGGTGCGGATGTCTCCAAGTAAGGTCACACCCCGAGGACCATTCAAATGGTCCTTGCTCTCTTCATTTGCCAATCCCCCAGGTCTAGGATTCTTGTCCTCGGACCTGGAGTAGTTGCTAGGTGTCAGTCGCTGCAGCCGTGGCCTACCAAAAGACCATCTAACAACTTTTGGCGAGCCTCAAGTAGTGATGTCGAGATCATACAATCGACAATCGACATTTCTCACAATGCTGCCTGACATGGGCAAACGTGTGCCGTATCTTGACACGGTCAGATACTTCCTATAAGGTTAGTAGGCAACTTTCTACAAATGGGCCCTGTGCAATCTGCTTGGGCCCATGGTCTTTATTAGTACATCCCTGTGTAATTAATTAGTATTTTACTCCCCAAATAATGAGAAATGTTGTATTAATTTTCCATTAAGGGCATTAATGAATGACCCATACCTTTATAAATAGGGTTGAGATATCTCCTTGTAAAGGGTTCAGAACTTTGGCTAGTTAAGCATTGTAAACTCAGAGCAATATATACGCTGCCTGAGACTCCATTAAAGCTTGCTAAAACAAGCTTCAAACTCACTAATACCAAAGACTCGTGGACTATGACTCTTTTATAGCCCGAACCACGCAAAACCTCTGTGTTATTTTCTGCTAGTTTCTATCAAGTTCTTAGATTAGGTTAATAGTGAAAAAAACACTCAACATCTACCATTTGCTACATTCCATAGCAAGAGAACAAAATCTTGCACCAATATTAATTATAAAGTTATTCTAAAATAATTTATCAAAGAGAATAAAATATAAATATTCCCTTAAAAGTCTTTAATAAATCATAAATAATTATATTCAAAATTATAAAATTTAAAAACTACTATTAAATATCTATACAAAAAGCTTAGAAAAAATGATAATATCTATACAAATATCTATATTAATATTTACATTGATAATATGATCTAAGAGCACTCATTATGAATTGTGTAAAATTTACATTCCTTTCAAATATAAATAGAAATGGTTAAAAGAGCACTCCATCCATCTACCCTTGAGGAGGATACCAAGGCGACATTCTTTTATGCCTCTTGTTCGTCTATAGAAATCTTGTTCGTCTATAGAAAACATTTATGTTTTGGTTAGTCATTTTATCTTGCCAGAGGGAATATGGGATGAGGGGAAGCTTAATCAATTCATTATTCCTAGTGAAGTTAACATAATTAGAAGTATACCTCTCTATTGGAATATTTTTTTAGGATAGATGGATTTGGCATTATGGAACAAATGGTCAAATTAGTGTGAAGAGAATTGAATGTGGAATTTAGGGACCCCTCCAAAAATCAAGGTATTTTTATGGAGACTATGGGGTGTTTGTCATTGTTTTCAGAAAACAATTTTTAAAAACAAAGTTACAAAAAACAAAAAATTTTGAGAACAATAAAAAGTTATTTTCTGTTATTCTCAAATTTTCTCACTTCTTATTTTTTATCATTTTTTCTTTCAAATTATTTTATCTCATTATTTATTACAAACTTTTAAAATATTTTTTTCTTTGTAAATATATTTGTTAATTTTTTATTTAAGATCTAAAAAAAATAAAACTAAAAAATTGTTATTAGAAAACATTAACCAAACACCTCTTGTTTTTTGAAAACTACAAAAACAGTTTTCTGTTCTCATTTCTGAGAACACAATTTTGAAAACAAAAAACAGAAAACAATACCAAACAGACCCTATACTACCTAGCGGCTCCTGTGGCTATCAATTTAATCAAGAGGAAGCTAAATATTGATCCTTGGTGTTCAAGGTGCGGTGTAGATTATGAGTCCACCTGTCGTACTTTGGTTTTATGTACTACACTCTCCATAGCAACTGACAAGAGATTGGTGTTTGGGACCATATTAAACATTTGAGGGAGGGGGATATGGCTGATTTATTGGTTCATTTGTTTCATGCGTGTCACAAGGTTGTGTTTGAGGAAGTGGCAGTGGTGCTTTGGTGGGTTTGGCCTGATCGTAATGCATGTTTGTTTAACAAAGTCCAATCTCGTATTGGTTGTATTGTTGGTCTCGCTCTCAATGGGTTGAGGGAATTCCAAGAATGTAATCGAAGACTCAATAAAGGGGTGTTAGTTGGTGGTTCCACTCGGTTTATTTCGTGGAGAGCGCCTTCTTTGGGGTGTTTCAAACTTAACGCAGATGCTTTTGCGGTTGAGGGTGAGGTTTTATTGGAGTTGGCAGGTTTATTCGAGATGCAGATGGAGTAGTTTGGGTTGCTTGGGCAATTGGTATTCCTAGAAATTTCTCTATTAATGTTGCTGAGCTATTAGCGATCCATTATGGCTTACATGTGACCTCTCATGTGGGATTTAAAATTGCTACTGTTGAGAGTGATTCTAGCACAATAATTGCATGGATGATAAAGTTTTATGAGAATCATATTTTGTTTGATGTTATTCAGTTATTAGATGTTTTAGGTAGTGGTTCTTGTTAGACTATTTCGTGCTCTGTGAATAGTATGGCTCGTGCATTGGCAACTTCTATTACTAATTTTATAGGAGAGTTTATTTAGAGAGGTTCTTGTCATCGATTTATCAGTTCTCCTGTAATAATTTATTTCAATTAATGAAAGTTTTTTCTTTAAATAAGAAGCACTCCATTCAATTATTTATTTTACATATTGTTATCACACTTTCAATGACTTCTCTATTTTATTTTTTATTTTTTTACAAAATTTTATTATTATTATTTATTTTTCATTACACTACATGTAAGTTTTTGTTTTTATGATGTAGTGAGGAGAAAGGAGAGAGGTGAGAGTACTCTATAGTGTTTTCTCACCATTTATAAATTACTATTCATCTCTTATTATTATTTTTAAACAATTTTTCTCTCTTCTTTCATCCCTGCTCATTACTTTTATATTTGAAATGAATAAAAAAATATTAAAAAATGGAAAAAGAATTATATTGCAAAAGTTAGATGTAAAATAATAATAAAAAATTTTGGTGATGTATTTTAAAAATGGAATAATATCATTGCTAAATACTTACCATTTGTTTTAAAAAATATTTTTATGGACCTCATATTTTGTAAAATAGTTAAAAATAATTTACTAAATCAAACTTTGGTCAAAATATTTTTGTCTTCAAGTATCATTTACAAGATCATGGACCTAAAAAATAAGTAAATCTCCATCGGACATTGATCTTTACGAGTTTGTATTAACAAAATAATTTAATAAAAATTGGATTCCAGTGGCTATTTCTTAACCACTTTACAAAATACAAATAAATAAAATATGTTTCAATCAAATCATTATTTAGTAAAAATAAATGGTGTAACATGGCATTATCCTCTTCAAAATAATAGAGCAGAAAAGTCTTTAAAAAATGAGCAGAAAAGTCTTGGAGTGCTACAGCTATGATGCAAACATGAAAGTTGGTGAGGGGGTTTGCTTTATGTTTTATTAAAAAAGAAAAACATATTCCACGGGAAAAAGTGTTCACTCAAATGAAATGATTATTAATCTCTTGTTTTATTTTTAATAACACTTAGACTCTTTTATGGGACATATACATTACACGTGAGTGGCCCGCCAATTGCTGAGGGGCGGCACTATTGGTGGCTAACAACACATATTTTGCTACCAGAGGGTGTTTATTTTTGAGTAGTTGAATTATTTTAGAAAATGTAAAAAGACTTAGAATAAAGATAATATTAAACTTTTGAGCATAAAATGGTTTACTTTACTCTTAAAATACATGTGAGACTGCACAAATTATTAACTTTACCTCTTTAAAATTTGAATCAAACATAAGAAGAGATTTAGATTCTCATTCTCACATTTACTAAATCCCTTCTCATGTTTGGTTCAAATTTTAAGGGGGTAAAGTTAATAATTTGTGTGGGCCCTACATATATTTTAAGGGTAAAATGAACTATTTTGTACACAAGAGTTTAATATTACCTCTATTTTAAGTCTATCTATACTTTCCAAGATAACTCAACTACTCAAAACAAACACCTCGTACCCTTAGTGTAATTCAATATTGAGTTCCAATTATTTGAACTTAATAAGTATTATGATGTATCACTAACCAATTATAAAGTATCACCTCGTGTTTGACACCTTAAAGTTGACAAATAACGAGTGTTGATATTTGATACTTTAAGTTGTCCGACACCACATAAGGTAACAGGCCATAATTATTTAAATATACTTTATAATACTTATTAAATTCAAATAAATAGAATCCGATATTAATTCCCCCAATAGCATAATGTCACCATGTGGGGATTGGCAAAAGTGGTGACCCTTAGTTTTGTTATTTGTCAACACTCAAATTAAAATTTTCAAGCATATCTCAACTAATTCCGCGCAGACATAGACACGCATATTCTCTCTTCTCAACTTTCAGATATTTATGGTTTGTGTCGAAAGCATATTCGGTTTATTCTTTTTTTTTTTTTTTTGTTAATGTTTCATTTGGATATTGAGAAAAATATTTTTAAAAAAATTGTATTAAAGGATTGCTCGATCACATTTTGTATATTATAAATATTTTATATTTTATTTCCATTATGTTTATAATAATTAAATATGATTGTAATTATTTTTAATTAATTTGTCTTTCTTTATTGTTTTTAATATAAAAAATTAGATAAATTAATATATAATATATTATGAAAGTGTACAATAAAAAAAATATTTAGTCTTCATTAGCTTTACCCTATGTCTATGTTTTAAAAAATTAACATTTTAAAAAACTATAATTAATATATACTTTTAAACTAATTAATTTTTTTTTATAAATATAACTTAATTATGTTAAAAATTATGACTTATTTGTTAAGTTATAATTTTACACAGGAATTTAAAAACTATATTTAAAAACTTGAAAGAAAAAAAATCATAAAAATATTAACAAATGTAAATTCTTATATAAATAGTTAAGTGACAAAAATAATAATCATGGATGATGTAAATTTTACTTATTTTTAGAATAAATAGTGTTTTTTCTCTCCAAACTATAACTGTGTCCCAAATGATTTTTCCTGAAATATACACACTATTGAAATGTAGAATTTTCCTTAAATTTTGTTTTAAGTGACTAACATAATATTGGAAAATATACACATTATTGAAGTGTAGCATTAATGATATTTTATAATAATTAATAATTGAGTAATAATATGTACATCTAAAATATGTACCCAAATATTACACAGTTATTACTGTGTGTAATATTTAAATATATATTTTAAATACACATATGTATGGTTAATCTTAATAATTTTATCTTTCAAACTTTACCATGTTCAAAACACGGATTCTAAACAAATTATAATACAAAACAAAGAGTCTTAAATATAGAAAATATAATTTTAATATACCGACAGCAATACTTTACTTTTAAAATTTCACCAAATAATTGATTTTTTTTTTTAAATTTTTAGAAAAAGTCTTAGGCTCGGCTCGGCTAGCTTGTAGCTAGAAACAGAAAGGGACAAAAATATTTAGTAAAAAAATGAAGCAGGGAAAATTGACTGCGTCGCCAGAATTGACAAGTAAAATTACTTAAAAGCCCACAGAGGTGTTGAAAATGGCGGAAATGCCCATCTCAACTACCACCACTACGTCTTCTACCAGAAACACCAGCCTCCCTACCTCCCTACCCGTTTGTCGTGTGTGAGTGTAACTGTGTCCCTCTCTCTCTCTCGCACCCATTTGCATTTGCATTTCCATGTTATAAAAACCCCGCCATTCTCATCTCACTCTCTTCAGGTACACATTGAGATATCGTCTTCTCTATCTATCTCTCTCTCTCTGTATCTCATTTCTGTACCTTGAACCAGACAAAGTCAACCAACAATGGCGCTCGCAGGCAGTTCTAGCGCTGTTATTCCCACCAATTCTTTCGTCCAAGGCCAGTCTCTGCTTCTTCCTTCCTCCAAATCTCACCTACCCACCTACCCCAACAACAGCAAGACCAGGTCGGTGAACCCCATCGTCGCCGTCCACGCTGCCGAGCCCGCCAAGAACCCCATCGTATCTGATAAGCAAAACAACCAGACACCGTCTTCTTCGACGACAGCGAAGAAGACCCAGAATGCGGTTAATGAGAAATGGGGCGTGGAGAGCTGGAAATCCAAAAAGGCACTCCAGTTGCCTGAATACCCGGATCAGGAGGAGCTCGAATCCGTTCTAAAGACCATCGAGTCGTTTCCCCCAATTGTGTTTGCTGGGGAAGCCAGGAGCTTGGAGGAGCGTTTGGGTGAAGCTGCCATGGGCAACGCTTTTCTTCTTCAGGGTGGAGATTGTGCTGAGAGTTTCAAAGAGTTCAATGCCAATAACATTCGTGACACCTTCAGGATCCTTCTCCAAATGGGCGCTGTCTTAATGTTTGGAGGTCAAATGCCCGTTATTAAGGTCAGAAATTTTTGTCTGAATTATTATTGTTTTGTGTGTGTGTGTGTGTGTGTGTTTAATTCGTGTCTTTCTTAGATGATTGGATCATTGGAGTGATTTTTATGTGAACATATGATTTTGTTTGATTAGGTTGGTAGAATGGCGGGTCAATTTGCTAAGCCTAGATCAGATCCTTTTGAGGAGAAAAATGGTGTGAAGCTACCAAGTTACAGAGGCGACAACGTGAACGGAGATGCCTTTGATTTGAAATCGAGGACCCCAGATCCTCAAAGGATGATCAGAGCATACTGTCAATCTGCCGCTACTCTTAACCTTCTCAGGGCTTTCGCCACCGGTGGATATGCTGCTATGCAGAGGGTCACCCAGTGGAATATGGACTTCTCAGAGCACAGCGAGCAAGGGGATAGGTGAGACGACTCTTATTTTTCTTTTGCATTTTTTTTTTTTGGGTTTCATTTAGATTTGATTGGAGATAGTCCTTTGAACTTTCTTGCCAAAACTTGTGAAGGACTTTACTTTTCTAAGAAGAATTAAACTGGACCCTTGATTGATTCATTATGAATCCACTGTAAGAGGATTTTCTGCCATTAAAAGAAAAATCTTCCATCGTTTTCATCTGGTATATTTTATTTGTATTTTTTTTTTGAAGTCCTTTAATGTATTTTTCTGGGCTGTTATTGTATTATTTTGGGCTAGCATACCGGGCTGCGATATTCGTATCTGTAATCTTGGACAGATGGTCTCAAATTCTTTGTTGCTTTTTGTTGTTTGTTAGCATGTGGACAATTAATGAACTATTAATCTAGTTACCTTTTTTTCCCCTTACATAATATTTGGCTACTTAACATGTTAGAGTAACTTGGTGTAGGAGCTATGTCTTGTCTGGTTGGCTTTGAAAATAATTGTAACGTGTTTATCTTGGTCTTGGGAACAGGTACCGTGAACTAGCTAACCGAGTTGATGAGGCCCTTGGATTCATGGCTGCAGCCGGGCTCACAGTTGACCACCCTATTATGACTGCAACTGAATTTTGGACATCCCACGAGTGCTTGCTCTTACCATATGAGCAATCACTTACAAGGTTGGATTCAACTTCTGGTCTTCATTATGACTGTTCTGCCCATATGCTTTGGGTTGGTGAACGGACCAGGCAACTTGATGGTGCCCATGTTGAGTTTCTGAGAGGAGTTGCTAATCCCCTGGGCATCAAGGTACAATCATACCTGTCTGATATAGTCATTACAAGAAATATGCCATATTGTTCATATTTTGGGAATTTAGTGAGCGACAAAATCAATCTTATTAAGTTGAAAACTAACGCATAATCAAATATCTGTTATGCAGGTGAGTGATAAGATGGACCCAACTGAGCTTGTTAAGCTCATAGAGATTTTGAACCCTCAGAACAAAGCAGGGAGAATAACAATAATCACAAGAATGGGAGCTGAGAACATGAGAGTAAAGCTTCCCCATCTTATAAGGGCAGTTCGCAGATCAGGCCAAATTGTCACATGGGTCAGTGATCCTATGCATGGGAATACCATAAAAGCTCCATGTGGTCTCAAGACACGCCCCTTCGATTCCATCAGGGTATAACACTTCTTCCATTATTTAGTAATTATTATCCAAACTAAACATTCATTTAATCCTTTCAGCTGAAACAGTTTAGTACTACTAGGCATATCAAGTCTGAAATCTGAAATTTAATATGTTCATGGCATTAAATTTAATACCCATCTGGAATAAATAGGAAGCCAGCTACTAACACTAGTTCTTATGGATCAGTTTTGGTTGTGACCCACTTGAAAGCAAAATTGTATCAATAACCATTTGCATTCATTTTTAGGGTCCCAACTGTTTGCATGGCTGATTATAACCGAAAACTATGCATGTTTTTTTTTCCAGAATGAGGTGAGAGCATTCTTTGACGTTCATGACCAAGAAGGAAGCCACCCAGGAGGGGTTCATCTAGAGATGACTGGTCAGAATGTGACTGAGTGTATTGGAGGATCACGCACTGTAACGTTTGATGACTTGGGCTCCCGCTACCACACCCACTGCGACCCAAGGCTCAACGCTTCTCAATCTCTCGAGCTAGCCTTTATCATTGCCGAGCGCCTTAGAAAGAGAAGAATCAAGTCCCAACAGCCTATTTCTTCCTCCTTTGGCCTGTAGAATAATGGCTTTTGTTAGAGGTTCCCCTGAAATTGTTCTTTTTTTTCCCTCCACTGAAGTTTGTGGCTGTATTATTACGTACGTGTTACTCTTTCTTTTTTTTTTCTTTTTTAATTTTGTTTTACTAATGTTGCGACTTGAGTGTTGTATGTACTATGTATACTACTGAAAATAATGGTATGCGACTCATAGAAGTTATAAATGGCGTTCAAGAATTATTTGGCTGGTACCTTCAATAATGTTTCACTTGTTTAGTTTGAAATATAGCCATTTTGTTTGTATGAAGTAAACAAGCCACGTTTTCAAGCAAGATAAATAAATACAAATATATTGATAGTTATAGGGAAATTTGAGGGTTTATGAAAATTTGGCAAGTTTGATAATTATAGGCAAAGTATGTCTTTATCAACAAAATGGAGAAAGTTTCCCTCCTCATTCAAAGTTCCCCCTCTCTCTTTTAAACCATCTTCTTACTCTTCTCTCTATCCACGGCACAGCACTCCACACCACCCATAAAAAAATAAAAACCATTCTCCATAAAATTGTCATTAACACCATTAGCACTCCATAGAACCACCCATTGCCATTAACGCTATCGATGCTTTTCTTCAAAAGGGTTTTCTTCGTTTTTTAACGAATCAAAACTTAAAATCAAGACATTAATTCATAGATTTTTTCGAACACTTACGTATAAAGCTTTTTTGTTTTGTTTTATATTTAAAACTAAAAAAAAATCATATTTTCGATTATGATCAATGCTTAATAATAGTATGTTGATGGTGCCATGAAAACTTAATTTTTTAGGCAAAAAAAATGATGCTTTAACAATAGTGTCATGACAACTTAATTTTTTGGTAACAAGTAATGTTTAACAATATATTAACGATGGTGCCATAAAAATTTAATTTTTATCCACAAAAAACGATGGAAAATTGATGCTTAACGTTGGTCTCATAAAAATTTGATTTTGAGGCAAAAACGATGCAAAATGATGATTTTGCGATGGAATTTGATAAAATCTTGGATGAGGCAAAACTTTTCACTCGGATGTCACTTGATTTTTTTTCTTCTAATTTTGTTATTTTTTCGCAATTTACACATTTAGAATGTGTATAATCCTAAATATAGGGTGTAAAACAATAAATTTCGAGATCAGTTCGTTTAAAGCCATAATGAAGATTGATACATAAATAATCAAAATTTTAGGTTCTGCACGCTCCAAATTTTAGATTCTACTCATTTAGAATGAGTAGATCTTGAAAAAAAAAAATGCCAAAATTAAAAAAATAATCACCTCAAACTAACATCCAAATGAAAAGTTATGCATCATTAAAGTTTTTATCAAATTTCATTGCAAAACCATCATTTTTGTCTCAAAAATCAAGTTTTTATGGGACCATCGTTATGCATCGATTTTCCATTGTTTTCTTCCTAAAAGAAATCAAGTTTTTATGGCACCATCATTAGAGCATCATTAAGCATCGTTTTTGGCCTAAAATTCAAGTTTACACGGTACAATCGTTAACACATCGATTTTTTGCCTAAACAATCAAATTTTCATGGAACCATCGTTAAATCATCGATTTTAATAAAAAAAAAATAGCAATTTTTAGAATTCCAAATTTGGGAAGAGAAAAAACGCACAAACAAAACCAAAAAAATCTTGTGCATAAGTGCTCGAATTCCATGAATTAATGTTTTAAGTGAATATATCTCTCTGGGTTTAAGTTTTGAACTTTGCTACACATCCTGATTATAATTCATTCACGATTTATATGGTTGATTGTCATTGGCTTTGAAACTTAAAAAATATATTAATCTTCTACACAAATTTAGAAAAATGATCCAATCAATAAATGCTAAATCAACCTGTAACGCCCTACTTCCTTAGAGCCGTTACTATGTGAGTTAAAAATGTACCATTAGCTCGCTAATCGATGTTTTATATTAAAAGTGTAACTAAATTGAAATAAAAGTCGTTTAAAGACGTTAAGTATAAAAATGTGGCCATTCATTGAAATCGTAAAGAGTTATACATTTGGGATCCCAAAATACTGATTAGAAAATACTTTACAACACAAGTATAATTAAGGTCAACCTAGGCGACAAAACAACCAATATAATACATCTTCCCAAAATAACCCTGACTGTGGCAGCCAGGTAGGCTGAATATGTACCCGTCGCTCCACGCTCTCCGTACTCATGGTTGATCGACCTTTCCTTTGCTTTTACCTGCACCATAGAGCACCCGTGAGCCGAAGCCCAGCAAGAAAGCTCAACATAAATCATATAACATATATATGACAATCCACAATATATAACAAACAACCAATGGGCTAAACATATAGCGTCCAACACCGTCCCAGGTGCTTTACCAGGCCTTGGGTTCGTGGTCTTCACCGAGAGGGTGACTCCAGCACCCTAGGAGGGTCTTGCCCTAACGGCTTGCACTCAGCATGCTCGACGCCGATCCCGGCCCCTTGCCGTACTCGGCTTCCTACTGTTCTTGGCCTTCGCCGTTCCCGGCCTTTGCCGTTCGCTCGCAAACATGCATCACATAGCATAATATCAACAAATATTTAAACACATACTGAACATCAACACTGGGGCCACGCCCTACAATACAAACAATTAGGCTACGCCTTGCAATACAAACAATAGGGCTACGCCCTGCAATTCAAACAATAGGGTCACGCCCTGCTCTACGGGTATAACCGTTTCCTTACTTGTGTCCCGAGCTATCTGAATGTCGCAATCCCGAGCACAGTCCTCTACCCTGAGCCTCGTTGAAAACTTAGTCACAATGCATTCATAATAACCATTCATCAAATTCTAAACCAATAAATAACTTTAGAATATTAATCTAGCCTCCGGGACCTTGGATTCTACCCAACCGAGTAGTAGGATCCTTCCCGAGCCTTAACATTTGAGTTCCCAAGCTAAAAACCCACAAACAGCCATTATTTGCATTTGAGTCATGACCCAGCCCCTTAAGGGCCATGGCACGCTCAAGTCAGAGGGAAAATGACTCTCTGCTGAGGGACACGGGCCGCGACACGCCTAGGCAAACAGAGGCTTTCCAGCCTCCTCGAACACACGGGCCGCGACGCCTATACCCCAATTTCATACCCCAAACACTAATTCAACCCAGAATCAAGCCTAGACTTCCCCTCCACATAACCTAATCATCACAACAAAACCACAAACAACTCTACACACTCATCAACACCCAAAATCAAACTCAGAATTGAACTCTCATGCAAACCTCTAATCCTAGCAGAATTCATAAAAAAGATCAAGTCTAAGAGCTTACCTCTGAATTGTATTCGACCTTGAGCTAATTTCAATTGCCACAAACTTCAGATTTTCTAAAGCTTCAGCCTCAACCACTTGAATTTTCCCAAAGCTTGCTTAAGTTCCAAGAGAAAGAGAGGAAGAACCGAGAGAGAGAAAGCTAGAGGAATTGATTGCCCTGTTTTCTTTTGACTTCCAGAATGATGTGGTAACTTAGTGTAATCCCCAGCTGCCTAAGTCCCAAAATGCCTAAAATGCCCCTAAGCCTATCCTCAATCCTTTAATGCCACCAAAGGCAATCCCGTCATTTGCCACATCCCGTTAAGTTCTCGAGTGTTCTTATAAATCCTCGTTTAATCTCGAACACCAACTGTGTTCCCAAAATACCCCCAGGCTACTCCCGAGCCGGGTATTCGACCCTGTTGTGACTATTTAGGTAAACTGTTCCCTAGGACCTTCTCAGATCGTGCATCAAAAATATATTGCCACTCACTCGTGGTATCAAACACAATATACATAAATATTACATTTATGCCCTCAACGAGCTAAAATTATAGATATGCCCCTAATAGCTAAATGAGGCCCACATGCATATTTAATTCACCTAAACATGCATTTCTAATCATATAATCACCAAACTCACATATTAACATAATTAAATCAATTATTGCCCGGCCGGTACGCTAATCAATGCCCTAAGCCTTATTAGCAAATTTGGGACGCTACACAACTTGTGAAATAAATTCAATCGTGGTGGTCAGAATTTTTCTTAAGTTTTGGAATGAATTTTGAATCATTAATTTTTTTTTTTAAAAAAAAAACTTTGATGGATGCTTAAATGGTGATGAGGAATTTATTGCATGTATTGTTTTATACAAGAAGTATAAAAAATATTAATGAAATGAGTGTTTTAAAGAGGGATTTATGGTATGCATATTTTTGTTTTAGTGAGAGAGAATGAGAAAGAGAAGAGAAAAAAAGAGAGAAAAAAAAAATATATACATATAGTGAAAATGATAGAAATTGTGTGAGGGGCAAATTTGTAAAATCTGGTTGGAAGACATATTTTTATAATAATTATTAAAGTTTGTATAGAGAATAAATATAGGATATGCATAATACCTCAAAAAATTTCCCTACATTAAATTTATCCATATTGTTAGATAGAGCATTTTCTAGGACACTATATGATAATCTACCACAATGTGATATAATTTAATATCAAATCTAACATATTCAAATTTAATATTAAATTACATTAATTGTCGTATGTTGATTAAGTGGTGTTAGATACTCACACTAATATTTTTTTAAATATTATTGTTGAGCATTACAACATTAACATTAAATTATGTATGTTTTCATAAAATATATATATATACAATATTAACATTAATTTATCATGTGGACTTCATATTTGTATTAATGTTGTAACTGTAGTATTTTTCTTATAATAAATTTTTTAATGTTATCCTTGAACATTAGTTTTAGGAGAAATGTTTTAGTTAATGAAAATTTATTTATTTTTTGGGTAATGAAAATTTAATTGACCATTAGTTTCGAGTATTTTCAAAATTAGCAAATAAAAATACAATCAATTTTTATGAATTAGCACTACTACAAAATACCCCTTACGAGACATTTTTTTAGGACACGCACCTAAATGCAAGTCCTTAAAAATATTTATGGAGTTTTTAGGACACTCATTGAGAGTCCTGAAAAAACACAATTCCGGACTCGCAATGAGTGTCCTAAGAAAATATGCGAGTCCTAAAAAAATCCGGGCTAAAAAATGAGTGTTTTACTTAACAATTTTAAGGTCTTACTTTGGGAGTCTTTAAGATTCTTTAAGGACTCGCTTTGTGAGTCCTAAAAAAACCTGAGTTGAAAAATTAGGAATGGTGACTTTTAAGGACTCGATTTGCGAGTCCTAAAAGAGTATTAATGACTCCCAAAACAAGTCCTAAAAATTGTTAAGTAAAAAAGCATAAAAAACACTAATTTTATTTTTGAAAATATAGGGTCAAAATACACATTTGGGGATTTATTTCAGTCACACAAGTTATCAAACAAAAATAGTTACTAAACATATTTTTATTTTTTAAAAATAAAGAAACAAAAATAAAAATAATATTTTTATTTTTGTGTAAAAATTTAAAAATAAAAATTTTACCAAACACACCCATAATATTTACAATTTAATTTTTAAAAAAAATGTATAATAGAGTTATCCAGTTTTAAACCACCATCCTCCAAGTCAAGTTAAGTACATTTTAACACTACACCAACACATTTTATTGAACAACTAATGAATATAAAAATATTTATGTATGTGTCCCAATTTTATTTTTTGTCTTACCACAAATAACTTATCATAATAGACACAATCCTAGGTTTCATTATCTTTTCTCAGCAGCACAAAACCATAAGAAGAAAAGGAGAAGGCTGTACGGCGGTAGGGGCTCGGGGGATGGTGGTCGACGGTAGCAGGGGCTCGGGCTGCACGGCGGCAGGGGGCTCGGGGCTGGGCTCGACAGCAACGACTGGTGGCTCAGGGGCTGGGCTCGACGGCGGGTGGGGGGTCTCGGGTCTAGGCTCGACGGCGCAGGGGCTGGACATTTTCTCAGTCCATTCCCTCTCTTAGTCACTCAGGTATGGAGATTGCTTTTTTATTTTAATTTCTTTTCTGCTTTTTTCTTTCTTTCTTTCTTTTGTTTTGGTGAAAAAGGATCTCTCAATCTCACTGCCCTCCATCTCTCAATCATGTTATTCTCAAGCTTACCAGCTACAAAAACATTACTCAAACGTTAAAAAAAATTAAGGGTAATGTTAGTGTTGTGTGTGTATTATGTATCTTTGCTTACATTTTTTAATATTGAAGAATTTCATAGCCATTTCAAGAGTGTTTGCATATTCGGTAATGATAGGACCCGGGTGATCCGGTACGCCGCCACTTGACTTGGAGTGTTTGAAATTATCCAAAAGAGTGAGCGACACCATATTTGCTAGCACCAGCACCAGTAGCCACCATAGCCAGCCCTTGGACTTCGTTTCGTCCTCCTTCTGAGTTTCCATACCCATTACGTTTGTCCCGAGTTTTTCTATATCACATACGAATTTCATGCACAGAATGGAGACTCTTCATTTTTTATAATTGTTATTATGTTTTTTTGCCATTGAAGATCTCACTGCCCTCCATCTCTAAATCAACATTTGTTTTCCTCAATTTAAGCTTATATTATGATGATTCATTTTGTCCAATTGAGTCTTGCTCTGGTGTCCTAGTTTTGAGATAGTTGATGAACCCAAAAAGGGTATGTTTAAAAATTTATAAATCGCAAGCGCACGAATCGTTCATATAGAATAGTGATCGTGTAAGCAAGGATGTCGAACCCAAAGGAGTTGTCTAAAATCGAAAAGAGAAAACTATTTTAAATCAAAAGTAATAAATTCTAACCTAGCTCCAAAGATTGATGAGTTTTAATGTTATGAACATAAAATAAAAGATTGAAAAATAAAGCTATTTAACAAAATAAAAATAAACTAATAATGATTTGAAAATAAGTGTTAAAAGAAAAGATTATTAAGATACTATAATCCACAAAATATAAGTTTAATAATATTTATTAGTATATTGATTCCCAAGTTTTAGTGATAGTTAAAATAATTCAAACTATCATTTTCCAAAAAGATTTATAATTTTAAGCACAAATTACTTATAAAAAGATAGGATTTTTCTTCACTTTTCAAAATTATAATTTCAAAGCATTTAGTGTAAATCAATCTAATGAAATAACAAATAAATCAATGAACATTATTTATAAGGCAAAACATAATATTTTTGTTCTAAGCATGGTTGTGTACAATTTAATGACACATCTTACACAAAGAATATTATGTTTTTGCAAAATGAAGAACAAAGTGCATATTATCTAACAATCCAAAATATGAGATATTAAAGATGAAATACATATATGAAGAAGAAAAATCCATAAACTTATTGCATTACAAGGGAAATCAACATACAACATAAATATTACCTAGTTACAAGTTGCTTCATCATGATCTTAATAATCTTATGAAAAAGATTAGAAGCACATAACTAGAGTAGAAATTACAAACTAAAAATTACAAACATAAATAGGAAAATTTGGAGGATGAACCCCCAAATTTTTCCTCTAAAAATACATAGAAAATAACCAAAAAGAAAAAAAAGATGAAGAGAATTGAGAGGTTTTGAATGTGTAGAAATTATGGTATAGTAACCTCTCTTTTCAAAATGGACATCCCAAATCCCTTATTTATAGCCAAAAATGATGATTAAAATAATCAATTTAAATTAATTATAATATGGCAAATAGGGGTAAAATATAGGGTGTAATAATGATGTTTTTGGGTAAAATATGTAGAAAGTGAGGTAAAAATATGATATTTTTGGCAAAAGAGACAAGAGTACAAAAGTGAGCCTTTGTTGGGCTCAAGGAGAAAATGGCATGTATATGGGTGGCTGTGTGGGCTGCTGGTTGTATATAGGCCAAAAGTTGGCTGGAGGGAGGCTTGAGGCAAGCGTGTGATGCTTGGTTGGGAGGAGAGGACAACTGGCTTGGGTGATGAAGCAGGGAGTGAGGTGGAGTCTGCTGCTTCAGGCGTGAGTGGCTGGAGCAATTGGCTGCATCAAGCGGTTGGGCCTGGGCAGGTGGCTTTGGTGGAGGAGCTGTTGGGCTTGGGCCCAAAATAGATGTTGAGGGAAGGGGCAAAGGAGGCAGGCGGCTAGGAGGCCAGGCGTGAAGGGGAATGCTGTGGACATTGGTGTGTGGCTGTGATTGACAACTGGCAGCTTTAGTGCATCAAGAGGCAGTTGGTGTTGATGTTGGGCTTGGGCCCAAATGAGGCTTTTTATAAATGTCAATTCTTTGTCTTGCTTTTTTGAAAATGCCATATTGTCTTTCATTTTTCTTTCTTTTTAAGAGCATAAATTCCCTACAAAATAAATATAAAATAAATCATAATACAATATTTTCAACTATAAAATAAATCAATTTAATTCTTTGAAAATATTAATTATAACTTAATTTATATTTTACATTTAAGTTCAATAATACAACATTTTTTTACCACTAACTTAACAATAATAATTCAAATAATTAACTACAACATTTTACAACAAAATACTTATAAAAACACACAAAAGTATATAAAATCATGATAAGACTACTAAATTCAACATTGCTTAAAAACTTAATAAATCAATTAAAAACTCAAGAATTAAGCAACAATTAGCACATAAAAAGTGGTAAAATAACTCTATTTTGTAGAGTTATCAATAGTTTATAAATGGACAGATTTAAATATAAAAGCTAAATGCACCCGAAATATAAAAGCTAAATACAACCAAGAAAGTATGTATTAGATAAGGGAACATAGTGTGGAAATTTTGTCCTTACTTTAGAGCTTTTGAGATAGTTAAGTAAAGTACAGATTTAAAGATAAAACTAAAAAGCTTTTGAGATAGTTTACCATGTAATTTAAGATTTATTGGTTTAAGTTTTCGAGTCTTTGTCTCCTGTGAGCTATACTATAATTTGATCTTAAAGCATTGGATTGGTACTTGGCTTGCAAGAGGTGTGTTGTATTTGATTTTTCATATTTTTAAATCTTTCACAATTTTGAATATAAATTGTATAACTTTAGTGAAGTTTGGATATCTTAGATATTAATCTGTAGTGAGTTAGGTTCTGAGAATTATGTGTGCTGCGGTGATAACGGAAGGTTGAAAACTTGCATGTCTTAGTGATGTAGGTTCTGAGAATTTTGTGTGCTGCAGTGATATATGGATGAAAACTTATGTTGTTTGATTTGTTTGAATTGTTTGTGTTGATTGTGACAGTTTGCTAGGCTAGTAAATTAGGGGATATGTTATTTGATTTTGTTAATTGAACCCTCATCCTTATTCACTACTGGTTTTTGGTGTATTTTGTGACTTGATTTTGTTGTATTTTGTGACTGGATTTTGGTGTGTTTATGGTCTATTTTGCTGCATCTTTAATGGCTACTACTTGTGTTTTTCTACTAGTTTTTGGTATCTTTCTTGACTGGATTTTGGTGCATTTTGCAACCGGTTTGAATGGATTAATATGATTGATTTATGGTTTATTTTGCTGATGCTTTTGGTGTAGTTTGCTATTTGATAAGGTCATTTTTGTATTAATATTTGTTAAGTTTTTCTATGCTTGGATGGTGTTATGATAGCATTTTTTATAGTTTTAACTAAGTTTCGTGATTCTACAACATATTTTCTACGTTGCGTTTTATGATGATAAATCTGACATTTTGATGGCAAGTGTAGTTAAAATAAAGTTTTAGGAGTATTCAAAGCTTTCGGGATTGAAATGTGGAAGTAGTGGCAGCGTGGAAGCTATCTAAGGTCAAGAATTGAAGAAATTGGAGGTAGGCCGCGGCTCATAAAACTCAGGCCGCGGCACTTTAAATGGAAATTGCACTTTCAGAATTTTTCTTCCAGACAGGCTGCTGCGCATAAAACTCAAGCCACTGCGCGAAAATTTCAGGCCGCTGCCTGAGGGACAGATTTAGGCACAGATTTCGTTCTAGGCCGCGGCTCGCGACATCGTTTTCAGATTTTTTATTTCTTTTTAATTAGAATTTAATTGAGACTATAAATAATTATTAGGGTTAATTTTAGATTAAGTTTTGATTACGGTTTAGAGAGAAAAAGAGACTCAGAAGGGGCTGGAGAGAAGACTACAACGCGGCAACAATCTTGTTCATCCATCTAGTTTCTTTTCTTCCCATAACCTCTATAATCTTAATTGTAATTATGTTTGTGATTATGATTACTATTATGGAGTAGATTCTTTTTAGGTTAAGGGTTAATTCAAAATCCAAGACATGAATTCTTGATTATTGATAATGAATATTGTTCTTTAATTTCTCTCAATATTAGATTGTTTCTATTTTTCCAATTGAATGCTATGAATTTTGTGATTTCTTGTTAGGTGGCCAACTAATTAAGGTTTTACATTGTTCAATTGTCATCTTAGAATTACTACTCACCTAATAGTTTAGGATTCTAAGTGTATGTGATAAATTACAATTGACAGTTATGTCAAAAGAATTGTTGATTGTGATGAAAAATAGAACCTAGGTTAAATGAATTATATGCTTCATTAATTTATTGTCTAGATTAACTTGTTTCCATAGGACTTAATGCTTTATCTAAGTTAAATAGATTGAATGCTTCATAGATTTATTGCTTAGATAAAAGAGTTAATTATTGAGCGCTTCGTCTTGATTACTTATAATAGGGAAATTGGGATAATTGACTGCTTCAGCGTTATCTGCAGGGTTAATAGTTTAATTGAGAAATTAGAATAATATTTATTATTAATGATTAGGAATGATTGTTGAGGGTGGAGATTAACCTTTAACTGTTTCTTAATATCGTATTATCCATCTTTAATTGCTTCTAGTTTATGTTATTTAATTTTGAGTAAAAAATCAAAATCCCCTTTTAAGTTTTAGTGTTAATTCTTGAATAATAAAGTGAACGATAGTCCTCGTGGGTTCAACCTGCGCTTGCTATTATACTAAAATAATTGGAAGTATTAAAAGAAAAATCATTGTTAAATTTGTGTGGTAAACGACAGCCATCAAATTTTTGGCGCCGTTGCCGGGGACTATTGTTATTCTATTTATTATTCAAATTTATTTATTTGTGACTAATTAGTTCTTACTGTGGAGGTGTATATGTCTGGTGAAGACGATACTCAAGAAAGGTTATCTAGACTGAAACAATATCTTGAGTCATCGTCGGCTTCTCGTTCTTCAAGGATTGTTACCGATAATCTGCTCTTTCAACGTCTTGCTCCTCAAGATAATCCTGTTAAAGTGCCATTACCGTCTGACAACGAATCTGATTCTGACGATTTAGTTCAATCCTATAGAACAATGGCCCAGCAAAGGACATTGAAAGAGTTGGTAGCGCCAAATCTTGACCAACAACCACTATGCATCCAGTATCCACCGTTGGATGTACACTTTGAGCTGAAGTCGGGCCTCATCCACTTATTTCCTTCTTTCCATGGACTGCCTGGTGAGGATCCGAATAAACATGTAAAGGAGTTTCATATTGTCTGTTCTAGTATGAAACCCGCTGCAGTGACTGAGGAACAAATTAAGCTGCGAGCTTTTCCTTTCTCCCTAAAGGATGCAGCTAAAGAGTGGTTGTACTATCTTCCACCTGGTACTGTTGAAACTTGGAGTGGTATGAAGACTATGTTCCTAGAACGATACTTTCCAGCATCTAAAGTTGGAAGCATCAGGAAAGAGATCTGTGGAATAAGGCAGTATACAGGAGAGTCTTTGTATGAATATTGGGAGAGATTTAAGAGGTTGTGTGCTAGTTGCCCTCATCATCAGATAAGTGAACAGCTCCTCATTCAGTACTTTTATGAAGGATTACAATCACTGGATAGGAGTACGATTGATGCAGCCAGTGGGGGTGCACTAGTTGATAAGACTCCTGCTGCAGCCAAGAGCTTGATTTCTAATATGGCTGCTAACTCACAACAGTTTGGCATTCGTCAAGATCCTGTTCCACCACCCAAATCAGCTAATGAAGTGAGCACCTCTAATGCTAATCAGCTGGGTCAACAATTGGCTCAATTAACTGCAGTGGTCCAACAACTAGCTTTAGGCCACCAGGTGCGGCCATGTGGAATTTGTTAGGTTGTGGGGCACCCTACTGATACGTGCCCTACTCTAGTGGAGGGAGAAACTGAGGGTGTTAACGCTGTAGGAAATTTCCCTAGTTAATTACGTCAGATGTATTATGAACCATTTTCACAAACTTATAATCCTGGCTGGCGTGATCACCCAAATCTTCGTTATGGGAATCAACAACAAATAGCTCCACAACCAACATCAGCGAGACCACCTGGTTTCACTATACAACAGAGGTCTCAAAATAATTATGTACCTAGACCATCACAACCACTGCAAGCTGCTCCACCACCAAGTGCCAAACCTTCTACTGAGGATTTAATCAATGCACTTGCTACAAATACTCTTCAATTTCAGCAAACCACCCAAGCTTCCATCAAAAGTTTGGAGAATCAGGTGGGACAATTAGCAGCATCATATAACCGGTTGGAGGCTCATCTGTCAAATAAATTTCCTTCACAACCTGAGATGAATCCCAAGTAGAATGCTAGTGCAGTAACTTTGCGAAGTGGGACGCAATATGATCCACCTAGTCCTCCAATGCCCAGTAAATTGTCATCCAAGCCACAAGTTGATTGCTCAGTTAATGAAGATGTTCCTCCAAAACCAACCACCCCTACACAACTAAGCCCTAAGCCTACTTTTGTCATTCCACCTCCATTCCTAAGCAGACTGAAAAAGACTAAAAAAGAAGAGGTTGACAAGGAAATTCTTGATACATTCCGAAAGGTAGAAGTGAATATTCCTCTTCTTGATGCTATTAAACAAGTGTCGCGCTATGTCAAGTTTTTGAAAGAATTGTGCACTAATAATCGTAAGTTGAGAGGTAATGAAAAAGTTAGTGTGGGGGAGAATGTTTCCGCAGTTCTTCAAAAGAAGCTTCCACCAAAGTGTAAGGATCCTGGTACTTTTACTATCCCTTGCACTATTGGTAATAAAAGAATTGAGCGTTGTATGTTGGATTTGGGAGCCTCTATCAATGTCATGCCATTCTCCATTTATGCTTCATTGAATCTTGGTCCACTTGAAGAAACAGGGGTGATTATTCAACTTGCTGATAGGTTGAATGCTTATCCCAGGGGTGTAATAGAAGATGTTTTAGTTCAAGTAAATGAATTGGTGTTTCCGGCTGATTTTTATGTTCTTGATATGGAAGACGAATCTATTCCATGCTCCACTCCAATTTTGTTGGGAAGGCCATTCATGAAAACTGCAAGAACTAAGATTGATGTGCATGACGGTACGTTGACCATGGAATTTGATGGGAAGATTATTCGATTTAATATTTTTGAGGCTATGAGATATCCAAGTGATGTGCATGATGTTTACTCTCTTGATGTGTTGGATATTCTTTCTCAACAAGTTTTAGATTTGCATAGTGAAGATGGTTTGGAGGTTGCGTTGAGAGTGCATCTTGTGTTGACCGATGAAGATTTGTCTCATGAGATCATGGATGTCATAACCACACTCAATAGTGGTTTTGACAAGACTTTTAAGAAGGTTGCATTTCTTAATTCGCCGATTTCTAATGAGAAATTGCAGCCATCAATTATTCAAGCTCCTACACTTGAATTGAAGCCACTTCCGGAGCATCTCAAATATGTTTACTTGGGGAAGAACGAGACACTTCCAGTTATAATTGCAAGAAATCTTAACCAAGTCCAAGAAGAAAAATTGTTGAGAGTACTCCGAGAATATAAAACAGCCATTGGTTGGTCTATTGCTGATATTAAGGGGATTAGCCCTTCTATGTGCATGCACCGAATATTACTTGAAGAAGGGTCTAAACCAACACGTGAGGCGCAACGGAGATTGAATCCACCTATGATGGAGGTTGTGAAAAAGGAGATACCGAAGCTCCTTAGTGTGGGTATTATTTACCCAATTTCAGACAGTCAATGGGTGAGTCCTGTTCAGGTAGTGCCAAAGAAGTCTGGAATCACAGTGGTAAAGAATGATGAAAACGAGCTGGTACCAAAAAGAATGCAAACCGGGTGGCGAGTTTGTATAGACTACCGAAAGTTGAATGCGGCAACCCGTAAAGATCACTTTCCATTACCTTTCATCGATCAAATGCTTGAGAGGTTAACGGGTCATCCTTATTATTTTTTTCTTGATGGTTATTCGGGATATAATCAGATAGTTATAGCTCCTGAAGATCAAGAGAAGACAACCTTCACATGCCGTTTGGATTATGTAATGCTCCTGCCACATTTCAGCGGTGTATGATGAGCATTTTTTCAGAATATATTGAAAACATCATCGAGGTTTTTATGGATGATTTTAGTGTTTATGGTGACTCATTTGATCGCTGCCTTCATAATCTCACTTTGGTACTCCAGCGGTGTATTGAAACTAACCTTGTGCTTAATTGGGAAAAATGTCATTTTATGGTAAACCAAGGTATAGTTTTGGGTCATGTGATTTCAGTCAAGGGAATAGAGGTCGATAAGGCAAAGATTGATTTAATTCGTTCTCTACCATCTCCGACTAGTGTGAAAGAAGTGAGATCATTCCTTGGGCATGCTGGGTTCTATCGGAGATTTATAAAGGATTTCTCTAAAATTTCCACACCATTATGCAACCTTCTCCAAAAAGATGTAAAGTTCGAGTTTAATGAAAAGTGTTTAGTGGCTTTCAACTTATTAAAAGAGTCTCTGACTACAGCTTCTATAATTCAGCCACCGAATTGGGAGCTACCATTTGAACTCATGTGTGATGCAAGTGACTATGCCGTGGGTGCTGTTCTTGGGCAGCGAGTTGACAAGCTCCCTCATGTTATATATTATGCTTCTCGCACTCTTAATGATGCTCAACTGAATTATTCCACCATTGAAAAAGAGCTCTTGGCGGTCATTTTTGCCTTGGAAAAGTTTCGGTCATACTTGATTGGAACTAAAGTGATTGTGTATACCGACCATGCTGCTCTTCGCTATTTATTGGCAAAGAAAGAAGCCAAGCCTCGGCTGATCCAGTGGATTCTACTTCTTCAAGAGTTCGATTTGGAGATAAAAGATAAAAAGGGTTCTGAGAATAGGGTGGCGGATCACTTGAGTCGCCTTATTCGAGATGAAGATAGTTTGCCCATAGAAGAAAAATTTCCGGATGAGCAACTCCTCGCCATGCAAGAAGTTATTCCTTGGTATGCCGACATTGTAAACTACCTTACTTCAAAGGAGTTACCAAGTGATCTCACACAAGCACAACGGAACAAGATCAAGCATGATGCTCTCCACTACATATGGGATGAACCTTATCTTTGGAAGCATTGTACTGATCAAATAATTTGAAGGTGTGTACCTGAATCTGAATTTCGTTCCATCCTTGCTTTTTGTCATGCTTATGCTTGTGGTGGACACTTTGGACCTAAGAGAACAGCTCGTAAGATATTTGACAACGATTTCTATTGGCCCACAATTTTCAAAGATTCTTATGCTTACTGTAAGGCATGTGATCGTTGTCAACGAGTTGATAACATAATGGCCAAGGATCAAATGCCTCAAACTCCTATTTTAATTATTGAGATCTTTGATGTTTAGGGTATGGATTTCATGGGACCGTTCCCATCCTCTTTTGGCTATGAGTATATTCTATTGGCAGTAGACTACGTGTCTAAATGGGTGGAAGCAATTGCAACTAGAACGGATAATTCAAAAACAATAGTGGATTTCATTCGCTCCAACATTTTTGTGCATTTTGGTACACCTAAGGCTATACTTAGTGATTGAGGCACTCATTTTTGTAACAAGAGTATAGAAGCATTGTTTCGACGCTATAGTGTAACTCACAAGGTGACAGTTGCTTATCATCCACAAGCCAACGGGCAAGAGGAGGTTTCTAATCGTGAAATCAAATTGATTCTTGAGAAAATAGTAAATCCAAACCGGAAAGATTGGAGTACAAGGCTTGATGATGCCTTGTGGGCGTATCGTACGGCATATAAAACACCTATCGGTATGTCACCTTATCGGTTGGTGTATGGGAAGCCTTGCCATCTACTGGTGGAGCTAGAGCATAAGGCGTGGTGGGCTGTAAAGAAGTGTAACATGGACATGGTTGCTGTAGGACAACAAAGAATGCTTCAATTGCATGAGTTAGAAGAAATACGCAATGAAGCATATGAGAGTTCGAGAATCTACAAGGAGAAAACCAAAGCTTTTCATGACAAACATATTCTTCGGAAGAGTTTTGTGGAAGGTCAAAAAGTTCTCATGTATCACTCTCGCCTTAAACTCTTTCCTGGGACGTTGAAGTCTCGCTGGTTAGGTCCGTTCATTGTTACTAAGGTTTTTCCTCATGGAGCGGTAGAAGTTGTAAGTCCAAGTACCGGAAAGTCATTCAAGGTGAATGGTCAGAGATTAAAGCCATATTATGAATCAATGGAGGAAGAACAAGCTGCGGTGATTCACCTCATTGACCCGATATATGTTGATGAATGAAGCATTAAGTTGAGCGAGTGACGATAAACTTAGCTACTTTGTAAATTAGTTTATTTTCATTATTTAAATTGAACATTATGTTTTTATTTTTGTTTTTGTTGAGGTAATTTTAGTTTAATTTCTGTACTTAGAACCGTGAAAATCGTGAAAAAAAAAAAGAAAAAGTTTGAAAAAAAAAGGGGAAAGGGACATAGGCCGCGACTCACATTTCTTAGGCCGCGGCCCTTTTATGAAAAAAAAAATGATGAGGCTTCAGAGGCTTCGCAGGCCGCGGCGCACCATTTGCAAGCCGCGGCCTGTGCATGGAATTTCAGCAATCAGGATTCGCAGGCCGCGACACGTCTTCTGTAGGCCGCGACTCTTTTTCCAGAAAATTGCTTCAGGGCAATTCAGGCCGCGACATGTATATGATAGGCCGCGACACATGAGAAGAATTTTCGAAAAAACGGCGTCAGGTATTGTGTAGGCCGCGGCACACCATTTGCAAGCCGCGACCTACGATTTCAGCCTCTTTATAATTTTAAAACAACTCCATATCATCATTTATCTAAACATCACCAAAAACCCTCATTCCTCTTTCTTCTTTTTCCCATCATTCTCATCACAAACCCCTCTCAATTCCTCCATTTCCCCTTGTTTCCATTACTCCATTAACACATCCCCATCTTATTAATTCCCCCATATCTCCATAAACACATCTCTACCTTAATTTCCCCACACTAATCCGAAATTCACACATTCTCTTTTGTTTGCTGCATTTCTTACACATTTTATATATATAATCCAAGAATATTTGCACTCACATTCATTAATTTCATCAAGTAAGTTTTTCTTGAAATAAAATATTTGTTTTGTTACTTGAATAATTAAAGTATGGTGTATTTTGGAAATATTTGTGTGGTAGTTTATTTTGATAATCCATGTCCTTTGTATTACTTTGATTATTAATTCATGGACATTCTGATTTTTTGGGAAATTTTGCTTCATGGTATATAATTTGTTGGAGATGGTATTTATATGCCTCTATGTGTTTGATAAAAAGTTTGTGAGAGATGGAGTATATGGTTGGTGTATGAGTGTTCTTGGGGTGAGTTAGAATTTGTTATATAGGAGTTGAGTAATGCATTGTGTCACTTTGACCTTGGATTTGGGGGCATTTAAACGTTGGTATGGATTAATGTTGGCCATTGTCGTATTTTTCTTTTAATCTTTTAATGACTAACAATGATGATGTTGGGTTCTTGTTCTTTATTTTTCTAATTTTTTGACAGCCATGGATCCCAAGACAAATAGGAATCAAGCCTCTTCATCGACATCGATTCCCTATGATCCCTAAAGATTTGTGTCTATTGAGGCCTACGAGAGTTACTTGAATGCCATTGCTCATGATAAGGCATGGGTCCTTGAGCGAGGATTTGATCTTCATATGCATCATGATCAACCTTTCCTCATGCATCAAATTGAGTCTCGGGGTTGGGAAAAATTATGCGCTCATCCTGAACCGGGCATTGGTCCTATAGTTCGTGAGTTTTATGCTAACGTTGTGGCTCATGAAAATTACAAGGTGAAAGTGAGAGGTGTAAAAGTGTCCTTCAAAGCAGCTGATATAAATAGCTATTATGAGCTACCTCACTTTCAGCGTGATGAATATGGTGCGGTTAAGGATAATTTTGATCATCAAGCTGTTATTGATGAAATTGCAATGCCGGGTGCTGTTTGGAATTTATATAATAATGGGGCTCCTCGCTACATCAAAGCCGCGTACCTGGATAGTAATACAAAAGCCTGGCAGCGGTTCATGGGGGCAAAATTAATGCCGACCGCCCAACTTGGTCATGTGGATATTCATGAAGCAATTATTCTTTATGCAATTCTCACAGACAAAACCATTAATGTGGGCCAAATTATTCATGCTTCTATCGTCCGAAGTATGAGCCAAGTGACGAATGGCTTTTATGTTCCTTCATTGATCACGGCGTTATGTAAGAAGGCCAGTGTTCCTTGGGATGAGTCTGAAGACAAGGTGCATCCATTGCGCATCATTGATCATAATACCCTTGATCGATTGAAGGGGAAAACTGCTGTTCAAGTTAATGATCAAGGCCAATCTTCTATTCCGGCCCATGTTCCTCCTCTGAACGATAGTAGAAGGACCACTCAACAACGCTTGCAAGCTTTGGAGCAAGAGGTTTATTATGGTCGACTTGATATTCGAGCGAATACTCAGCATATCCTGGAGCACAACCAGCGGTTTGTGGAATATGCAAGTTATCAGGATATTTGTTATAGGATGGATCAGGCTCGATTGAATGTGGATATGTCTAGCTATCCACCTGCTCCTACTTGGTTGCAGCCATACCCACCACTGGTTCCCATGCCCATGGTGCCATATCAGGCCCCTGATGATGAGGATGTTGCTGGAGCAGCAGATATGGATATTCTTGAGGAATGATGTGTTATGAGGGAGTTTTTCTTTCTTCTCTTTTCACTTTCTTTTCTATTTTCCTAATTCCATTGAGGATAATGTACTGTTTAACAGTGGGGGGGAAGAAAATTTATGTTTTTCTCTGTTTGTTAATTTTCTGTTCTTTTCGTTTTATTTAGTGTCTGTTAGTGTTGGTCTTGTTGAAAGCATTGGTCGATGATGAAACTTTGAATTATGCTTAAAGTGATGTTAGACAATGAGGAATTTTTGTATGATTTGTGTGCTTGACTCCTATGTGAATTGCTATTTTGATTTATGTTGTTTTTCACTCTATGCACGATTGAATTCACCACTTAAATGTGTTGAAAAAAAAATTTTATGCTTGTTGAAAGAAATTTTTTTTTGAAGTCCCAACCACTCTAGAAATCATTAATCAATTGTTTGAGGCGAAATCATAAGTACACATGATTAGGAAGATGATTAAGGCAGTTCTTTGGATCGTTTGAGCCTTTCAAGCCAACCTATTATATAATAATCCCAAGTTTCCCATGTTTAAGCCATGATGACTATTTCTTTTCTTCTATGAACCGAAATTTTTCACCTTATACTTCCTTGAAAAATATTTCTTTTAGTAACCCATTACACCATGGTTATATATATGATTTGATCTTGTGGGATGGTTTGTTGAAAAAAAAAAAGGGAAATACTTATGGGTTATTTGTTTGGTTGTAATTGGT